>NC_138203.1:133652229-134094729 GCF_964194415.1 Vipera berus
CCTGACTTTTTATCTTTGTTACTTAGTTTAAGCCAGCCTTTCCTCAAAGAAGCAGATGATATCATAGGCCATTCTTTCTGATCACATTGTCCTCCCAAGAGGCCTGTGAGAGATGATGATGTGTCCAACATTGCCTAATAAGCTTAGTAGATGGCTATGGATTTTGTCCCTGGTCTTTCCATCACTTTAATTAAATGTTGTTGTTGTTGTTGTTAGCTGCGAAGTCGTGTCCGACCCATCGCGACCCTATGGACAATGTTCCTCCAGGCCTTCCTGTCCTCTACCATCTTCTGGAGTCCATTTAAGCTCACGCCTACTGCTTCAGTGACTCCATCCAGCCACCTCATTCTCTGTCATCCCCTTCTTCTATTGCCCTCAATCCTTCCCAGCATTGGGCTCTTCTCCAGTGAGTCCTTCCTTCTCATTAGGTGGCCAAAGTATTTGAGTTTTAGCTTCAGGATCTGGCCTTCTAAAGAGCAGTCAGGGTTGATCTCCTCTAGGACTGACCGGTTTGATCACCTTGCAGTCCAAGGGACTCGCAGGAGTCTTCTCCAGCACCATAGTTCAAAGGCCTCAATTCTTTGGCGCTCGGCCTTTCTTATGGTCCAACTTTCACTGCCATACATTGCAACTGGGAAGACCATAGCCTTGACTATACACACTTTTGTTGACAGGGTGATGTCTTTGCTTTTTAGTGTGCTGTCTAGATTTGCCATGGCTTTCCTCCTGAGGATCAAGCGTCTTTTAATTTCTTGGCTACAGTCCCCATCTGCAGTGATCTTGGAGCCCAGGAAAATAAAATCTGTCACTACCTCCATTTCTTCCCCATCTGTTTGCCAGGAATTGAGAGGGCCGGATGCCATGATCTTGGTTTTCTTAATTAATTTAATTAAATACTGTAACTATATTCCAGTCCTCCCCAGTTACATGTCTTCAGGCTCTATTAGATTGCAGCTGTGATCATTTTCAGCAAGCTACATCACTGACTGGAATTGATGGAGATATAATCAGAAGGCAATTGGGTAGAGAAAGACTAGTATAACCATAGCAGCCTTCTGTTTGTCAGCACTCTGTATGTATCTCTGTATATTTCTACCTCTTTTTACATCATCCTCACTTGGCCTTCCTGTTCTTCCTTTCTTATATGTCCTCTGACATTTCTCTAACTCACCCCGCCTTTTCCTTCTGATAGCTGCTAATGTCCACTCGTGGGGACAATGAAAAAGTGCAGCAGGAACTAAGCCATCTGCAGTCTGAGAATGATTCCGCTAAGGAAGAGGTGAAGGAGGTACTACAAGCTCTGGAGGAACTGGCTGTCAACTATGATCAGAAATCCCAGGAAGTAGAAGATAAGAATCAGCAGAATCAGCTATTGGTGGATGAGTTGTCTCAGAAAGTGGTAAGTGTTGAGATCTTGTGGATTGTAAAACACGAGTTAAGAGTTCTAGTGTTGCCCCTTGTAGAATCAATACATTCATCAAAATTTCCAAAGGACTTAATAAAGTTCCTTAAAAGCCATTCGGTAACAAAAGAAGCTTTGTTAGGATGCCAAAAAGAACACAATGGTGGGATACAGAGATTCCTTAGGGAAAGATTCCAGGACTGCAGTGATTCCAAAACTGCACAAGATTCCAGAATAGCAGTACCATAGAACAGCATAATAAAATCACCATACCCTTTTTTGTTGTTGTTTAACTAGTGAAACTTCCATTCCCATAACAAAGGGAATGGGTGTGCTGTTGTCTCCATTTTTTTCTTCTTAATTTTGTTTTGTATAATCTAATTCCTACCAGAGGGTTTACATTTAAATTAAGACACTTAAGAAATGAAATCATTAATTTATGAATTAATTCAGTTTTATTTACTAAATTTAATTCAAGAAATTAAGGTCTTTTCCCTTTAACTAAAATTGAGAGTCCCAAATTTTTAAACCAGAGGAATTCTCTTTGATCTGGATAAGCCACAGATGTCTTTATCTTTACAGGCCACCATGTTATCTTTGGAGTCAGAGCTGCAACGCCTACAGGAATTCAGTGCGCACCAGCGCAAACGCATTGCTGAGGTCCTCAATGGCCTTATGAAAGATCTGAGTGAATTCAGCGTGATTGTGGGCAATGGTGAGATCAAACTGGTAAGCAGCTGGTAGGGGGTCAATGATTGGAAATAAGAAAAGCAGTCATTCACTCTCAGTTTAGAAACATGCAAGATGGATCTGGGGAAATTCCTAATGTTTTTCTTTGGTACTACCTGCTACATTTAATCAAGCCCTTTTAAATGTTATGCCCAACTAAAAAAAAAAAGGAACAGAAGGGTTCATGTAAGGTATTTAGTGCTGACATTACCGCATACAAAAATGGAAGAAAGTAAGAAAAACTACCGGTACTTAGAAAATAGGGGAATTTAATGATCTGGGAACAGTCACCTGCTGAGCTAAGGAAAGAAGGAAGGACGTATAAAAACTGTTCTGCTTCTTAGAATCGTACATTGAACTATGTGCCCCAAATAATACATTTTTTTTAAATGGTTAATTTGTAGCCTGTAGAAATTAGTGGTGCCATTGAGGAGGAATTTACTGTTGCCCGGCTCTACATCAGCAAGATCAAATCAGAAGTGAAGTCAGTCGTGAAGCGTTGCCGTCAGCTGGAAGGTCTTCAAGTTGAATGCCACCGCAAGATGGAGGTGACAGGACGGGAATTATCTTCTTGCCAGCTTCTCATTTCTCAGGTCAGATTTATGGAAGTGGAGATGAAAGGACACTAGCTATGGCATTTAAAACTGATAAAGGAAAGAAATAAGAGGGACCAGAATACCCCTCATAGGAAAGCATCTAGATTTTCACAATCTGGGGAAGGGATCTCCGGCCTTCCAGATCTTATTGAATTAATGTCTCCTCCATCTTTCATCATTGGCGATCATGCTGGGTGGGATTGATGGAAATTATAGTTCAGCACTATCTGGGATTTATAGGCTACCTATCTCAGTTTTAGAGTTTTCCATATGTCTGAGAGCTAGGAAGTAGAAAAATTAATACAATCCGATCAGGAACTTCTCTGCATTTAATTAGCTTTCTTTTCTTCCAATCTGGAGTAGGAAAGGGATGATCTCCCATGCTGTCAGGAAAGGACTATGTTGGAGAGAAGTTTGACAAATGTTTTAAAGAATTATTTCTTTGTACAACCTGGCCCTCTGTTATTTCTTAGTCAGCTCCTATAAATAGGTATCAGGAAACCTGAAGCTCCAGCTTAAAGGAAGACAGATAAGGTGGAAAAATTTTTTTGGGAGATCAGTGATTGCTCCTAATTCAGGAGACCTTAGCTGACTAGTTAAAACTTTGGTTTGGTGTCTAGATTCAGGAGCTCTGGAGCTTGTACCACTGGTTTGGTGATCCAGTTTATCGCTTCTACTATTGTTTCAGTAGGGAGAAGATACCATTGGTACCAATTCATGAATATTTCTTACAGCAAACCTGTAGAAGTCAAATGGTTGGCATGTGTCTTTAAATATTTGTACATATGTATCTGGGAGACCAAGCTCAAGCAGAGTGACTAGAAGGCATACACAGCTGTTTCCCAGTAGGAATCTTAATGTTCTTTTGGACATAGTAATATCTATAACAATGGATCAGCATAAACTGTGGAGCATGGTGTCATTGGAAGCTAACCTGAGGGTGGGATTTTTTTTAAAAAAATAAAATCATAGAGTAGAGGGTTTATCCCTTCTCCTATTTCCATTTTTTTCAAATACCAGTTCATATATTACCCTTCTTTCTCTAATGCCACTATTCTGATCCATTTTCCAACCTCACGATTGCTTCTAACTGTGTATGAAAACAATGAGAAATCTAATTATAGATCACTTTGATACACAGGGCTCTGTTTTAATATTTAATATTTTGGGATGTATCCCTAGGGCCAGACGTCATGCTGTTGCATGTCATGATTCTATATACCAATTTTTAAAACCAGATCAGAGAAATAGCAGATTAAGAATAAGTTAAATTCTTTCTTCATTTTTTTATTTTCTGATTCTGGATCGCACAAACATTCCTTTCTTTTAATTAAAAAATTCTGCTGGCAAGTGTTCATGAATCCACAGTTCCATGAAGAATTTTATGAAGGTGTATGTGAAATGGGGAGACCACACAACATATTTACACCCACAAGCACACACACATTTGATTATTTTTTGCTCCAAAAACATTTCCTGTTTCAAATAGTCATTAATGATTCATCTAAAACAGACATGTCAAACACAAGGCCTGGGGGCCAGATCCGGCCCGTGAAGTGGTTTCATTCGGCCCACGAAGCCATCCTGGAAACAGTGAGGGAACGGCCCCCACTGCCTTGGCCCTGGCCCAGAGACCCTCCTTCTGCCAGAGACCCTCAGATCTGTCCCACTCCTGCCCAGGCCCCCATAGGCATCCTTGATGCGAAAGATGTAGAGCTGGCCACGCCCACCCAGTAGGCCATATGCACTCTAGCCACACCCACCCAGTAGGCCATGCCCACCCTGGCCATACCCACCTGGGCCCCTGAGGGCAACCGCAATGCTGATGCGGCCCTCAATGAAATTTGTTTGACACCCCTGATCTAATTAATAGTAATCCTAATCTAATCTAATCTAATCTAATCTAATACATTCTAATCTAATCTAATCTAATCTAATCTAATCTAATCTAATCTAATTAATCATGTGTATTATCTCTTAGAAGTGGTCCTATTGATTGCAGCTTCTGGATGTACTTGCATAGAATTGTACCGCAAACTGTGATAGGTATACCCCTGAAATGCAGCAGGCAAGGGGCTTTTTGATTGCTTGGTCCTCTCTTTATTTTGGAACTCTGAAGATGTATTTGAGAAGAGAAGACCGCTTCCAGGTTTGGACAGGCAGAAAGTTGAGTTCTTCCTCATAGAAAATAAGATTGGGAAGTCTGGAATCTGGACGACGTTTGTGAAAGGGATCTCTTATTTGCTTACATTTCCCAATCTTCTCAGCATGAAGCCAAGATCCGCTCACTTACTGAGTACATGCAAAGTGTGGAGCTGAAGAAACGGAACCTAGAAGAATCCTATGATGCTCTGAGTGAAGAGTTGGCTAAATTGCAGGCCCAAGGTAATATGTATGGTACTGGGCTTATGGCATAGTTTATGACTGGTACAGAAGTATGTGAATAATTCAGGAAATGAGTGGATGGGAGAAATGGCAGAATACAGATTCGAATGCAGAATGTTTTGAGTCCTTGCGTATAGTGTTGTTTGCTTGCAAGTGCTCTTGACCATGTGTGAATCTTCACAGTAGCTCCTTATTATTATTATTATTTATTATTTGTAAGTAGCTTGTTCATTTTTTTACATAAACCCTTTCTTATATGTATAATGGTATGAAGCAGGTTACTGTTTCTCTTTGATAGATGAAGGAGGGAGGGTATACGGAAGTCTTTTTTTAAAAAAACCTTTTTACTCCACTCTTAAACCTTGAGATTGAGAGATTAAATTGAAAGAATAACCTGCTCAAGAAACCATGGTAATTTAAACTAGCAATTGATGTTTTAGCCTAGTCTCCTAGATCAAGAAAGCAGATTGCTGATCTAACGCTGGTCACCAACCCATGCTCTAACTCTGTCTCCATCCTCTCATTAAGGATCTTTCTTCTCTCCCACAGAGACTGTGCATGAAGTAGCCAAGGATCAGGACTTGATACAAGATACAGATGAAGTCAAAGTTAGTGCAAGAGACAAGGCATGTCTTTCTTCGTCAAGAGTGTCATTCCTCTTATGCAATCTCTTTGGCCCCTGGCAGCATTCATTAAAAAGAGGGGTAGAGATGGGGGAAATAAAGAAAGATAGAGAGACAGAGGCCCAGACAGGTGTGTTTCAGGCTCTAAAAGGAGAACTGTCATGGCCAGCTCAGATTCAGAAGATGAAGAGGAGTTACGGGGGAGTCATCAGCCTGAGGATATTCACTGGAAGAGTTGCAGGCAGGGAAAGCAGTGTTGCCTAGCAACCTGGAGAGGCAGCTGTCAGAGGCCTTAGAAGATAAAGAGGTGGAGCTAACACCTCCCCCCAGTGCAAAAGCCTAAAGGGAAGAGAAGAGGACTGAGCAAAGATGCTCAACAAAACTATGCACCATACAGACACAGACACAAACATACACACACACACAGACACACACACTGCCTCCCCCCCTGCTAAGGAATAAATCCAAAACTCACTGCCTCTATATGAGGAGTGCCTTATCTATCAATTGGCAACAGCCCTTTCTTTACCCTACCACTTTGTTCCCCAACTCTTTAGCTTGTCTTCTCAAGGAGTAAGCCTGGATTCTGATGCCACAACTGACTGACCCTAGTTCAGACATGTCAAACACAAGGCCCGGGGGCCAGATCCGGCCCACAAAGTGGTTTCATGTGGCCCACGAAGCCATCCTGGAAACAGTGAGGGAACGGCCCCCACTGTCTTGGCCCTGGCCCAGAGACCCTCCTTCTGCCAGAGACCCTCAGATCTGTCCCACTCCTGCCCAGGCCCCCATAGGCATCCTTGATACCAATGATGTAGAGCTGGCCATGCCCACCCAGTAGGCCATACGCACTCTAGCCGTGCCCACCCAGTAGGCCACGCCCACCCTGGCCATACCCACCCAGCCCCCTGAGGGCAACCGCAATGCTGATGCGGCCCTCAATGAAATTGAGTTTGACACCCCTGAGTCTAGTTAGTACCTTATTTACGAGTTGAACTCTCTCTTGCCTCTAATTTAAGCTGGTTGAGTTTTGTGATCTGGGTAAGTCATGAGGGACTGCGATTGTTTGTCAGACCTTTTTTGCCATTAGAGTTGTTCTCGCATACTGATTTAGTAAAGATATAAGACTTAACTGTGCATCTGTGATTTTCATGAGCCAGAATAGGACAAGAACAGAGAGGACAAGCATCTGATGGGCTCTTGAGAGTATAGCTTTGCTGGGAAATAATATAGTTTTGAAGAGCATCCAAGATTTGCTGCTTTATGCGGGGCCCTAGCACTGCTATCTACACATCTGAACTGCTTTCCTTTCCAGCAGAAGGCCTTGGAAGTGCAGCTAGAGAATCACCGTGAAGCCCACCACAAACAGTTGGCACGCCTACGTGATGAGATCAACCAGAAGCAGAAAATCATTGATGAGCTTAAAGAGTGAGTCATTTTTAGGCTGGGGCAAGATGTTCTGATGGGAAGGAGAGAGATTCTCATTATAAGATAGGTTATGTTGGAGATGAGAAGCTGTTTATTTATTTATTTTTGGCAGGGCCTGACTTACTCAGTTTCAAGAGACTGATGGCAAAGTATCAGCAGAAAATTGGACAAAGTTTACAAGGCAGGGGGAATGCAAAAAGAATAAAATAAGCAGCAACCACTTATGAACACGTGTAGAATAGAAATTAGGCGCAAAGATGGAAGTTGGGGTAAGGGTAAATCATCCTTGACCAACCTCACATCCTCCAGCTGTGTTAGGAGTGTAACTCCCAGAATTCTTAACCAGCATGCTTACTAACAATTTGAGCTTTATACTCTTTCTTAATAAGTCTGGAGGAGCCAAATAGGAGAAATCCCATGTTAATTAACTCTAGAAGTAATGACAATGTAGTACAGCTTGAGTTGTTGCACTACTGTAAACCCATATCTCTTGTGTGACATACAATTCAGCTGTCGGGAATCTTTTAATTTGTGTATAATCAGTAGGATTTATAGGCTGGTAATTAAGACCCTGAGACGCTATGAACTAAAACTAATTTAATGCCAGTAATTCCTTCCTGGGAGCTGAAGCTTATTCAATAGAACTTGTCCTAATAAAAATTCCTTAGGCTGGATTGCTGCAGTTAAAAATTGATTTATACCAATGCTAAACCTGCAAGCATATAAAAAACTAGAAGCTGGTTGTGATGGAAATGCATAAAAGATGGTTGACTCAAATATCCTCTTCTATATATTATCCTGAAATGCAGTCCCTTAAGCATCAGAGGCTTTGACTCTTTAGTCTCCATGTCTTGAGCCATTAGCACTGAGTCCTTTTGCAGATCTTATACTAAATTGAAAGGCTGCTGGATAACCATGATAATCTGCTTATCATCCCAACAATAGCATATTTCTCCATATATTATTTCCTGTCCAGCTTAAACCAGAAGTTAGAACTTGAATTGGAGAAACTTCGTGCTGACTATGAGAAACTCAAGAACGAGGAGCAAGAGAAATCACAAAAGCTTCAGGAGCTGACGTGAGAATTATTTCCTTCCAGAGATATTTTCAGCTGCCTTTCTTCCTCCCTGTGTTTAAGAATAAGTCCCACCATCTAAAACAAAATGTGTTTGGTCCTGATGAATTCTGGGATTTGATGCCACAAGGCATCAGCTGAGAAAAGCTGATGTACATTAAATCTATATAGTGAGCTGGGGAAGGAACTATTGACTCAATTGAATGAGGACACATTTAATAATTCAAATATATTGGGTTTACCAGATTCATCCAAAAAGGTGGTCCTAAATTGAAGATGATCCTTCACAAGGAAATGTCATGACTGGGTCTTATTTCATATTTCTAAAGCTTTGCAAACTTCCTGTTTCCTTCCCCTTCCAATAAGAACGTGTTCAAGCCTGCTGTGTCTCACTTTCTCCTTCATTGCTTGCATGATGACCCATATGGGGGTTCTTCTTTTCCTACATAGAATAGCCAGGAACATTTTACATCTTGGGTCAAAACAGATGGTGCTCAATCCCCAACTCTAAGAGATTGTTTATATCTGCAATCGAGTTATCTGGAAGGGACCGGCGAACCATTCTTCCTCAGTTAAACAGTACTTCTTTTTCCTTTGCCACCAAATCTGCCTACTTTCACATATATGCAGTTGAATTTGGCTACTCACTACCTACGTTTCCCTCCTTCAACAACAAAAAAACAACAACAACTATTTCTTAAGACTTTATAAAACAGGCATGTACAATCTAAGGCCCCGTGCTCAGGTGGTAAACCTGGAATGGAACCCATAAGAACCCCTCCAAAAATTGCCACTCATTATGACAATTTTTCAAAGGGCAGAAGACATGACGATTAGGCATCTGGGGAATGACTGTATCAAGTCACTTTTTTTTTGTCCTAGTTCTATTGTCTTCGGTTCTGTACTCACCTAACTTTTGGAATATGTAGGTATGCCACTCAAAGGAACAATGAGACTTTTAGCCTGGTGAAAGTTGTAAAAGAGTGTAAAAGCTCAGAATGTGAAAATTAATTTAGCCATTATTTTTTAAAAATCAATTTGTACACCTGCCCATCTCAATAAATGACTGGGCAGCGAACAATATCAACATAAAAATAAAAACAAGGACAAGAATGTAAATACCTAGCAGCCAAGGAAGTATTGCAATCCACAGTCACTAACACAGCTAGGAGATGGGTCCCTTCACACCTCCATGGCTCCCGGTCTGGGCACAAAACCAACTCTTTACAAAAGACCTGCAAGATTGAGAACATCCTGCTCACCAAGAGAGAATATTCCATCAGGCAGACGCTACTTCAGAAAAGGCTCACTTTCTAGCCCCACCAAGTGACATTCCTTTGAAGCCTGCCCATCCTGCATGTCTGTGACTGCCTCTAGTCTTGACCATATGCAGGATTCTAAAACTTAAGGTAATGGACAGCACCAGCTTGTGCTTCCAGTTAATGCTTCAGTGGGGACAATTAAATTCTTACGAGAACGCTTTTCCCAATGCTGTCTTCGCCTCATGTGTTCTTTCTGCTTCACAGATTTCTCTACGAGCGCCACGAGCAGTCCAAGCAAGACCTCAAGGGGCTGGAGGAGACCGTTGTAAGCATCCCAAAAGGCAGTGTTCTCTCATTCCTGATGAATAGACTCACATCTGTAACAGCAGCATTGGGTACAAGGAGGACTCTGTCATGTGATGGCCACTTTTTAGGGCTCCCAGCTGTTATAAAAAAACAACAACAACATGAAAGACTGTCACTTTTTCCCCCTCTTGTGGCCCTTTTTTATTCCATTCCCCTTCCTGGTCAAGTAAATCTGAAGTGGTGTGATTGTGATTGGCACTATTGCAGAAAGATTTGGTGGGAGAGTTTACTCACTATTAATCTGTTTCTGCCATCTTTTGCCCTCCTTGTGAAGCTATATTAGAAGGGAGTTAAAACTGCTGAGGTGCACAGAGAGGTTCACCCCATTTTCAGAGTCTCTCTAGAACTACCTAGAGTATATCCTTGTGAAACAACTAATTGCCTCATAAGTAGTTTGCACATTAACTGGCTTTATCCACAGAGAGCAGCAGTTTTATCTCTTTGGGGCTTAATCTGACAAGAGTTGGTTGAGCAAGTGACTAATGTAGCTTAAATATGCTCCTCTTCTGTGACCCAGTTAAATCTGTTTTGTGGATAGAACCAGAGGAAGAGAATGAATGGGAAGCTAAAACATCTTATCACAACTTGCCTTTCTATGTGTGTGCCCTTCTAGGCCCGTGAACTCCAGACCCTCCACAACCTTCGCAAGCTGTTCGTTCAAGACGTCACGACTCGAGTTAAGAAAGTAGGTAACTCTTGAAATTCATCAAAAACTTGTGAATCTTTGAAACACTTTATCTCTGAAAGGAATTTTTATAGAAACCGATTAAGCTGGAGACTAGCAGTTCTGTCCCCAAGTTGCAAGTTGGAGTGAGCGGTTAATGTGTGAGATATTGTATTGCCTAAAGCCACCATCTGAAGTCATTGAAAGGGTGGGATATGATGTGAAAGCAAATCTATGTTGATGTGCCATGTCTCTTAGCTATTATTCAACACTAGCTAGACTCCTTGAAAATCCTGTGATCCACTAATAACTGTAAAATTAGGTAGTCTTAGTGTGATAGGCTTGGAGCCTCAACCCAATCTTAGGAAACCCTTTGTGCAGGTCAGGTGCGTTCTTTCCGTTGTAAAGGAAATTCGCTTTCTTCACATGGCAGTTTTGAATATTTACTCAAATTAAGGTAGAAAATGGTTTTGTTGAACATTTGTCAGTGAAGTTACATTAAATTCACAGTCATTCCCAATTCTGGAGCCCATTCTTGTCTTTCCTTATCTTGCGTGATCCAGATTTTACACTTGGAATTACAGTTCTTTGTAGAAGCAGCTAAAGAATAAGTTTTAGCGTGGACCAATCCAAATTGTTTTCTTTGGGCTTTGCACTGCTGGTGCCATTGCTGTACTACCTCATACAGAGAATCTTCCTCTTTTCCCATCGCCTTCACTGCTGCAGAGACAAATATCTTCTTGCTGCTTCTTTCCAGAGTGCGGAGTTGGAACCCGAGGACAGTGGGGGGGCTCATTCCCAGAAACAGAAGATTTCCTTTCTTGAGAACAACCTGGAACAGCTTACAAAAGTTCACAAGCAGGTGAGTGGCTGAATGAGAGCCAAGCAGCCACAAAGAGGGATGGAGCAGCTGGAGAGAATAAGGGCAGCTGGAGAATTCAGTGCTATGTTCGTTCTTATACAGTAGTTAGTCAATTGGGTAGGAATCTTTTTCCCTGTCTCCATTTTGCAGTCTCCATGTATTGTAGCAGCATTGAATGTGTGTCTGCAAAGCCATTTGGATGCTCTCTCAATTTTTTTCATTCACCTAGGACATGTCCTTAGCTTGCTTTGGAGTTTCACATAAGGCAGGATCAATATATTGCTCAGGCCTACTCTCTGACTCTTTCTATAATAAAACTCCTGCACATATCTGTTCCATTTAATATTAAGTTTGCTTAAATTACGGTGGGGAATAGGTGAGCCTGATAGATACTGCTGAATGGTAACTCCTGGAATTTATTTCCCGCCTTTATTATTTTTATAAACAATTCAAGGCGGTGAACATACCTAATACTCCTTCCTCCTCCTCCTCGTTTCCCCACCACAATGAAAGAGCGACTAACTCACAGTCACACAACCAGCTTTCATACCTAAGGCAAGACTAGAACTCACCGTCTCCTGGTTTCTAGTCTGCTGCCTTAACTTTTTCCCTATCTCCATTTTGCAGTCTCCATGTATTGTAGCAGCATTGAATGTGTGTCTGCAAAACCATTTGGATGCTCTCTCAATTTTTTTCATTCACCTAGGACATGTCCTTAGCTTGCTTTGGAGTTTCACATAAGGCAGGATCAATATATTGCTCAGGCCTACTCTCTGACTCTTTCTATAATAAAGCTCCTGCACATATCTGTTCCATTTAATATTAAGTTTGCTTCAATTACAGTGGGGAATAGGTGAGCCTGATAGATACTGCTGAATGGTAACTCCTGGAATTTATTTCCCGCCTTTATTATTTACGGTTATAAACAATTCAAGGCGGTGAACATACCTAATACTCCTTCCTCCTCCTCCTCGTTTCCCCACAACAATGAAAGAGCGACTAACTCAAAAGTCACACAGCCAGCTTTCATACCTAAGGCAGGACTAGAACTCACCGTCTCCTGGTTTCTAGTCTGCTGCCTTAACTGCTGCACCAAATTGGGTAAAAATAGGGTCAGCTTTGATCAGGCTGCAAGGCTGGCTAGAAAATGTGGTTTACCAAATTTAGAAGGCAACAGGTTTCTTCTTCTTACTTTCCCATCAAAATAGAGCCCATTGATCCCAAAACTCATCTGCTAATCCATAATAATTTATTTACCGTATTTATGTTATTTATTTAATTAAATTTTTATACCGCCCTATTCCCAAAGGAATCAGGGCGGTTTACAGGGCAGCATAAAATACAATATAAAAATAGTATAAATTAAAATAGATTAAATTACTTAAGCCCAAAAATTAAAACAATATTAAAAGCTAAAACCCCTTCAGTCCAGGCCTGATAGATCAAAAAACCAGGTTTTCAGGTCCCGGCGAAATGAACACAGATCAGGGGCGGTCCGAAGTTTGCCCTTCATACTGTATCAGCATCCTTGATTATTTGGCAAGCCACTCCCGTGGATCAGACAGAGTAAGGTTTGAGAGTTTAATAGAGAAGTGCATGCTCATTTCTTTTATCACCCACCCCCCGCATGAGGGTGTATTTCTGAGTGTGTAGCAATTCACAAGGATTATAGCATGTAGTTCCATGGATTTTAGGGAATCATTTATGTTTAGATAAATTATGCTTATGTACAAAAAAAAGAAATATAACATTGTAAAAAAATAGAAATCAATGTGTCAAAATAAGATGATCTGAGAAAAGGATACGTAGGTAATTCAGTAAGGGTTCCCACAAATTACTGCATGGTGTGCTGTCTGATTATTGCTGTGTCTTCATGCAAGCATTAAAAGGAAATATTATTAATCATATAAATAGGGCAGCAGGGGAAAACAGTTAGAGAGAAAAACCTAATACATTATCTAACTTGGTGGAATGCATTTATGTGATTGGGTACATTCATTGGATCTTTACTTATAGCTTCATACATTTTATTTCAGTGATAGATAGGCAAATTAGTGCCCCCTGGAAGTTATACAGTGTAACTTAACTACTTACTTGCTTGCTTGGCCTAGATTAACACTTCAGTCACTAATCTCTCTGGAGGTATATAGTACCATTGTAAATTAGTTAGAAGTTTAAACTTAGATCAAATATAGAGGAGTATAGAGATGATCTTGTATGCAGCAGCCATTAAAAAAAAAAGCTTAGCTTGGGAAGATGGAGGGGGTGGGTGAGGAAGAAGCTCAAGATTGCCCTGCCTTGATTCACTTTGGTATAAGAGGGAGAGAGAAACTCTGTCTGGCTTTCAAGATTCTGTTATTATATCCTATAATAAGGAAGTAGAGTTCCATTACTTCTTAGGAAGCCTGTTTCGTGACCTGGTAAAACCATTTTACGATACAGGATTTTTAAAGTCCCAGACTTGAGCTCTTTTGTTGATGAGTTTTGCTTTCAGAGATCATGAGGAATCCAAAACCCTGTTGCTGGAATGGAAAGAAAAAAGAGAATTGTATCTCTCCCATTATAAACAATAGGAGGAACCTTTTAAATGCCAGCTATAAGAATGTAGTAAAGGGAGCAAGAGATATTTGATTCCTGCAGATGAAGGTGGTCCTCGACTTAAGACCACAATTGAGGCCCAAATTTCTGTTGCTAAGTGAGATATTTGTTAAGTGAATTTTGCCCCATTTTACAACCTTTCTTGACACATTTGTTAAGTAAATTTCTGCCGCTATTAAGTTAATAACACAGTTGTTAAGTGAATCTGGTTTCCCAATTGACTTTGCTCATCAGAAGCTCGCAAAAGGGGAATCACATGACACCTGGACACTACAACCATCATAAATAAGAGCTGGTTAGCAAGCGTCTGAATTTTGATCACATGGGATGCAGGAATGGTCATGTGAAAAATGATCAAAAGTACTTTTTTCAGTGTTGTTGTAACTTTGAACAGTCACTAAATGAACTGTTATAAGTTGAAGGCTACCTGTATAAAGCCCTGATCTCTTCCCATACATGTCAAAATTCTAAAAGATTGGCTGATGTTTCTGCAGAGGCCAAAAGGAGGGATCTCAGATCATCTTTCTCTCTCTTCCCAAAGAATTCTCCAACCCCAGGGGACAACACTTTTATCATCCTTGTGATGTTCTTGCAAAGTCTATAGGGAAGCAGTCTTAAATTAAAAGGCAGAAGCAGTATATATGGTTGTGATTGTGCTGTTATACCCATTAAACTGGGAGTCTTCCCAGTTTTAGGAAGAATGTAGGATTGTTTCAGAAACAGGAAATAATTCAGGCCAATGTCCCCACCAAGAGACAGATCATAAGAAGAAGAGCAGCAATAACAACAAAACTTTAAAAGAGCTAAAGACCAAACCTATAATTCCCAAAAGGAAAATGCACTGTTTTGAAAGACTTATTTTGCTGATAAAATATTGTATTTATTTTGCCTTTCAGGGGAGGCAACAGACGTTTTTTTAATAAAAAAAAATAACATACTTAGTGCAAGTTTTCCTTCTTTAAAATTTCAATCTCCTTCTCTTGGTCTTAGAAGTGGCTTAAGTGGTAGATACAGTAGGTGCATGTAAAAATTCACGAACTACCAGCATTCATCTCCCTTTCTTAACCGCCTTTCCAAATAGTGAACATTTTGAAGCTATGTTGTAATTTTAATTACATCTATTAAGAAATAACTCCTTGAAAAACATTGGGGTTTTTTTGAGATAGATGTTTCTTGTTACAATTTGCATCCTGTGATAGTTTCAAAACAATAAAGTAAAAAGGATAAGAAAGGCTATCCAGACCTTTGTTGTAGCAACAAGGAAGATTCCAAACAGAGTGGAGGAATCATTCACAAATAATTATGTGTCCTTTTTTTTTAAAAAAAAAAAACTAAATAGTTTTGAGTGATGAAACACTTGAGAAATATTTATTTAGGTGGAGGCAGAAAACCTGAGGAATATGCAGCTGGAGGATGAGCTCGTGAAGTTTGCCTTTTAGTAAGTCCAATCATTGATCCATTGAGTTAGCTGAGATCAAAAGCAGATACAGCAGTCATACAAAAAGAGCTGGCAGCACGCAATGAAGTGTTCCAAATCCAGTCATAAAGGAAAAAAGGACGTACAGATCGTATCAGAGTGAGAGTTATAACACATGGCCCATATATATCAAAGCACTGCGATTTTTGGACATAAGGCAACAAGGACGGTGTTTGAAGATGTTTCAGTGAGTGTTTCTACAGTTAACTGGGTTCATCAATGCATGTTACATCTAAGAAGCCTGGCCTCAGAAACTTGCACCCTTGCAGGACTTACTTCTCTGTTCTTTCATACTGCGGCATGGACATATTGCAGGAGTCAGTGAATCTTCTTTAGGATTTGAAGAAGTTGGAGAAATGGGATCCAGTTCAGGTTCTGCAGCAGAACTCGGTCCCCTAGGGAGGTTCTGTAGCACGGGTGTCAAACTCGCCGCGTCATGTGACGTGTCATGAGGTACCGTGACTTTTTTCCCATTGCCGGAGCTGGGGTGGGCACGGCTTCCACATGATGCAACCAGCCCACGGGCCAGCAGTTTGACACCTCTGTAGATAGCCTCCTAACAACTGTTTCCTCTATGTCTGCTTCAGACTTGGAGCTCTCATTGTCTTCTGCAACCTTGTTTACCGAGATGCCAGGGACTCCATTTGGTTTTTTTGCATGCAAAGTAAAAGGTGCATCCACAAATAATATGTGAGACTCCCCAGCAGCAGATTAAAGAACGGCTCTTCCTTGCTTAGCTTTGTTCATGATAAATTGCCATTTTTGTCCCCCGGGAATGGTGCCTTCTGGTACAATACAGAAAACACTCCTTAGCAGCTGGCTCAAGCAGGAATTACCCAGCTCTCTTATCCTGGCTTTCGAGTTCTGTTTCCAGTCAAATTGGTACTTGAGTACCTCTCCCTTCTGGTTCCTTTTTCCTTCCCAACAATACTTGCCATGAAGCCACGGTCGGTGGCTTTAATTGAAAACCTCAGCCTCCTTTCCAAGTGCAGTTTGGTGAGATTTTGCAGCCGGTCTCGGGAAGTTTCAAGCAATGGATAGAATGAAAATAGCAGGAAACAGAAAGATGGATTTGCATTTCAGGCTTTGTAGGCCTTTCATTTCCTCATCAAATCATATATTTACTGAAGTGAGGAAATCAGACAAGGTGGCAAAGTAGCAAGGGACTCTGTGCATTTAGAAAGAATGTTGGTAGGCATTTGCTTACATCCATTCCCTGCACTGCTTCTCATAGTCATCACGGGTGATTTCCATTACCCTTGTTCTGTTCTCCTTCCTCCTCCAATTGTCCCCGCTTACTTTAGCTGAGTAAGATGGTAGAAAGAGGTTTCTGCCACATCTCACGCCCCCAAAGAGAGAACTTTCCTTATTTTCAGATCAGGAAAGGATGATACTACTGTGATACCAGCAGCCAGAAGCAATAGACATTGCTGGGGTGTAACTTCTTTCTCTCTGGGTTTAATTGGGGACTCTGCTGATGTGCTCAGTCATGTCTGTATCCCCCCCCTTTTCCCATTGCTGCTGTATCCTAGCTGGATCGCTGGGTCTCCAAGGTACCGTACAGCGCCTCTCACATCTTCCTCTGTCTGTTGGGCTGGGCAGGAAATGTTTGCACTTGGTGACCAAATTGGGAGTACAGAAAAATTTTTGGGTCGGGGGAGGAGCGAGGAAATTGATTGGGGGGGAAAGGTCAGGTGCCTCTTTCTCACCATTCCACTGCCATGGCAACTCCATCCAGGTTGACCCTTTTGCATTAGGTCATAATTTGCTGCCATGGCAACCACTACCATTGTGGCCTTTGTGTCTGTACAAAGGCCTCATTCTCAGCAGCTTCATGGATGTGGTTTCTACTATCCATTCTCTTGCCATGGCAACCCTGACCAAATTGTCCTACACAGCATCTGTCACAAAAAGAAAAAGAAAAGGTTAAAACTTAGCTGTTCCATACTAAAATCTCAACAGCAATGTTCTTTCCTCCACTACAACATTAAGTAGATACAAGTAAACACCAAAATAGACAAATTCCAGATAATTTCCTAGTTTGAGGCCATATAGCTTCCTCAGTAACAACTAAAATTGAAATTGTATTGGTCGTGCTAGCTGGGGCTGATGGGGATTGTAGTCCAACACATCTAGCAGACATATTACAGAAGATTGCCCTACAGATATCTGGAAAAATATGGTTCATGAATTCTCACTATGTGCTTCACCCCCTTCCTGGTTTGATATCAATCTCCGAATATGGGAGCTAAACATTATTATCTCAAACATTTTCTCTCCCTCCCTTGGAGGCTGGGCTGCCCAGTAGTTTTCCTGCCAACTACTATTGTGCTGCTGGCTGCCCCTTGAGTAATTGTTCATCTCAGGCCATTAAGCTGTCACCCCATGTTGCTTACCTACCTGGTGTTTAATTCAAGCTTACATATGGTGAGAGTTAAATGGATTGTTGTGAGTCCTCAGCCTTTTATCTCCCAATCTTGCATTTCATAAAATGTTCCCATCCCAGCATGGTGCATGGCTTGGATCTGCAGCACTTGGGCAAACACTGGGGCCTGCTTAATGGGAACAAGGGATGGGTATCACCTGTAAAGGGCAGCGGCTTATCACCAGCATCTGTGACAACTATAGGTTGGCTTTAATAGATGTGCAACAGAGAGAACTTCAGTCTGTGTGGTATTTGGGTTAATTTTCTCCATGTCATTATAACCTGGAGCAGTGGCCAATTATGTTAAAAATGTCCCTTTTGTGTGTTTATTGAAATGCCTCCAAGCTCTGCTACTTTTCACTCTGGCATTCCTCAAGGCCAGCTCCATATGAGTTTTCCATCATGGCGTTCAGAAGTAGGGCAAGAGTAAACATAAACCTTGTTCTTGCAAATTGAAATGTTGGCTTTGAATATGCCCTTATTTTGCCCTGAGGGGCATATTCAGACATTCCTCCAAAATCTATGATGGAAGAAGATAAGATGTTGTATAGCAGTTCCCTTCTAGGAAAAAAAAATCACACTTCTGAGGTGTGAGATTTCCAGGTAGATCAGATTGGGTAGAATTAGTGCATACTGTGTCTTTTTCTGGAAAGGGCAAAATGCGAGGAACAGAGCAGAACCATCTTGAGATTGGAGGCAAGAGCAAGTGTTTCAGGTCTTAAGGAACGGAGTTGTACCTACATGGTCCACTTCACCTCCATTACTTTTCTTTCCCTTTCTTGTCAACGTGGGTCCCAGCTGGTTCGTGACAATGCAGATCTGCGTTGTGAGCTTCCTAAACTGGAGAAACGTCTTCGGGCTACGGCTGAGAGAGTTAAGGCCCTGGAGGGTGCACTGAAGGAAGCCAAGGAAGGGGCAATGAAAGACAAGCGCCGCTACCAGCAGGAGGTTGATCGCATCAAGGAAGCGGTGCGCTACAAAAACAGCATAAAGCGCAACCACTCTGCGCAGATTGGTAAACAGACAAGTTCTGTAGATTGTGGGTTAGATCCTGGTGAGCATGGAGACAGTTCTCAGTGGTAGCAAGTATTTTATTGGTATGTTTTAGGAAGGAGCAAATATCTTTTCTACTTGGCTGAATGTGTATGTTCCAGGAGATCATAATGCAGTATTTGGTAACACTGTGCAGTACTTTTGATTTAATTTGGAAAATGCTGAATCAATCTGAAATTTGTTAAAGCAAACTTTCATTTTTCCACAGAAGTTTCTCCTACAGACACATGATCCTTAACATTTTACAGGTAGTCCTCAACTTACAACTGTTCATGTAATGACCATTCGAAGGTACAACAACCTCGGAAAGGGTGCTTTACAGTTTGTAAACTGGATGTTGTGAAACATTACATGATCGTGGGGTGTGTATGTATGTTTCACAACATCCAGTTTACAAAGTGTAAAGCACACTTTCCGAAGTCGTTGTACCTTCATATGGTCACGACATAAACAGTTGTAAATGCTTGGGTGCTTGGCAACTTGTTTGCGCTTACAACTAGTTGCCAAGTGCCCCATGATCACATGATCTCAATTTGCAATTTTCTGTGCAGGCTTTCCCAGAAAATCTGTAGGAAAGCTGGCAGGGAAGATTGCAGGCTGCTTCCATCTACCACAGAGTTGAGATTCCTTCTGCGCAAGAAGCTCTTTGAGAGCAAAAGGGCTGCCCAGCCAGGTGGGAATCTCAACTCTGCATGGAGATGAGATTCCTTCCTCCCCACAATCTGCAGGCGACCTTTGAGGGCAAAAGGCCTACTTGCCAAGGGGAGGGGAAGTCCTTCAGCAGAATTGGAGCTTGGATCCCAAAAATCCCAGTTCCATTCCTGCAGCCCACTTCAGTAGTACCCTTCCATGCTTGGAGGAGAGTTAAACTCTTCCAATGGGGTGGAGAAATAGATCCTGAAAATCCTAGCTCCATGAATTAATTGGTGAATTAATGGTGTGTGTTTGTGTGTCTGTGTCTCTGTGTGTGTACACACACAGTGACCATACATCCTTTATTATAATCGATAGTCCTTTATTTCAGGAAGCTTTTCTTTAAACTTAATTATTTTCTTGGTTTTGCTCTTGAGCTTTCCTTTGTAAAGAAAAGTTAATAAACAGACAATTTTATAATTCTTATGCTTATCTTTCAGATTTCAGATTTATCCCTTTTTCAGTTTGTCCTTTACTCTGCCAAGATAATATGGTTTATACATGACATTTGTTTCTTCTTGCAGCTAAACCAGTGCGACCAGGGCACTATCCAGCTTCATCCCCGACCAATCCGTACGGTGTCCGTAATTCTGATTGCATCAGCTACACCAATAGCCTCTTCCAGAATTATCAAAATGCTTACCTGAATTCTGTGCCTGACAGCTAGTGAGTGTATTTTACCTCTACTTCCATTACATTGTGCAAACTGTGATTGGTTTAAGTTGTGGCTGGCTTAAGCAAACTTCTGAGATGAATCTTATCAGTTTTTCAGGAGGCAACCTGAAGAACATTTTGCTCCATAAGTCGAACTTTAATATGTCATCATTTCATTTGGTTAACATTAAATCTGATCTAAAACATGTCTTGCCTTAGCTATTGGTTGATTGCAAAGAGTAGGCTTAGGCCAACTGTAATTTTTTTGGGGGATCTGGACTCTGGAATTCTAAAATAATTTGAATGTACAAGATCCACTATATATTATCATGTGGAAAAGAAGGCATACCAGAAGAATAACTTTGTATTTGCTTATGTGCTGGCTGGCATAACCTACTTTTTAAAAGATAATCTAGGATACATCAAGTCTGAGCTGGAGATGTAAATTACTCACCAGATCATTACAATCTTCATAAATACACAGGGGGAAAAACTGGCATTAATAATAACAGGACATTAAAAAAAAGACTGCTATGTTTGGCTGTCGTTCAAAGGTACAAGATTTAAATAGGAGAATCAGGTACATGTTCATCCACATTGAGGATTTCATGGACTATTTTCCAAACTTGCTCTCTTCAGATTAAATATCCTCCCTTGGAATTTGGTACATTTAGTAATTTGAATACAAGGCTCAATAGTCGTCTATTTCCTGCATATTCTTATTTAAAAAGGCTTTTTAAAAAAATCATTTTGACACACAGATCTTTTCTCCCCAGCTTTTAATGTCACATTTGGCTTTAGGGTTACAGCATGGCTATCCCTAGAAGTTTCCCCTCAGCTGTAAGCTTCAGCACTGAGCCAAGTGGAACAGAACTGAAATAGCTAGATAACACAGGGTCCTTTTAGCATACATAACCTATTAATATCCATTCACTGCTTATATATCCCTTTTCTTTTTCCATTCACGCAGCTTTACGAATGCACCTTCCAGCAGTGGAAGCAGCTCGTCCAGTGCCCCTCTGACCTCCTATCAGAAGCTCAATATGGATAATGGTAGGCTATTGGGAAGAAAAATAAATATAATCTTAAGGAGAAGGGAGGGTGCCTCTTGCTTTTCTGTTTGCAGCAGCTTGAGATCATTGTGTCCACATTTAAAGGACCCACTTCATGAGGATGTAGTCCAGGGGTCTCCACACTTGGCCTTTTATGACTTGTGGACTTCAACTCACAGAATTCCTGGCTGAGGAATTCTGGGAGTTGGAAGTCCACAAGTCATAACAGGGCCAAGTTTGAAGGCCCCTGATGTAGTGTCTTTATAATGAAAGTCTGTTCTCACATTCCTGTTTCCGGGTTTACAGACCTGGTTTTGTCTCACAAAACAAACACATGGGATGGGAAAACTAGAAAGCAAAGAAAATAAACGGAGAGATAGCTATATCGGTAGAAAATACTTCAGATTTGTGGTTATTGTGTGCATAAGGTGCTGGTAGGTTTACGTTTAGGTTTCAGCAAGGCAGCCCTTTCCAGGCAGAATACACACACACACACACACACACACACGAATGGCACTGTTTGTCCCTTCTCTGCACGTGCCCTTCTCTGAACTGTAATGTTGCTTTCTTTCTTTCTTTCTTTCCTTGTTCTTCCATTGGACGGGTGCACAGGAAATGCCACAGACATCAATGATAACAGGTGAGAAGCTGTATGGAGGAAGATTGCCTAGCCATTGGAACAAACAGTTTTCTTATTTCTTCAGAGTGGTTAGTTCCAGGGATAAGTCATTTACCGTAATTTTTTTTTTGTATACAAAGTAGAGGGAAAGCATTTAGCAGGGAGGGAAGGTTTGAGATACTCCGCGTTCCCTTTTCCTCCGCTGTAGAAGTGACCTGCCTTGTGGTGTTGAAGCTGATGAGCAAGCCAAGCCCTTTCCCTTTCACCAGGAGACTGCAGCCAGCTAATAGCTAATATCACCACCTGCCCAGAGCATCTAAACACACCATCAGGTACAGTCCATCATACGCGCTCTATTTCACCAACTTTTTAATGCATCTCTTTAATATTTCCTCTTCCCAGCACTCCATCAGACTTGCCCTTCAGCTTCCTCCCACTGGGTAAATATTTTTCTCACAAGATTTGCTAGATACCTTTCAATGAAAAGAAAACAAACTCTGTCCTGCACAAGAGGTATAGGGTGGGTCTTCCCCCCCCCCCTTGCTCCTTCACTACAGAAATCCAATTTGTGAGTTTCCAGGAGTTAAGTACTCTGGCTGGCTGTCACCAAATCCGTGGTCTTAGTGATTTAACAACACTTAATTTTGTCTCTGTAAAAACTACTGGTGAATTGCAGAACTAAATGCAGAAAGCTTCCTCCTAAGTATTTAGCTGGAGAGGAGCTTGTATACTAATATCATTTCTGTTGACTTTTCCCTCTTCCCTCTTTTCCTCATCTTGTAGTTTCTAAATGGGACGGAAGCCTCAATCCTGCATGCTGCAGCCGGCTTTCCTTGACTTCTGCTACAATTGGCCCTGTCCTTGTGTCCTGCTCTCTCCGTGTCCTGTATATTTATCAGCTGCTGCTTCACTCTCACTGTTTCTCTGTCTTACTTAACTAGAGAATAATGTGTTCCCTTATCTCTTTGGATCCCTGCTCCCTACTTCAGGAGGACTTGTGCCTCTCCTTTCCTGCCTCAGTTGCCTTAAGGGATGGGCTGCTAGGGAAGAACCTAGACGTAGAAGCACCCCTAATGTGCAAACAATTCTTACCGAAGAGAAAGGGCGTAAGGTCATTTCCCACGTGACATAATGACCCTTGACCTGCAGTAGAACACCACTAACCCCAATATCTTTAGGTCTTACTGTAAGAATAGAATACCTCCAAGTAGGTAGGCTAGAACTGTTAAGTGTACGTATTTACTGACCTTCAAATAAGGCCTAGAGCTTTCACATCTAGTCCTTATCCTTTGGGGTAATCCTCAAAGAATAGAAAATATTGGCAGCTAGCTTCACATGATGCTTGAGCCTCAGCCTTTATGGACTTAAATTTCCCATTCTTCTTAGGTCGTCATGGCACTTCAGAAATGGCCTCAGCCTTTACGGACTTAAAAATTGCCCATTTTCCTTAGATCGTCATGGCACTTCAGAAATGGCCTGGAAAGTCTTCTACAGAAAGGAGATCCTGCTAGTCATTTCCATCAGTTGATACAATGCCTATCCTGAGCAGTTATTGGGAACAGAAGGCTCCAGTGGGTGAGGATCTTATCAGTTGAGACCACAACTCCTCTATGAGCCAGCAACTTGGCCTCAGGAATATAAGTGGCCCCATTTCATTCTGTAAACAGGAAACTAGATACTAGTTTTGCTTTTGCAGGGGCAAGGTTACAGTTTGCAGGGCAGACCTGTTGGATTTGACAGGTAATTCTCTAGCAAGTCCTAACCAACCATAAACCATTGCATATCTGGGGCACAGGCTGGGGCCTAATGATTCTGTAAATGAAACAAAAATTAGGCTGCTATCAACATATTTTCAGTCGTTCCCTTTTATTATCTCTTGAAAGCTGGCTCAGGGGCCTTTCATTTGTGCTCCCATGTGTATATTTTGAGGGAACAGTGAGTCCACTGCACATCTTTAACTTAATGTCACCACTTCTGAGTCAACAGGGCAAACAGGGTTGGGGGGCAGGGAAAGTGGCTTTGACAAAGGATTGCAAGCCTCTTTCCTGTCAAACTCTTAAAACAGCAATAACCCTGTTTAACTGTCTTCTGGATGGTTGTTGACATCCCATCATGTTATCCCTGTCTGCTCAGATCACATCAAATGTTGCATGTCAAGCTATTCAAAAGTTTATTTAAAAAAATAAAATAAACTGAGTTAAAAAAAACAGGTTTGTGTTACTGTGTCTGTATAGTAAAGATTCCCTTAGGTGAAGCTCAAATCCTGGTGTGACTACGTAAGACATATTCATGCAGCTTCTTGGCAACTATTATAAAAGAGCTTTGTAACATGTAAGTTTTTTTTTAATTTTCCAGTCTAGCCTATGGAATTTCCTGGCGATCTCCTATCCAAGTCTAACCTGGTCTGAATGTGCTTAGCTTTCAGGTCACCAGCTATCCATTAAGACTGGAAAAAATGGGGGAGGGGGAAGTATCTGCAGTAGATCCTTGTGAAACACTTAGACTAATATGATAGCTGCAGGGAATATCAGAAAACAGAATGGGTAGTGGGGTGAAAGGCCAACAGGGGAATTACTGAAATGAGTTAATTCTCAGAATTCTTCATCACCATAATAATGCTTCCAAACTGTGCATTTGTGTCCATAAATAGGATATTATACAGCTGGTATAATATATAATAAAGGTACAAAGAAGGGCAAATCAAAATCATTAAGGCTTTCCACAAGGGATGGTTATGATATTTAGCATTTTTTATATTAGAACAAACTATTTATTAGATATGTATATATTACATATATCTTATAAAATACGGGATATATTTTAGATATATCCTACATATAGAAGCTCATAGTAGCTTACATGGGGCTCTCTTCTCATTTTATATCCATAAAAATAATGAAATAGGTTGATCTATGACAGAGTGACAGGTCAAAAATCACTCAGTAGTCAAATGAACTCCTTGGTCAAATAAGGACTTAAGTACCTGTTGTCTTAGTACTAGTCTAACATCTTAACCATGCTACATTGCCTTCCATCAGTGAATAAGAAGGGGTATAAGACATGTATGTAAAAATGGATAGGACAATGTGTTTTTCTCTCTCATAATATTAATATAACATTATATTACATAATACAATACTACTACTCAGTCTCATTAAATTAAGTTGAATAGTGGGAGATTTGAGGCAGATACAAGGAAATATCTCTTTACAGCAGAGGTCTCCAATCTTTTTGATTTGGCGGCCCGCAAACGGAAGCAGGCACTGCTATGTGTGCACGTACAAATGGGCCACGCGTGTGTGCATGCAAAAACGAGCCCCATGCGTGCAAGCACAAATGGGCCATGTGTGAGCGCATGCACACACACAAACGGGGCTTCTGGGTTTGATCACTGGACAGATCCGCACAACTTTTCTTATGTTCTTGTAACTGAAGGATAAAACTTTAGATACTCATGCTGAGAATGGTACTATGATAATGCCATGGTAAATATCAGTATTAATAATCCTGTGCCATCCACAGTTTGAAAAACATTGTTGGTTGTAGGTTGTTTACATATCTAAGTAATAAATAACTGGAGGAATGTACATTTCCAACATCTTATTACAACTACTTTCAACCCAGTCCCTTGAGATATATTGAAACCATCACCTGTTGGTTATGCTGGCAATGAAACCTGGAAAGTGCAGATCTGAATATCATATAAAAAGACTATCACAGAAACATATGGTGTTTATAAGTATTATAAGCTATTACAGAAAACCAGAGTAATCCCAAAATATGATTTAAAGTGACCCATGACTCAAGATCCATGGCCATATTTATCTCAGACAGAAATTTTATCTGGGTTTTTTGCTTAACATATAAGGTAAAAATATTTGCCTGCAGTTTAAGTCCTAAGAAAATAGGTTTCAGATGTCTGCAATTGAGGTACGGTCATACTTTCACAGGGTTTTTTTTGCTCTCCCTTTTGGTGCAATCATATGCTTCATAACTAAGAAAGTTGTGCTGGAAGGCAATTCCAGTATCAAATACAGTGTGTCACAAAATGCACTCTTGTATTTTATAGTTATCCTGGACCACTGTTTTATTTCATGATATGTACAATTCAACCAAAGGATTTGCTGATATACCTTTTGAGGAGTTGTGTATAAATCTTACTATCAACTAAAATGTAATATATCAGCGCCAATTGTTTCCTGGATTATAGCTAGGCCATTTCATTCAGGAAAATCTGATCTTCAACGGTCAGAATAGATTCAGGAAAGAAGCACTTTTTCTTGACTCTAATACAATTGGAGAGAGAGAAAGGAAGAGAGACTTCTAGCTTTTCTGAGAATGGTAGCATTCATTGAACGCACATGTGTTTTATTGAAACCTAAGATCTATAATTTGTAACTATTGGTTAAGGGAGGAACAAATGGTCTAAAGCAGGTGTGTCAAACTCACAATGTCATGTGACGTGTCACGATGTACTGTGACTTTTTTTCCATTGCCGGCAATGGGATGGGCGCGGTTTCGGCATGACGCATCTGGCCCACGGGCCGGCAGTTTGACACTCCTGGTCTAAAGGTTAAAGGTCTAAACCTTACTGAATCCTGTTGTGATCACAATTGCTAAAAAAATACAGTGCTTTCTTGCCATATTGAAGTAGATTTATATTCTACCTTTCTAGTCAATGTAAGGATGGAAACCTGCTAACCATCAATGACATAAAAGGGTATAAAAATAAATATTCCAAAACATAAATGAAAAACGATTCATATGTAGTACCTGGAGGATAGATATCTGCTGATGAGTAAATGATAAAATGTGGATTATGATTTTGTCCAATACGTGCTGGTGTCATGACAACCCCTCCCTCTCATATTAGCACTACAGAGACAATCTTGTGTCATAATATCAGAACAGAGGCACCATCACCATCACTTTAGCTTTGTGATATCAGAAACAGATTATTGTGTCCAGGAGCAACAGTGAAGTTTCTCTCACGTATGCCAGATAGACAAGCCTCTGAAAACTATAATGTGATTAGAGCTTCAATTAAACCCCATTAATAGATAAAAGATGTTGGTTAAACAACACAGAAAAGGGTATATTGCCATCTCTTTATTACATGTATTGAGCCAACATTTACTGTCTTTGGGAAGTAAATGGATTTAGCAGGTGTCAGTGCTTCTAGCCAGGGGTGTCAAACTCGCAATGTCACATGACGTCATAACATATCGCGACTTTTTTGCCATTGCCGGCAATGGGGTGGGCGCAGTTTCGCTATGATGCATCCGGCCCGCGGGCCAGCATTTTGACACCCCTGCTGTAGGCCTACCTTCCTCTTGTAGCTCAACAAGAAAGATTTGGAATAATTGCAAAATGTTCCTATAAACTGCAAATTATCAACAAAAACCACGGCTTATATTTGAAAGCTCCCAAGAGTTCAAGAAAATCAAAGAGGCTTGATAAAAATGAAGAAAAGAATTTTTACTGAAGAAGAGAATACACTATGAGCATGCAGATGTTTTAACTTTCTTCGAAGAGTTTAAAGACTGCAGAAAGAAGAATACAACATTTGACCAAAATTAAAGTAATGGGTTGTTATTTGCTGGGGATGTTTAATGGTTTCTAGATTAGAAATGGAGGATAATAGTTATTTCTGGTAATCTTTGTTTTATGAGTGGGCCTGAATGTTGATTATTTGAAGGAAGATTCAGATTGGATGTAATAAACACAATTTGTAATACTTTTATTTCTGATAACCCTAAATGGACTTTTAATAGGGAGAGTTGAAGTTTTAGACATGGGTTTACAGAAACTTGGGTGAGATATGGAATGAAAAGATGTTTGGTTTCATTTTAAGAGATAGTGATAAGTTCTTAAAGTTGATTATACTCTACTGCTAAGGATGAAGGGGGAGGTTTATTTTTGTTTTTCCTTTTTCATCACTTTTTAATTTTTAAATCTTTAAAGTATTTCTTTATTCAGTAGTTCTGTAAGTTTTAACTTGTATAATATAATCTGTAATAAAATTATTGGGTGGAAAAAGAACAAGCAGGGCTGTTCTCTAACCCAGTGTTTAATTTTTTAAAAAAACTTCTTTCCCTGAGGACTCCTTTCCACTTCTAAAAATTGAGCTTTTTGTTTGTATGGGGTTTGTTTGTATGGGTCTATATTTACGGTATTAAAAAGGTCAACTGAAATGGGTTCAGATAATTAGTTTGAGGCAGATGGGTCTCAATCACCTTTCCCAGATAGTTTTTGAGATTGCCCTATTATAGCTTACTTAGGGTTAGGGTTACATCACCATGAACTCGGAGAGCAAAATGGACATTGCCAACCAATTCAGAGTGCTTGGGAATGGTTAGAAAGGCATTGACTTTTCTAGCCTGCCCTATCTTTCGTGGTAAAATACATGGGAAAATCTCATTGGAGGAAAATTCCACTTAGGGTTAGGTCACCATAAACTCGGAGAGCAAAATGGACATTGCCAACAACTTCGGAGTGCTTGGGTATGGAAAGGAGGGCACTGACTTTTCTACGCTGCCCTATGTTTCTTGGAAAAATACATGGGAAAATCCCATTGGAGGAAAATACCATTTAGGGTTAGGGTTAGGTCACCATGAACTCGGAAAGGAAAATGGACATTGCCACCAAACTTGGAGTGCTTGGGTATGGTTAGGAGGACACTGACTTTTCTAGGTTGCCCTATGTTTCCTGGTAAAATACTCGGAAAACCCTATTGGAGGAAAATTCGTTAGGGTTAGGGTTAGGTCACCATGAACTCAGAGAGCAAAATGGACATCGCCACCAAACTCGGAGTGCTTGGGTATGGTTAGGAGGACACTGACTTTTCTAGGCTGCCCTATCTATGTTTCCTGGTAAAATACATGGGAAAATCGCATTGGAGGAAAGGTTTTAACAGATGCTACAGCTGGAACATTCTCTAACAGATATACAGGAATACTGTACATAGAGATGCCTATTTGGTTCTCCCCACTGTGTTTTTTGAGTTCCCAGGCGAAGAAATTTAGAACAGCTCAAACTCTGTAAGGTTAGTAGTCCAGTAACAGGTCTGTATGTTTTTACTGAACTGTAATTGTTCTAATTATCGATAGGCCAGTTTGGTGTAATGGTTAAGGCATCAGGGTAGAAACTAGTTCTAGCCCCACCTGAGGCACAAAGCCACCGTATGACCTTGGGCCAATCCTTCTCTCTCTCTCAGCCCTGAAACAGGCAAGGCAAACCACTTCCGAAAAACCTTGCCAAGAAAAAAAAGCAGGGACTAGCCGGCTCAAAAACCGACTCGGAGGCTCTATGTATGTATATATTCTGTTACTTAGAATTTATGGCATAGTGGCTCCGATCCTCTCCGAAAACTCGTCTTTAACGAAGGGCTCGATGAACTAACACTCCTGCCTAGTGGAGCGACCACCTCCTCTGTTCGGCTACATTTTTAAACGCTGCCCTCAACCCATTTTTCCCCCCCTTTCCAACCCTTCCTCTAGATCCGGGGCGGGGAAGTCTGGCTCTTTTATGACCTGTGGACTTCAACTCCCAGAATTCCTCGCTCAGGTCATAAAAGGGCCAGACTTGCCCCACCCCACCCCCCATCTCTGCTCTAGTTTCATTCATTGTGGACCTGCGAGCGCCGCGTTAGCTTTCTTCCCACAAGAGGTAAAAGTACAAAAAAAAGCGCGTAATCCTATACCAGGGGTAGGCAACCTCGGCTCTTTTATGACTCATGGACTTCAACTCCCAGAATTCCTGAGCTAGCATAGCTGGCTCAGGAATTCTGGGAGTTGAAGTCCATGAGTCATAAAAGAGCCGAGGTTGCCTACCCCTGTCCTATACAGACCGTCACAAACTAGGCAACCACCTTTTCGCTAAAACGCCTTCCTCCATCCCAGGGCCTAACGCCTGCCCACCGCAGCCACCCCGACGAGCCGGCGCCCTCCTCCTCTGTGACGCGGCTGCCCCGCCCCGCCCGGTCATGTGCGGCGGGATCAGCTGAGCGTTTCCTTCCGTTTGCCGGCGTCGGGCTTGCGGTGAGCGCGAGCGGCCGGGCGCGCGCGCGGGGGGGGGGGCTAGGTAGGCGCCGCTCGGAGCGGGAGTCGCAGCGAGGATGGCCGCCTCGGTGGGTCCAGGGACGCGCACGAAGACCAAGAAGAAGCACTTCGTCCCGCAGCGCGTGAAGGTGCTGCGTTCGGCCGACCCTCTTCTGGGCGTGCTGGCTTGGGGGATCAACCATCAGGTAATCGGCTTCGCCGAAGGTTTCTTGGGCGGGGGGGGAGAATACAGAGCAAGCCCGTCTGTTTTTGGCTGGGTCGCCTCCCTCCAGCAGGTCCCGTGCCTGGATAGAAGGAAGGCGGCGGCGGCGGCGGGGAGGAGGAGGGGGTTTCCCACGTGTCAAGCCTCGACGGGCTTTCTCTTTCGCTTTCCCGGGGAGGAGGAGGAGGAGGAGGAGGAAGAAGAAGAAGAAGAAGAAGAAGAAGAAGAAGAAGAAGAAGAAGAAGAAGAAGAAGAAGAAGAAGAAGAAGAAGAAGAAGAAGAAGAAGAAGAAGAAGAAGAAGAAAGAAGAAGAAGTTGGGGACTTCCGCTGGCGGCGCGGCGCCGAAGACAGCCTCCCCTGGCTGCCCGCGGCTCAGCTGTTTGTTTTTTCGCCCGAAACAGCGCCGATCAGCTGTTCGGGCGAAATTGAAGCCCCCTCCTCGGGAGAAGAGGAGGGGGTGAGGCCCCAGGTAGGGGTAGAGTTCTCCGAGGCCGCCTGAGCTTTGAGCTTGGGCGGCTGAAGGATCGAACTCCCCCGAAGCCTGGGTTGCTCCCAGCTGGCCGTCGTCTCTGCTCCGAACTTCCTGGAGCAGAGCCAGGCGTCTGCGAACCATCCCTGCCTGAAGAAAGGACTATGATTTAAAGGAGCAGGCAGAGCGGTACAAGAGGAAAAGGTGAAGAGATGAAGAGGATTATTTTATTTTACTCTCAAGCTTGATGGACTATGCTTAAAACTTAAAGTGAAAGTGCGTCACAATTGTAAGTAAAAGATGGCGGCTAAACCTCCCCCTAGAACTTTTCGGAGTGCTGGAAATTCTCCGGTGCAACAACAATCATTACTGCAGGCGTTGCATTCTCCTGATGTATTGACATCGAAGGATCTTGAAAAACATACCCAGTTAATTTTGGAGTCAATGGGTGTTAAATTTGCACAGATGGAGGAGAAATTGGAGAAATTGGAGCAGAGAATGGAAGAAAGGATGGAGCAGAAACTTAGAGAGATGAAGGTAGACATTTTGTCCTCAGTGCATAAAGTAGCTAAATGTGTGGAGGTGCTGGATGATCAAGTGGAAGACTTGACTCAAAAGAATGCTATATTAGAAGCAAAAGTATTGGAAATTGAAGATTTAAAAGACAAAATGGATAGCGAACAGAGTTTGGCTCAATTTTACCAGATGCAGTTTGCTGTTAGAATTAGAGGCCTAAAAGAGAATATTAAGGAAGATTTAAAGCAGCTGGTTTCTGAGGCTTTTGAGGGGGTATTGAACCATCCAGCATCTGAAATAAAACAAGGCATGGACAAAGTGTTTCGTGTGAATTCCTGGATTGCTAAGCAGAGAAAGTTGCCTAGAGATGTGGTGGTTTATTTTGTAAAAAGGGAAATTAGAGATGAAGTTATACAAGCTGCCTATGATACTAAAGTTGTGATTGCTGGTCAAGAAGTTTTGGTTCTAAAAGAAATTCCTCCAAAGATTTTAAAGAGAAGGAAGGACTTTATATTTCTTGTGCAAGAGCTCAAGCAAAGAGATATAAGGTTCAGATGGGAGATCCCAGCTGGGTTGAGCTTCATGTATGATGGCAAAAGGTACTGTTTGGGTACTGTGAAGCAAGCGCATGATTTTTACAACAATGTTTTAAAAGCAACCCCATCAACACTTCTGGAAGCTGCAGAGGGATCTGGAGAAGGAGAACATCAAGAGGATGAAGATGGACAGATAGACGAGAAGGGTACAGGAGGAGATCAAGCTGCAACTCTTTTGGATGATCCTAGAGAACAGAGGGTGACGCGTGCTGCCTTAAAACGCTCAAAAAAGATTAAAAAATAAGACCAGTAGAAATCTATGGAACTTCCACAATATACTTATAGTCAAGTGGTAGCTGTGTTTTTAAGAGTTTTGGGATGATATCTATGGTAACAGAATGTTCAATTTGGAATTAATGGACAATTTACTACAGAGGAAGAGGAAGAAAATTTTGTGGGTTAATGCGGGTTAATTTGTGTAAGAACTATCTATTATAGCCTATTTTGGCTAGAGAGGTTAATAGGGATAGGTGCTTGTGATGTGTAAGTGAGAATATGTCTAGGTAATAGTGAATTGTGGAAGAACATAGATGGGAATGATGCTAGTTTTCTTTTATTTTAGTTCTTTATACATATTTAGTATTGTTAAGGATTGGTTTACTCTATATAAGCTAGAGAGTGATGGATTTTAGAGTTTATAATTGTTAGTATATGATTGTTTATGATTGCTTTTTAGATATATACCTTGTATTTTGCTCTGGGAAGTCGGGGGGGGGGGAGGGGGGGAGGAGGGGAAGTAGAGGGGTGGGAGGCAGGGGAGGGAGGAGGGAGAGGGGGAGGGGGGGAGATAGGGGGGAGGTAGGGAGGGGAGGAGGGAGGGGGAAGGGGGGTTTTTCAAAGGAAAATTGTATTTTAAAACTTTTCAATAAAAAAAAAAAAAAAAAAAAAAAAAAGAAAGAAGAAGAAGTTGGAAGGGACCTTGGAGGTCATCTAGTCCAACCCCCTGCTCAGGCAGGAAACCCTATACCATTTCAGACAAATGGCTGGCCAGTCTCTTCTTAAAAACTTCCAGTGTTGGAGCATTCACCACTTCTGGAGGCAGGTTGTTCCACTGGTTAGTTGTTCTAACTGTCAGGAAGTTTCTCCTTAGGTTGCTTCTCTCCTTGACTAGTTTCCATCCATTGCTTCTTCTCCTGCTTTCAGGTGCCTTGGAGAATAGCTTGGCTCCCTCTTCTTTGTGGCGGCCCCTGAGATATTGGAACACTGCTATCATGTCACCCCTCACCCTTCTCTTCGTTAAACTACACATACCCAATTCCAGCAACCGTTCCCTATATGTTTTAGCCTCCAGTCCCCCAATCATCTTTGTTGCTCTTCTCTGTACTCTTTCTAGAGTCTCGACATCTTTTTTACATCGTGGTGACCAAAACTGGATGCAGTATTCCAGGTGTGGCCTTACCAAGGCATTGTAAAGTGGTATTAGTACTTCACGTGATTTTGATTCTATTCCTCTGTTAATGCAGCTTAGCACTGTGTTGGCTTTTTTGGCAGCTGCAGCACACTGCTGGCTCCGAGATCCCTCTCACAGTTACTACTATCGAGCAAGGTACCACCTATACTATACCTGTGCATTTGATTTTTCCTGCCTAAATGCAGAACCTTACTTTTTTCACAATTGAATTTCATTTTGCGGGATCTGTACCCGTCGGGACGCCTTTTTTTGTTTGTTTGTTGCTTTTTGGTCGTCATCCCGCCCTCTTGATTCTTTGACTCCTGATGTTTCGGAGGGCTTATTCGGCAGTGGTTTGGTTTCAGAAAGAGCAGATGGAGGGGAATGAAGGCAAACCTATCTGTCCCAGGGTGCGAGATCGAATTTGGGTCGGTCACCGGGACCCAGAGATTTTACTAGATCTCAAGCTAGAGGGGAGACCACCAGCAAATTCCAGGGCTGAAAGTTAAACGAGGTCTAAAAACCTCCCAGAAGAAGAAGGCACAAACTGCTTCAGTACTGAGATGCCGTGAACTCATCACGTGTGAAGTTTGACTTGAGGGAGACCGAAATTTTGTGTGTATCTTTTCTCCTCTTTTGTCTGTGGAGATTCTCAGTCATCCAAAGGTGAAAAAGCACCTTTGGGATTTCTTTTTCTTTCCTGTGCTCCTGCTCCCCACATCTGGTGTTAGCTATTGTTACTATGAGTATCTTCGTATAGCTTTCCCTATTGTGATGCCCTCCTACTGTATTGTTTTATGACAGGACTAAAAATATATGGGGTTGCTATCCCTGTTGGCATCACCTTGGGGAAGGTTGCCATAGGGTTGTGTTTTGTCTTATTCTGTCTTATGCTCATTAACATACTTGCATAATTTTCCTCTGTTCTTGCTGCAAACTGTTTTTATATGCATGAGTAGAAAAAGTATATTTGTATAAGTATAATAAAATTGAAACAGGTAATATATTTTGCACAGATATTTTAACTTACTTTGCTTCAGAATCTAGTGAGAAAAAAATTGTCTACCTGTTAGTAAGTTGACTAAGGCCATAGTGCTTAATCATAGTCCTGACTCACACGGGAGGAGATTTTTCCTATCTGTTGAAAGGAAGGAGAAATTGAATAGTTCTGAGTAGGGGCTCTTATCATTTTTTTCATACATGTCTGGATTCATACGATATGTTAACCCCTAGACTTGGATGAACAAAAAACCAATTGTGTGTTCATATAAATGTACTCTGAGCAAACAAACACAAATTAGTGGTTAATATGACGTTCTCATTCATACAAGTACATTTTTTAGATGGTGCTGCTGAATGCAGAATTGCTGTGCCAGTTTCTCATTGCATCTTCCATCTCTTTGACAGAATCTGGCACCAGGGAATCTCCCTATGAGACCATTGCCCATATTTCTAAAAATATTAATTGTAATATTTCTGGATTTTGATCAATGCTTTAATATATTCTAGAATATCTAGAGTTGTTTGAGCAGGCAGCAGAAAATAACACTGAAATCCCAAGGTTATTTACTGGTTATTTATGCAATAAATAACCTTACACGTTTTGAAGTCTGGCCTCATTCAAAGTCAAAGCTTTTCATGTGATGGGTTGGAAATGGGAAGGGAACCTGTGGCATCTGATAGCAGAACATATATTTCTGCCTACCTATGATTGCACTTTTTGTTTGTGCAGGCCTCAGAGAGGCAGAACTGTATTTCATTGTCTGCCCTTTCTAAGCTTCATTAATCCCTTCCCCTCTGATTCCAGCAGTTTTATGACCCCAAGCACATGACCTTCATGGTGCAACACTAGCATAATACAGATTCCAGAATTTAAGGAGGTAGCTGGTACGTGAGCCTTACTGCATGCTTTTCTGGGTTGCAAGCTGTTTTTGGTGCTGTAGATTAAGTGTCATGATGGACAAAAAGCTATTTGCTTCCTTCCATTTTGCTCTTCGATGCTTTCAGAGTTGGACTGCTGAGTTTGAGTTTTGTCTAAAAATATGCATGGTTTCTTTTACCACTAAAGAAACTGGATGAAATGCATTTGCAAAAAAACTGATTTTGTCTTGGCTTCTTTCCCAAAACTGGCTGAAAATATTCTGATAACTCTTAGTTGGTATGTTTCTAGATCAGTATAAATAACTTCTTAATTCTCTGTGCTCTGTTTTCCTCTATAGTATACCCAGTGCGGCTGTTTTTCCTTAGATCAGGGGTGTCAAACTGCCCTCACGTGATGTTGCGAGTTTGACACCCCTGCCTTAGATGGTTTCCATTTAGGATTGGCTTCTTTACAGAAGTAATGCTGGCTGATTTACAAAACTGAATTGAGAACACTATGAAACAGTATGTTTTAAAATGCAGAGTGGTACAGAATCCGTATCCATTCTCTGACTCATAGCAGTCATACAAAGGAGATGGTAATTTTTTCCCCATTAAGGAAAGGAAACAAGGATAGACTTTATCCTGATATCACCTGATATCACCTGATATCACCTGACCAATGCAATGAGCTGTTTTTTCCAGCAGGTGAGTGCAGAGTTCTAAGAAGGGAGAGGTTCTTGCAGCATGTAAAGCTGAAAATATTTCCCCTAATGAAGAAAGCTGTGATGGGAAATATATAGATGCCTTGCTCCACAAATGCTTCTTCTCTCTATGCTTTCTTCCTTGGCTGAATCGCACAGGAAAGATTCTTGAATGTCGTATTGTGGAAACTGACATATGTCCTGATTCTGTATGAGTTATTTGCAAGCACGTGTAATCTAGATGGCTTTGCAGTGTGTGACATTTTCTCTTTAGGGGATTTTTTTTTAATGAGCAGAATAGCAGCATGTACGTCATAACCATCTGAGAAATGCAACTTGGAAATGTGATATTGTCTTAAAACCTTGAAATCTGTTGAGAGTAATATCAATGTTTTTAGATAATAGCATAATGATAAACTAGCTCTAGCTCATCAAATAACATTTCATTACAGATACCAACCAAGCCTGTTAGAATAACTGGGCAAGTACCAAGATTAGGTAGCATTAAACAGATTAAAGTTCCCTTGAAGTAGAAGCCAAGAGCTGACAGGTAAGAGATTCCTGGCTCTTATTCGCTTTGCACATCAGCTTTGCCAACCAGATTGTTCCTTCATCAGTGCCTCATTACCATAGACCAGATATCTATGAATCTATAGCACTTTGCTCTTCTAGGCCTCTGATAGAACTGGAAATAGGCCATATTAGTTTCTAGCTACATGTAGTCCTTGACTTGCAACCATATGTTTAGCAACTGTTCAAAGTTACAATGGCACTGAAAAAAGAAACATGACTATCCCCATGGTCACATGATCAAAATTCAAGCACTTGGCAATTGGTGTGTCTATACAATGGTTGCAGCATTCTGGGATCATGTGATTGCCATTTACAACCTTCCTGGATGGCTTCTGACAAAGTCAATGGGGGAGGCTGGATTCACTTAATGATTGTGTAATTCAGTTAGCTACAATGATTTGTTTTAACAACTATAACAAATTTTTTTTTGTAAAATTGGCTGGGATTCACTGAAATCATTTTGCTTTGCATCAGAAATTAGGGTCATAATTCCAAGAACTACATCTACCAATTGTCAAGGTTCTTCTGATCAATAAGACCAAATAAATCAGAACTCTGAGGCAGGAAAATTCCTCAAACATGTTTATTGGATACATAATATCTGCACATTCAAAAGTGAAACCAGATCTAAACTTTCCCTCTAAGAAATCAAAGTAATACAATGTAACAATACACTTTGGCGGGCTTTATGACTTAGTGATCCTCCTCCTCCCCTCCAGCATGGGAGTGACCTTGGTTCCCACAGGAGTTGGTCATGTTTAGAGTACCAGAAATACCATCTTCCCCTCTCCCTTCTTGTGGCAACCTAGAACGAAAAAAGATGGCTGCTGCCAGATTTGTTCTAGAGTTGACACCAATTTCTTCTTGGAGACCAGGGTTGGTACTTTGGCAACCACTCTTTCCTTGGCCAGGCATATGAAATCTCTCTGGTGTAGCTGAATTGAAGTAGCTAGCAGTCAATCTGAGAGCCTTTGCTCAGATGATAGTGGGGATGATGGGCAGACTTTAAAATCCTCTATTCCAATCAGAATTCCCTGTGGTGGATGTGTTTGGATAATAGGGAAAGATGCTCATGTGCCTACTGACTTCCTGTGGTTTAGAAAATATCCATTGTTTTATGTTTGTTTTATGAATTGAGCACAACTAACCAGGCGAGAGCCCATAGCTCGTGTTTATTTTATTTGTGGAATGGGAAGTAACCTGTGAATATATATAAAGCCCTCTCAGCACCCCATAGTGAACTGCTCCAATTTGAGGGAAAAGCTGCTAATAAAGATGGAATAGAAGTAAATAGATAAAATGTTCAGCGATGCCATTTTCTGTCCTGTTCTTGGCAAAGATATTGGCTAAAGGTGCAAAATAGTGATGGGAAGCCTCCAAAAGATGTATCATATTATTTTGCAGTTTTAAAAGTGATCCAGTATTGCCCTCATGTTTTTTTAAGCTCCAAATTATCATGTTTTACTGTAATGAAAGCAACACCTTACCAGGCATGCTTGGTCTAGCCCAGGGGTAGGGAGCCTTGGCTCTTTTATGACTCGTGGACTTCAACTCCCAGAATTCCTGAGCCAGCATGGCTCGGCTTGGAAACCTCTCCCTTTCCCCTCAGCATAGCTGGCTCAGGAATTCTGGGAATTGAAGTCCACGAGTCATAAAAGAGCCAAGATTGCCTACCCCTGGTCTAGCCCTTAGAAAATGTTGGTATTATTATTTTGAAAAGTACAACTTTTTGGTGAGCCAATTTAGTCTTGTGGTTAAGGCACCAGGCTAGAAACTGGGAGACCAGGAGTTGAAGTCCATCCTTAGCTATGAAAACCAGCTAGTTGATCTTGGGCCAGTCCCTGTCTCTCAGCCCAACTCCTCTAACAGGTTGTGGGGAAAATACGAGGAAGGAATTTTAAATTGATTTTGTTTCTAAAAATAATAAAGGTGGGATATAAATTAAGTAAACGAATAAAACCTCAGAGCAAAGAAGTTGTCTGCTTGGTTTGGGGTGATAGCTTTACCTCACAGTTAGGTAACCACGTTAGAGACTAAGAGGTGCTTGCTGGTAACTGTCCTATGACAAAAGGTTTCTAATTGGAGTACCAGCTGAACTAAATAAAAATGCTTCTTCTTTCAAATCTACCAGGTTTTGTCATTAATCATTTTATCTCAAGCATATTGCATTTTGCAGATTTTTACCCCAAAGGAATTGCTGCAGATGCTCCATCCCTGCAACGTGGTCATCAATATTGATCTTTCCAAAACATTTGCAAAGTGTAAAAATTGCTAATCCCAGTTGGTTAACTGACATGAACTGAAGGATTCTGTTGTGACAGAACAGCCGGAAGGCATGGCACACAGTTGGATTATTTGAAGCCAAATAGGGTCGTCTGTTTATACCGCTGGCTTAGGAAGGCTGAAGTACAGAGGAGAACAAACGTGATTACAGTAAATGTCTAGTGCAAGAATATCATGTAGAATCCACCTATATGTTCCTATGATGTCTTTGGAGGCAGAGGTTCAATACTTTAATACATAATGGTGTCATGTGTGCAAGGCATTGCCCAGTAAGTAGCTCGATTAAAAACAATACGTAACACAGTCCTAAATGGATCTGATGTAGATATCATCAAGCTTGAATTAATTGCTTCTAATTTGTTTTGGAATGTTCAATTCCTGCTGTGATTTTAAACTATAAAGTCATAAATAAGTCATCTGTGGCCATAACAGAACCTCACATAAGTACAATTCACGCGTTATTTAATAATTCTGGGCTTATTTTGTCTTTTTTGTGATGGCAATATTATCTTTTATAATTGGATGCTATTTTGAAAGCTTTTCATAAGTGGAGAGATTACTAATGAATGTTTATGATGTAGCTGTGCTTAAAGGCAGAATTGCATCGTCTTGTAGTTCTGCGGGGCCAGAGAGAAAAATCCTGAAAATGTACATCATTATTTGGAGTTCAACTTCCTAAACAATTTTTTAAGCTATCCTTCTAGCCCCTATGATTGTTGAAAGATATCCTTCAGCCTGTCAGAATATTCCATTGTTTTATTATTTTGCTGCTTAAATGTACACTAAATAAAAGAATAATCTGGGGTCTTTTTTTGCACTTTGGATTGTCTCTGTGCAAAACCTCTGTTTTAATGGCAGACCTTTTTAATTAGGCAGTGACAGATCAATACAATATTAACTTTCTAAAATATATGTCAGTTGAGAATAGGATGCAAAATTTAGGGTACTGCACTATATGAGAAAAACGTATCTTTCATATATATGTGTGTATATATTCACTAACTACAGCCCAGTAGATGTCAAGGATCCTACTTGTACATTTTATGAGAGAAATGTGATAATAAGCAGCTTTCACTCTCCCCCTCCCTTAAACAGAAATGGTTTCTAATTCAATATGGGCTCACTATAGCTGTTATAATGTTATTGTAAGGCTGGTTTAAACTAGCTCTGCTGCTTGAGTGGCTGCCCAAAGGCAATAGAAATAGAAGATATGAAGAGTGGAGCCACATAGCTATAATTCTCTGCGACCCATTCTTCTCTGATCCATATTTTTCCTACCAGAAATTACAAAGCATGTTTTGTGCCTCTCAGTGTGGTCATGCTGATTTAAGGTTTATATGCCCATCTCTGTTCGCCGTTGGACTTTTTTGGTGCATTTTCCATATTTTCCTGGCATTATCTCTAAGAGAGATACATTTTCTCTGCCATAGCAAAATTCCCTATTGGTCCTGGTCCTTTTTTTGTCACAATCATGTTTCAATAGGGATTAACACATAGCTGTTACATAAGTTGAAAAACTCCTGTCTGGCTGAAAATGAAGTGACAGGCTGCTTTCAGCCGCAAGTCAAAAGATCATTGATGATCTTGGTCACGGGCTGCTTCAGATGCCTGTTTGAAGTTGTCCAAATCTAGAATAGAAACAATTGAGTCTTGGAGGTTCTGTGGCTTCCTGTCAGGCAGAATTACTGAGGGACTTTTCTCTCAAGCCCTTGACCAAACTACCGCTAGCAAAATTGTCTCAGTGAAACTGAATCCGGTAGTGAGGTGTTGGGTGTGACCTTGTCTGGTTTTACCTTCATTTTTTTCATGTTAGATCAATGAACTCAATCAAGTTCCCCAGCCAGTGATGCTGCTTCCTGATGACTTCAAAGCCAGTTCTAAAGTAAAGGTGAACAATCATCTCTTCAACAGGTGAGGAAAGTGCTGAAGATATAGAGGGTAAAAGCACATGGCCTTCCTAATCCAGATTCCATCCCAATGCAGTTCCACTGCGGTGTTTTAGGCAAAACTCATTCAAGTTCTTTCAAATGAGGTCTAGTAATTAGCAGGTGGAGATTAAGCTTGACATTGTGAGTTTTGCACAGTGTATTTATTTATATGCTTCCTACATGGAATGTTCTAAGGCGTGTGGCCTAATCTTGTCTACCTACACCACCTTGTGGGAAGGATTAATAGCCCTAATTACTCCCAAATAGTATAGCTTCAGGTACAAACTTCCCTCAAAAACAGTTTTGCTGGTTAAGATGAAAGATTCTCCTAGTGCAGCCATTTTTCTCTAGTGCTGACCAATGCCGTGCTAGTTGAAAAGGCTGGAAATTGTAATCTGACACGTTTGGCAGATATGATATGCTCTTCTAATTGATCTGTAGTGTGTATATCTCTTTGTCCTTTATAAAGAGATTACATTATTATTTATTAAACAACTTTATATAGCTACCCAACTTACACATAGGAGATTCCGGGCGGCTTACAATTGATTTATATTGATTAAGCCTTATCAATATTAATCAATTGTAAGCCACCCCAAATCACCTATTTACAATAACTAAATATATACAAAACACCTACAGTCTAGCAGAAAGCCTCGCTCAGCTAACTCCTGCTTCTAATCTTAAGGATTTTCTTTTTTTTCCCATCCAGATTATGGTATTAGCTTCTCTACAGTGATTATGATCCTTCTTCACTGAAATCTCCTGCTCATTACTATTCCTTTGTGCTGTAATGGAACCTTCTTTTATATTTTTTTCAAACCTCTACTGCCCTTTAATATGGTTTTACTTGTGACTAGACCGAAAAGGAATTTGCTGAAAGAAAAGGGAATTGAAATGACTGAATTCCAGGAAATGTTAATAGTCCATGCTTCATTATTTTCTCCTCTTTAGGGGTCAGTTTCTGTTTAAAAAAAATAAAACAAAATAAAATACTTTGCTTTTGGGGATTACTAGATAGTGTTATTTATATTTATTATTTATATTTATATCCCGCCTTTATTAGTTTTCTAACTCAAGGCGGCAAACATACCTGCTACTTCCTCCTATTTTCCCTGCAACAACCCTGAGGTGAGGTGAGTTGGGTTGAGAGAGAGTGACTGGCAGGTCACCCAGATGGATGGATGGGGAGATATAGTGTGTGTATACAAAATGGTTAGAAAGGGTGGGCTGTACATTCCAATAATGCACAATGTAAGTTTAACTTACTGTATGCCTGTATGATTTGTTTTTCAGTGCCTTAACTGCCACATGTTTGAACTGTGAACTATTTACCTAATTTCTTTTTTCTTGTTTTTCCTCTTTGAGCCATGATTGATTCCTTGACAATTCTTTTTCAGTTTTCTTAGCAAGATTTTTGGAAACAGTTCGCTCTTGCCTCCTTCCTAGACCTGAAAGAGAATGACCTGCCTAAAGTTACCCGGCTGGCTTCATGCCTAAGGCGAGGCAAGGAGTCATCGCCTCCCAGTTGGTTTTTAGCCCGGTGCCTTAAATCATCACATCAAACTGGCTCTCACATAGTTTGATTAGGACATGGTTTTTACACTACAGCAGTGTGTGTGTGTGTGTACATATATGCATATATGATTTAGTCTGTCATTTAAAATACTGTTTTAGAAAGGCCAAATATTACACTGCTTGAATGTTATCTTCATGTAAAAGTATGTAGTTATTTGCTAGTACAAGCTGAGAGCTTGCCGCCTCCTCCTCCTGTCAGATACCTAATGCTTCATATTAAAAGAAGCTTCTTCCGCCTGAACAGTAATGTAACCAACCCTCATAATGGAGAATTACACCGTGTGCTAGAAGAGGCTGTTGGTGAGAGGATTATGGCGCACAGGCCACAGATTACTCAGATTTCTAAACTGAATTGGCAGCTATTCCTGTTAAAGCCTTGTTCACTTGTCAAAAATACTGCTCTTCTCATAAAAGAAACTAGGGCCCTCGTATTCACACAACTGAGATATACTGTAGGGTTCTTCTGAGAATGAGCTCGTTATTACCATAGCAGAAATGGTTAGGCCTGAATGCCAGACGTGGCAGAGCCTGGAGGTGGTGAAACGGCCTGCAGCACTTCAGGCACAATGGGGAAAAGAAACAGATTCCCCCCCCCCTCCATACGCGAATCATTACAGCGGAGAGCAGGTTGGGCCAGAATATTTACTGATGAGCTATGCTTTTACTTGAAGGAGTGAAATAAAAACATTCAATTCATTTTCTGCTCCTCTAAAGTATTTCAGGCCTCTTGTCTGCCTCATTATGCTCTATTTGCAGACTAACCTTTGTAACTATATTACTTAATATATTCCTGCAGGGAAAACTTGCCTGGTCACTTCAAATTCAAGGAGTACTGTCCACAGGTTTTCCGCAACCTTCGTGAACGCTTCAACATTGATGATCAGGATTATCAGGTAAGTAGATAACAAAGAGTTTGAGGTACCTAAGAGACCTGAGAGTGCGGACTTACTCCAGTTGTAGCCACAGAGCCCCCACCCCCCTCCTCCTTTGGGAGGTGGGTTGCCTAATGCCTTTTTCCATAATGACACATTGTGAGAGACTTACCATTCCTTCCTCGTAATAAAAGCAACGAAGACCATACGGATGGATGTTTTGTTAGTTTAGTAGAATTAGTTTGGTTTTATGTGGATTTAGCTCTTACGCATTTACTGACTTTACAGTAAGAGGCCCAGTGTTCAAAAGTTGAAGACAAAAGCGTTCAGAAAGTTTGTTTGAAATTAATCAAATTTTGTAATGCATTACAGGTAGTCCTCAACTTACAACAGTTCAGATAGTGACTATTCAAAGTTACAGTGGCTATGAAAAAATTGACTTATGACCGTTGCAGCATCCCCATGGTCAGGGGTAGGCAACCTCGGCTCTTTTATGACTCATGGACTTCAACTCCCAGAATTTCTGGGAGTTGAAGTCCATGAGTCATAAAAGAGCCGAGGTTGCTATGGGATCATACTTCAGATGCTTGGCAATTGATTCATGTTTATGACATCTGCAGTGTCCCAGGGTCATGTGATCACCATTTGCAACCTTCTGACAAGCCAAGTCAATGGGGAAGCCAGATTCACTTAACAACTCTGTTACTAATTTAACACCTGCAGCGATTCACTTAACAACTGTTGCAAGAGAGGTCATAAAAGGGTGCAAAATTCACTTAAATGTCTCTGTTAACAACAGAAATGTTGGGCTCAATTATGGTTACAAGTCAAGGACTACCTGTACTATATATTCCTCCAGTAATTAAATTGAGACATTGTAGTCTATCCTACTAGAGCACGCCGTTACAATTATTTTATAAGGTTACTTTTGCTTCAATTTAAGAATCCAGAAGAGACTAGTTCAAATGTCTTCTCCTGAGCAAAACTAATCTTAAAGTCGGATTATTTTGATGTTAAACCAGTGGATTATTTTAATCAGTGATTATATTAGTGTCTGTGTTTCTATATATGCTTTACATAATCCTTATTACTGTTGCAGATGCCATGGCACTAGTTGTTTCATCCATCCAGTAGAAGCCAGTTAAGGGTAGCAGAGGAGCTAGGAGGCCTAGCTGAAATGTTGCCTTTGTCCTGGATAACTTGCAAGGCATACTCTATTAGTGACATACGCTTAGTCTTATTCTCCCACCTTCTCTGTAAAAAAAAAATCATGGTGACTTATCATATGAGGTTAAGGGAGGGGTAGGGAAAATTATTATACGTGAAGCTCCTTGGACTCCTTCCAAAGAATCAAAATATTGGATGTTGACAAAGAGGCCAGAAGTGCAATATAGCTTAGAAATGGTATGTTGCCACGTGAGAGCTTGTATGCATCCACCCTGCGTTTCAGGGCAGATCTCAGAATGGGCTAAAAAGACGTGGAGAAGGAAGCCCCAAGCCAGGCTTGCTTATAACTAGGTTCTTTTACACACACACACACACACACACACACACACACACACACACACATTTGTGCAGCTGTCAGGAGTGTTGTGGAGCTATCCTTTGAAGCTGAAGCAGCCACAGCTATCTCTCCTTGTTTCCTCCTTGTAGAAAAGCACACCCACCTGTTCCTCATACTGTAATCTTATAAGCGTAACTTGTCATCTTGCTCTTTCTGTTTCTGGTTTTGTTTTTTTTCCTCCTTTGTGACCTTTTGTTTTGGAAGCGGAACACCTGAGTAATTAGAATTCTAACTGGGAAAGAGATGTGCTGTTTTCAGTGTGCCTAACATGTTTCATAGTTCTTAGTCAGGCTTCTCACATTATAGAGTGAATCAAGCTGGGCGAGAGCTCTGTCAGAGATCCTTCATATGGTGCCCCACTGGGATCTGCTCTAAAAAGCGGGCCTGCTTGAAGGTGGCTGAGGAAGGAGCATTGTCAAAAGGAGTGGAACACTTTGGGAGGGCTCTGAGACCTTGCTTAGGTCAAGCATCATCTACTGATCTGCACCTGATTCCCTTCAGCAACTCCCATAGTTCTCTTGTAAATCTTCTTGCCTTGTCCATTCTTTCTTTTTCCCCAGGTCTCACTGACACGTAGCCCACCAACCTATGAGACTGAGGGTGGGGGTCGCTTTCTCCTGTCATATGACCGGACAGTGGTTATAAAAGAGATAACCAGTGAAGATGTAGCTGATGTGCATAGCCTTCTATCACATTATCACCAGGTAAGACAAATGGCAGACATAGTGGCTTCAGGGGGATTATAGCCAGGTGAAAGTTCCTTGGACTTGAATCAAAAGATTGGTTAGCTGGAAGATGGTTATGGAAGGAAAGTTCTCTTCTCTTCTCTTCTCTTCTCTTCTCTTCTCTTCTCTTCTCTTCTCTTCTCTTCTCTTCTCTTCTCTTCTCTTCTCTTCTCCTGCAATGTACATTGGTAAAAAAAGGCCTGACCCTCCAAAAAAGTTGCTAACTAGGGTCAGGTAGCTATGGGGGCCAAAGGGTCTAGGTGAAAAGGTTAAGTTTCTCATTAGCCTTGGTGGAGCAGTGGGCTAATGCCTCCTTAAGTAACACCAGCTGCCTGCAATTAGTACAGGTTCGCATCCCACCAGGCTCAAGGTTGACTCAGCCTTCCATTCTTCCGAGGTAGGTAAAATGAGGACCCAGATTGTTGGGGGCAATTAAGCTGACTTTGTAATAATGCCGCTTGGGGTGTGTGTGAAAGCCCTAATAAGCAGGCATATACATAGAATGAAGGCTACTGCTAAGCTTGTAAGCCGCCCTGAGTCTTCGGAGAAGGGCGGGATATAAATGGAATTAAAATAAAATAAATAAATAAAAAATTAAGTCCAGTCTGACTTTACAGGGCAAAAAAATAAAGAAAGAAAGAATAACATCGAATGTTATTGCTTGACAAGAGATGAAGAAGTAGGAATGCACTTTCAAGGCCATTTGTCTCTCTAAAGAAGATAAGGCTTTGGCAGTTCTTCTAACGGAAGGGAAGCTGATTCTTTAAATTAATTGGAGAATATGATTAATGACAAAATTAGAAAGGTGGAGAATTGTGTTTTAATATATTGTGCAAGGGGCGGAGATTTCAGATTCCAGCTTCCTTCGAGCAAGCATTTGCCGGCGTATTAGGCTAATAAAGGACTTTTAAGGTAAACGATGCCTCACTTGAAAAGCCCATACGTCAGAAACCTGACACCCTGGATGATTATTATTTGTTATAATCTTCTTCCAGGGTTCTTATTCCTAACTTCTTAGTCTGGGTTTGAGATTTCCTGGTGGTTTCTGGTATTAACTAAATATAACTCCTTCTAGTTTAATAGGAGGGGAAGGGAGGCACTTTTTGTGTGAATTTTGTTATTGAGGCATCCGAGAGCTGAAACGTGTTTTGAAAACACGCTTAGTTTTTGAGCTCAGCGGACTTGAATGTAAGTGTAGGCAACTGCAGATCTGTGCTTTTTTTTTCCTGCCGTCCGTAGAACAGAAAATACTGACACCTAGTCACTGACTAAGGAATTCCTTGTTTATTCCTGAGATTTGAATAGGAACAGCCACTTGTGTTCTAGCTTTGCTTCACGCCTTGGGAGCAAGAAATGTATTTTTCAGCTCTGAAGCTTGACACTCAGGGGGGAAAAAAAGTCTACTCTCCTGAGAAACCGTGATTAAAAATGTACTATCCCCCACTAGGTGGTGCATTTGTCCTTTGGAGATTATAGCCAGATTGCTGTCTGGTCCAGTAATGTCCGATTGTCCTCAAAGATGCGAATTATGCATTTCCATCTTTCAGACTTGTGTGCAAAATTGAATCTGAAATGTGCAGGAAATCTTTACCAGTTTGCTATTTATTAATAATAATCTTTGTTATTGCCTTCAATAGCACTTACAGTATGTACCAAGGGGCAAGAGTGTTTGGAAACTGGATTTCTGTCTGTTCTGAGGTCAGCAACCATCTTCTTTTGGAAAGGATCTCATACCACGCAGAATAGTGCCTGAACTTTGACCGTCTCCACCAGTATTAGGGGGCTTGAGAGTTGGCACGACTTTTTATAACACTTTTTTGTCACTGTTTCCTTCCAGTACATTGTGAAATGCCACGGGAGCACCCTCTTGCCCCAGTTCTTGAGTATGTACCGGCTCAGTGTTGACAATGAGGAAAGCTACATGCTGGTCATGAGGAACATGTTCAGTCACAGACTCACTATACACCGAAAGTATGATCTGAAGGTAATGGAAAAGAATCAGTGTGTGAATCAAGTCTCTGTCTCTGTTTATTCATCTCTTGTGTGTGTTTCTTCATCTCTTGTATGGTGCTCACCTAGGTATGTGGAGGTAGTTTTTATTTATTTTTCTTTTGATTGTTCTCCTGCCTTTATTATTACTTATAAGTAACTCAAGGTAGTGAACATATCTAATACTCCTTCCTCCTCCCATTTTCTTCATAACAACAACCCTGTGAAAGTGGGTTGGGCTGAGAGAGAGTGACTGGCCCAAGGACATCAAGCTTGTTTTCGTGCCTAACGTGGGCCTAGAACTGATGGTCTCCTAGTTCCTAGGCCAGCATCTTAACTATTAGACCAAACTGGCTCTCATTGTGTTACTTGTTGTCTAGCTCAATTACCCCCTGATAACACTTGTTTTGAAACAAAACAATCAGACAAATGGATTGACTCCTTACAAGGAAGAGGCGGGCTGGCAAGAGTTTTGGCTCATTTCTCTGACTCAGCCCCTATTCATTGTTGTGTTCCAAAATTTCCAGTCATAGTTGTTTAGCACAATGACACATGTAGCTTTAAGGAGACGTTGATTTCCAGATCTTCTTCCCCCTTGGGGAGGGGGAGGGGGAGGATGATACATGTGTGATGACATCCTCAGACCATTGCAGCAACTTATGTACCTGTAATAGACTAATATAAACATGTCACAGCATTTGCGTAGTGACATCCTTGTCCTTGTGTTGCTTTAGCGCTGTTGGGTTTGGTGTGGATGCCACTGCCTCCGTAGCATCCCCTTCTCTCCCTTTGGGAACAGAAGGTGTTGAGCCAAGGGAGCAGCACACAACTGGGTATATCTGAGGAGAGATCTAGTTCTGATCTGATAGCTGCCTGTTAGAGAAGATCTATTCTGTTTTCCTGGTAGTCTGTTAAACACCGGTTGTTTCTGTACAGATAGTCCTCGACTATCCCCAAATTTCTGTTAAGTGAATCCGGCTTCCCCATGTACTTTGCTTGTCAGAAGGTTGCAAAAGGTGATTTACGTGACCTTGGGATACAGCAGCGGTCGTAATTTATCAACCAGTGGCCAAGCACCTGAATTTTAATCCCATGATCATGGGGATGCTGCAAAGGTCATAGCTATGAAAAATGGTCATAAGTCAACATTTTTCAGTGCCATTGTAACTTCGAATGGTCACTAAACAAACTGTTGTAAGTCGAGGACTAGCTATACTTACATTTCCCCTTCTGTGGCAGCTTTCCTTGCGGGCTAATCCTGCGTAGCTACAGCTGGAGTGGGATTTTGGCTGATGAGTAACCAAAGCGAGAAGGGCGTTCTCTCAGAAGCCTGTGCTTCATTTCCTGTGCCTTCTCCCAAAGGCAGCCTAGATGGCTCTGGCTGCCAACTTCTCCCTCCCCATCTCCTGCCTCAGGATTGCCACACAAGGTCCCTTCTTTCCTTGGGGGAATCCACTCAGTAGATGAATGGTTTCAAATGCAAGGTTGGTACTTTGTGCTGAAAAGCTAAGCTGGGAAAATGAGATGGGTCATGTCCACGCACCGCTCTGCCTTCAGCCTGGCTACACATCATTAAATGCTGACCTCAAGCAAGTTCTCTCATGCCAAGGTTATGTGGATAATTTAGAGCAGTGTTTGCATTCACAAGTGTTTTAGGAGGCAACTCTCTGTGGAGGGGAGGGGGGGGGCGCTAGAAACTGCATTGCAACCAGGGCTGCAGCTCAAAATGCAGCTGGAGAATCACTTGTTAAGTACACATATTGTACGGGATGCAGACTTAAGTAATTTGCAGAGGCTGTTAATATATTTCTTGATGGTAAAATGTTGCACTGATTATGCTTAACGTGCTGCTTATCCTGAAATTAATGCAAGTCCCAAAAGTCAAGTCAGTCTGAGAAGGATGAATGGGCAGAAATGATATGCAGCATGAATGAATTGAATGTGAGAGATTTGGGCTGCTTTCCATTGATGTGTTTTTAATACTTGACCTAATCCTCCACCAAAATTATCTCTGGATTCTACAAGGGGTAGAGTTTTTCTTTTCTTTTTTCTCTTTTGAATGAAATTTGGGTCTCTAATAAAAGCCTGGCTATCTGAAGTGATACCTTTCCCTTGCTTTAGATGCTCACGCCGCCAATATGTTTATAAACTCTTCCGAAGGTTATCATATCTCCCCAGGAAGCTTTGGAGCGGGCAGCTAGATTTAATTTGTTTGGGTCGTTTCTCTATCTGATGCCAAGGGGTATTGCAATTACTTTGCAGAATATAGAAGCAATATAGCACAGTCCCTGCTCAGAAGGTTACATAAAAAAGTAATAAGGCAAATAGAAAGGCAGGGCAAATTAGCATTGTAAAAAAAGGAGAGGCTGTGGGGTGTAGCAAAGGCCCTGAAGGTGTAGAAATTAAAGGCATTAGTGACAAGGATGCCAAGGGGGGTGTATCTTGACAGAAGGTTAGAGAGGAAAAAAAGCAAGGAAGAGCAGATGGTCTGGGGCCAGGGGTAGGCAACTTCGGCTCTTTTATGACTCATGGACTTCAACTCCCAGAATTCCTGAGTCAGCTGACTCAGGAATTCTGGGAGTTGAAGTCCATGAGTCATAAAAGAGCCGAGGTTGCCTACCCCTGGTCTGGGGGGTCTTCTCAGTTGGTGTTGATAAGATTGTTCCACATTCTGAGACATCTCAAGTGTGTTCTATCATGGAGGGGTGTTTTTTTTTGTTTTTTTTAAGAGAAGGCACCAAATTGAATGTAAATTCAGTTTCATGGTGGTACAATAGCATGTTGACAAGGCAGCTTCCTTTTTGACTGCTGAAGTCTTTTAAAAACAATAACAGTAAAACAAAACAAAACCTCCACCAAGATTTTAGAACTCGGTGGATGAGATGCAGATTCATATGTTGGCTTCATGAAGAGCCTCTGGATAGCTTGAATTAAGTCATGTTTTCCCAGTTTCTTCTCTCCCTTCTATTAAGTAAAAAAAAGCCTGCCATATATGTTCTGAATGAATAAAGGATGTGATTAATCTGTATAGTGAAAGTGTTACACTGTGTACCATTGGTTTTTATGCTGCAACCCTTCCATTCCAGATCTGCTCATATGCCAAAATAATTGTAAACCAACGTGTTAGGAAATGGTTGAAAACCATTGCTCATTATTACTTTTACATTATCTGTCCTGCTAAGGACAGTCTTGCTAAGAATTCATGATAGAGCTATTGTCGAAAATGTTGTCAAAGTCTCTGTGCATATTTTGCTGGGTGCCAAGAAATGACTGGTCGACTGTGGAGCCTCTGTAATGGGCCCATTAAATGTTAGCAAGCACTTGATGACTTGAAGGAATTGCTTCAAATATTGGAGAGGAAAGGGAGGGGACATCCCCCCCACACACATACCCTGCAGACAGAATATAAAAGCACTATGCAAAGCACCATAAAGCTTTTGAAAGAAATTATTTCCCTCCTCCTTCAAACCATCCAGTCAGGAAATAACAGCCAATAGCATTGAAGCATTGGGATGAGATAAATGGAAGATGCAGGTACAAGATGTTATAGAAAAGTGAAGAGATTTCCTTACCAACTTCCTTGCCATCTAAAATGATAGTATTATCATGCATTTGTGGTTGGTTTGTTTTTTTAATTCATGCACCTTGGCATATAATCATGCTAGCCACGTGGCCATGAAAATGTCTTTGGACAACGCTTGCTCCCTCAGCTAAGAAACAGAGATGAGCACCGCTCCTTAAGAGTCAGACACACAACTGGGGAAATCTCTATCTTTACTTTTAAATTGACCATGATTACAATGATTTTATTTCACAAATATATGACACACTATGGCAGTCCTTTGGAAGTTTAATGCTTAGCCCTTCCATTGGGATTTTAAAATTTCTGATGCGCGAACCCCTTTTCCCTCCCACTTCCGAATAATTTCGAGGTATATTAACACTTCAGTTTGAAAAGGCACTCCAAAAATACATATCTTACGTCTTGTTTTCTGGACTGTAATCTTGTATGTTCTTGCCTTTTTTAGGGTTCCCTGATATCCCGTGAAGCCAGTGACAAAGAGAAGGTAATTGGTGATTGTAGCTGCATTTTCAAGTTAACCTAATATGGGTTGATTACAGTTGACACAGCCCATCGTGGTATTATAACTTTCTTCTGTACAAAGGGAATACAAAATAGGTCTAAACATTATCATTTTTATTTAATAAAGCACAATTAGCTGAATTCGTGCCCAAAGCTAAGCCAGGGATGGGTCTCTCTCTCTCTCTCTCTCTCTCTCTCTCTCTCTCTCTCTCTCTCTCTCTCTCTCTCTCTCTCTCTCTCTCTCTCTCTCCCCCCCCCTGGAAAGCTTCTGAAAACATGGAATCAACACTAAGCAGAAAAATGGCCAATTTCGCTGGCATGGTTTATTCCTTAATTTTAAGTTTCGGGGTGAGGAGGGCTGATTTAAAGATGGTAATGGAGTGCAGAAGGCCTCTGAAAACAAATTAAAAAGCTCATTTCCATCCTCAATGTCTTCCATTTGAGTAAAAATGGACACCCCCCCTTGTTCCTTCTAAAGGTATCATTGTGACTGTAAGGCTTCTGGAACTTCTAGGTTAAGAAGCTGAGTAGTAGGTGCCTGATCCAGAAGGAATCACCTGCATTAGTAGAATTTGCATGATCTAGTACATTACCAGTTGGGCTAAATACAGAATAATGTGTATTTAATGTAGCCTATAGTGTAGCCTCAGTGGGTTAGGACGCTGAGCTTGTCGATCAGAAGGTCGGCAGTTTGGCGGGTTGAATCCCGAGTGCCGCGTAGCAGAGTGAGCGCCTGTTACTTGTCCCAGCTTCTGCCAACCTAGCAGTTCGAAAGCATGTAAAAATGCAAGTAGAAAAATAGGGACCACTACGGTGGGAAGGTAACAGCGCTCCGTGCGCCTTTGGTGTCTAGTCATGCCGGCTACATGACCACGGAGACGTCCTCGGACAAGCGCTGGCTCTTTGGCTTTGAAACGGAGATGAGCACTGGCCCCTAGAGTCGGAAACGACTAGCACACATGTGCGGGGGAACCTTTACCTTTACCTATAGTGTAGCCTATAAAATGTATTTAATGTTTGATGTAGCCTATAAAATCATCAGGAGTTGAACTTAATCAAGGTAGTCTTTGCCTTTTCTTAAAGCAAAGATGGATAACCTGCACCCCCAAACTCTTTCTGGAACTACTGGAGTATCCTGTTATGCCTCGTATGTTATGCTTCGCTTGAAGTTGATGTAATTTCCTACAATTTTAAAGTCAAGAGACCTGCAAAATCTAAAATAATAAATAAATTAATATAATAATAATAATAATAATAATAATAATAATAATAATAATAATAATAATAATAATAATAATAATAATAATATCATCTAAAATAATGCCTCCTTAAGTAACACCAGCTGCCTGCAATTAGTGCAGGTTCGAGTCCCACCAGGCTCAAGGTTGACTCAGCCTTCCATCCTTCCGAGGTAGGTAAAATGACCCAGATTGTTGGGGGCAATTAAGCTGACTTTGTAATAATGCCGCTTGGGGGGGGGGGAAAGCCCTAATAAGCAGGCATATACATAGAATGAAGGCTATTGCTAAGCACATTGATTTGTGCTTCTTAGATTGTAAGCCGCCCTGAGTCTTCGGAGAAGGGCGGGATATAAATGGGATAAAAAAAAATCTAAAATAGATTTAGCACCTTTATAATAAAATAAAATTAAAAAACAAAAACAAAAAAATCCCAATTGTCTGCATCATTATCCTGATCCCCTAGTATTTTTGGTTCTTCTTTTGTAGCTCTCAGCTATCATGCTAAGCTTAAAGTGAGCTTCCTCTTTTTAAATATAAACACATAGACGTATATAATAGGTAGATAGGTAGACAGACAGACAGATTTAAGATACTATTTTAAGAACCTAAATGCAAAACTCTGGTATTAATGGGAATATAGATAAATGTGATATTGGGCAAAAATGCTACTTCCTGGGAATTATTTTAAGAGCAATAGGTTAAGAATGTTCCTTAAACTGACAATCGAGAGGTATATGCTTCCTAATTAGTTTAACTCTGCTATTAGTGAGAACAGAGCAGATATTTTCTCTTTTCTGAGGAGTGTTTAAAATATTTTTCTCTCACCTTGCAATTACATGGTTTGGGCTACTTCCATGCATTTGAAACTGCCATTTTTGTCTCATTTTTCCACCAAGGAGTAACACTAAGTCAGATCGTCAGTTTAAAAATTACATTGAAACCACAATACAAAACTACAGCCTTTACGTGGAGAAGACGCAGTCCACAAAATGAAAAATCTTTTATTCTATATTATATGTACACACGAAACCTAGCTTCATTTATAAATTATTTTGCCACTTTTTCATTGTTTCTACTTCCGTCTTCGAAATTAGGATTCAGCAAATTCAGTTATGCTTCTTTTTCATGCACAGTCCTCTTTTTCAGGGCAAGGAACTACCAACTCTGAAGGACATTGATTTCCTAAACATAAACCAGAAAGTGTACATCAGTGAAGAGGCCAAAAAAGACTTCATGGAGAAGTTGAAGCGAGATGTAGAGGTATTGTAGCTTTCTCAGCCTGATCTAGTGTAACAAGGGAAGTGGTTCTGGGTCACTATCTAACTGGGCAAGCTGTGGGTGCTAAAGGTATAGTGGGCAATATTTCATGGTTCAGTTGAGTTTGAGAAGGTGTTACTAATGGTAACCCACCCTACTGTTCTGATTTTCCCACCTTAATACTTTTTAAGGTCAAAAGTTACCATTTTCTCTCTAGTATCTGCCAACAAGTCAACTCCTTCCACCTTGCTCTCTACCTCTAAATAACATCTAATGTGCTGGTGGTATGGGAGCATCTGCAGCATTCCTGACCAGAGGCACCTAGGGCAGGGGTGTCAAACTGGTGGCCCATGGGCCGGATGCATCACGTGCAGGTCACGCCCACCCCAACTCTGCAAAGGCAAAAAAAGGTCACGATACGTGACATGAGGCGATTGAGTTTGACATGTGTGGCCTAGGGCTTCTGGGGGGGAAAAATAAAGCGTTTCTTCCCTGGTGGTTGTGCAGGTTCTGAGGTGTTGCTTGATAAAGAAATACGGGAAAACAGAAGTTGCCTTGAAGCTTTACATTTTTATTTAGCTGCATAAAGATAGGACCCTCTAAAAGAAAGAAGCCCTGAATGACAGAAAATCCCTATATTTATACTTTTTGATTCCATAAGCAGTCCACCCAGCAATGCTGGCACACCATAGATAACCAGATGTAGCTAAAAATGTTCCTTTTGCTTGTTTCTCTAAAGACACTGTATGTTCTCGGGTGGGTTAGGACAGGGGTCCCCAACCCCCGGTTCGTGGACTGGTACCGGGCTGCGGCATGCCAGCAACCGGTCCATACAAACAAGCAAAGCCCCATCCGTGGGATGCAAGCAGCACACAAAACCAGACACCCTCCGATCCGCAGAAAAACCTCTCTCCACGGAACCGGTCCCTGGTGTCTAAAAGGTTGGGGACCTCTGGGTTAGGACATGGGATGTGTTCCTTGCTGTCCTTTCATGAGCCTACATCCATGACTCTGCAAGTGCCCAAAGACAGCAGGGCCATCTGCACATATTCACAATTAATACTTTCTATGTTTTCCCCTAACTCTGGGTCAACATGGTCAGCATTCCTCCTCTGGATTTGAGGCGGAAAAAGCCATAGTACTGGAATGCCATCTGTCTGATGCCAGCATGGTTCCAACATCACAGACTGAATATGAGCCTTGCTCTTGTCCCCAATTCTACCTTGCATTTCTGGCTACTGCTTCCTTCCCTCTTTCCCACGCTTGAGCCATTGAAATTGCCATCTTCCTATTTGCAAGTTTCCTCGGCTGGATTTGACTGAATTTTTGTACAGTTTCTCATAGCTAATAATCTGCTCCTTTAAACTAACAGGCAGTCCAGCAGTACAAACAGGAAATGTCCTTAAAAGGATAAAATATTCTCAGTACAACTATTGGCAGGCAGATCCTTTGCTGACAAGTCATCAAGTCTTAGACTTTGGACAATTAAAGCAGCAGTGAGGTCCTCCTCAGTCTTCCATGAAAAATTGCATGGTTTCAGAGTATCAGCTCTTGCTTCTGAAGAACCAGAAACTGTTCCTAAGCGGGCTTGATTATCCCTGAACTTCAATCAGTTAAACAGGCTTGTGTTCTGAAGCTCCAGGTTGGCTCTGGAAGGCAAAGGGGTAGGACATTTTAAGAAAAAGAACAAAGGGCATTCAGTGTGCTCCAGGCAACTCTGAAGATCATTGATAAAGTATACATGATTTCTTCCTCTGGATATTTTCCCCTATATTATTTGCATATGGCAGAAGGTATGGGTTGCCAGGGTATTTCTAGAATGGTAGAACAGTCTTATCTTGAGAGGATTCTGTAGCAGCAAATCACTTTCCCTCCATTCTTTCATTCGCTAATTTGGGAATTTTTGAAGGTTGCCTCCTGGCAGCTGAATTTTCCAGTCATCTTAACGTCGGATGAAGATTACATCAGCCTGCCAAAGACGACATGTTAGAGAAGGGTGCGTCTTATGTAGATATAGTTGGTTTGAATGACAGGATACAACTGTGTTGAGAATCAGAGAAGTAAGTGTGCGTAATGTTTATTGGGTGGCATTTCTGTCACTCTTCACAAAAAAGCATTTTTCAGCTTATGTGAACTTATAATGGCGTAAATGTATAGAAAGAGCTTTAAACAAAACGTAAAGGAGAAAAGCAGTTCTAAGCATCTAACTGGCCCCAGATTAATGGCAGGAAGGGTTGTTTCCAGGGCAGAAGGAGAAGAAATCTCAGCTTCCCCATGAGAATTAAAGTTCACAGCAACTGTTATGTACTCAGGTACTTATTCATTGTTTTCTTATCTCTATTTCCTTGTTTTGCTTTTTATTCTTTTCGGGCTTCTGGTATGGCAGCTGCAAATATTTGTACTGTATTTATAACTTTGAGGGACAAATTCTCTTGTGAAAGAATTGTGCTTCAGCTATCTGGTGGAGGTCTCAGACCCTGATTTTTCTGAATTGCTGGTCAACATTTGCACCCCATTTGCCATAATGAGGTGAGAATTGAGGTTAACTTCCAGCTCTGGAAAAAAATTGCTCACAGCTAGCATTTTGTCAGCTATTACATTTCCTTAGGGATTGAATCTGCAGAATTTAAACTACTTCTGCAGTGTGAGATTTTCCCTATTGGCCTTAATGACTGTTAATAGCATGTGATGGGGGGGGCTGCAGATGCTCAGTGTCTAACTATTAACCTCATACACCATGCAGCCTTTCTCCCGCATCAGCTCTGTTTCTTAAATGTTCCGATTCTTCTTGCTCCAAGTTCAGTTTCACTGCTGACCCAAATCAGGGAACTGGTAGGCAACAGGCTTCTTGAGTTTTAAAAAAAACTTGATGCTTTGGGTGTGACAATGGAAGTCACCTGGTGTCAGCCCCTAGGAACAAGCAGGCTGAAATCTCCTGCAGATTTTCTAAATGGAAGTATCTACGTCTCCTGCAGCCTCATGAACAAACACATTAATTTTTTCCAGTGGAGTTGTAGGAGATGACCAGGCTGAGCCCAAGGGAGGATTCAAATGCGTCATCATTCCGTTGACTCTTATCTACCACCAACTGGCTCTGACCATTAGTAGTTCAGATTCTCGTAGACAGCTTTACTTACAATAAACCTAAATAGTTATTTGAACTGTCTAGAACTCTTGTGTTTGATAGGAGTTGGCCAAACAAGGACAGGTTTTGTTTCTGTATTATATTTCTGTTAATGCTTGCTGTCTGGTTTTCCACAAATGGTGAGGTTAGATTTAGGATTTTTCACTGCTTTCTGGATAGGTAATTTCAGAAGAAATGTGCTTTAAATTTATTTATTATATTTTTATCCCACCTTTATTACTTTATGAATAACTCGAGGTGGCAAACATACATAATACTCCTTTTTCCTCCTATCAACTGGGAGACAAACTCTGCAGCAAGTGGGAGCTCAAATAGATTCTTAACCAACCTAGTCGACAACTTTATCATCCAAAAGGTGGAGGAGGGAAGTAAAGCTATACTGGACCTAATTCTTACTAATCGAGAAGAAGTGATAGAAGGAGTGGAAGTTGCTGGAACTTTTGGTGAAAGTGACCACATCATGCTGAAATTCAATATAATGCAAACATAAGCAATAGAAAATAATTCAACCAGTGTCTTAAACTTCAAAAGAGCTGGCTTTAACAAACTGAGACAGCCTAGGAAAGATCCCATGGATAAAGATCCTAAAGGGGAAAACAACCTAAGAAGTGTGGGAAATTCTGAAAAATGAAATCATAAAAGCCCAGACCAGCACAATACCACTGAAAAAGAAAAACAATAAATTCAAGAAGAAACCAGCATGGCTGCACAAAGATCTCTCCAACAAAGTGAAAGACAAAAAGGACGAGTACAAAAAAATGGAAAGAGGGACACATAAATAAGGCTGATTATCAGCAGACAGCCAGAAGATGCAAAGACGAAGTCAGGAAAGCAAAGGCTCAGAATGAATGAAGACTTGCAACAGAAATCAAGGACAATAAAAAAGTTTCAACATATTAATAACAAGAAAAAAGTCAAGGAAACTGTAGGTCCACTAAAGAGAGAAAATGGTAAGGAAGTAGAGAGAAAACAGAGCTGCTTAACTCATTCCTTGCATCAGTCTTCACACAAAAAGAAATTATAGCCCAACATACCAAAAAAACTACTGCAAAAGACAAATTAGAAACAAAAATTAAAATAAGCAAGAAAATGGTAAGATAACACCTCTATGACCTTGACGAATATAAATCACTGGGACCTGACAGATTACATCCCAGAGTTCTGAAAGAGCTGGCAGATGTTATCTCAGAACATTGCACCATATCTTTCAAAAATCCGGAGCACCAGAAAAGTACCTGATGACTGGAAAAGGGCTGATGTGGTTCCCGTCTTCAAGAAAGAAAGAAAAAAAAAGCAGACTCGGGAAACTACAGACTAATCAGTCTAACATCGATACCTGGGAAGATCTTGGAAAAGATAATCTAAAAACAGATCTGTGAACAACTAGAAGCAAAAAGTTATAACCAGTAGTCAGCATGGGTTTGTCAAAAACAGATCACGCCAAATCAATCTTATTTCATTCTTCGATAAAGTGACTAAATTAGTAGACCAGCGAAACACTGTGAACATAGTATACTTAGACTTCAGTAAGGCATTTGATAAAGTAGACTACAACCTACTCATTGGTAAGCTAGAAAAAGGTGGAATCGACAACACCACCATCAGATGGATCTGTAGCTGGCTGACAAACCACACTCGGCGAGTAGTTGTCAATGGTACTACATCCACATGGAGAGAAGTAAGCAATGGGGTACCACAAGGCTCCATCTTAGGCCCAGTACTCTTCAGTATCTTCATTAATGACTTAGATGAGGGAATAGAAGGGGAACTCATCAAATTTGACACTAAACTAATGACACTAAACTGGCTGGAAAAGCCAACTCTCCAGAAGACAAGCTCAGGATCCAAAAAGATCTTGAGAAACTTGAACAATGGGCCCTATCCAACGAAATGAATTTTAATGTGGGGGGAAAGCAAAGTTTTACATCTAGGCAGGAAAAATCAAAGGTGATTAGGTGAGACCTGGCTCAAAAGCAGAAACTGTGAGAGGGACCTTGAAGTCCTAGTGGACGATCACTTGACTATGAGCCAGCAGTGTGTAGCAGCCGCCGCCAAAAAACTAATACAGTCCTGGGTTGTATAAACAGAGGCATAGAATCAAGGTCATGCGAAGTATTAGTACCGCTTTATAAAACCCTAGTAAGACCACACCTGGAATACTGCAACCAATTTTGGTCACCATACTACAAAAAAGATGTCGAAACCTTGGAAAAAGTTCAGAGAAGAACAACTAAGATGATCAAACTGGAGACTAAAACATATAAAGAACGGCTAGTCTAAAGAAAAGAAGAAACAGGGGAGATATGATAGCAGTATTCCAGTATCTGAGGGGCTGCCACAAGGAAGGGGGAGTCAGGTTGTTCACCAGAGCCCCAGAGGGAAGGACGAGAAACAATGGTTGGAAACTGATCAAAGAGAGAAGCAACCTGGAATTAAGGAGAAACTTCCTAACGGTGAGGACAATTAAGCAGTGGAACAGCTTGCCTTCAGAAATTGTGGGCGCTCCATCACTGGAGGTTTTTAAGAAGACACTTGACAATCACTTGTCTGAAATGGTATAGGTTCTCCTGCTTGAGCCGGGGACTGGACTAGAAGACCTCCAAGGTCCCTTCCAGCTCTATTCTGTTCTGTTCTATTCCTATTTTCCCCACTATGACAACCCTGTGAGGTGGATTGGGCTGGGAAAGAGTGACTTGCCGAAAGTCACCCAGCTGGCTTTCACAGCTAAAATGGGGCTAGAATTCACCATCTCCTGGTTTCCAGACCAGCACATTAACAACTACATTGTACTTCAGCCACCAATACTCATCAATCTCCTGAACTTGAGGTCTCCAGCTCCAGATAGGTTAAGGCTACAGCACTCAGAAAGCTCAGCATGGCCACTAGCTGGAACTTCTGGGTGTTTTAGTCACAGCACACCAGGAGGAAACCAGATTGAGAAAGCTGCACATAATAATCTCTTGGTATCCACTCTATAACATTAGGAGCAATTTTATTGAATGATGTCTTGTTTATTCAATAGCTTGGCTTTAATTCCTGGAAACCCTCAGTAACACATGTGGGGCTTTTCTCTCCCTTTTTTGCTACCTGCTCAAGTGCTTCTGTGAGATATTATTGACTGGTTCACAAACCACAGTGAGCTTTATGACTACATGGGGATTTGAACTTGTGTCTGTTCTCTCCCTAGTTCCGTACTCTTAAGCACAACTCCACACTTGCTTTCAGCCTGGCAGCCTTGTTATAAAAGTGGCTGAAGTAATGTAACATGGGATTCTTGGGAAAGTTGAAAGTATGCTTTTAGCGATAAGCTCACCCCCACCACCACATGGCTGTAAAGAAAGAAGAGGCAGAATGAAGTAAAATCTCTGTTCTGTACATTAATTAGGTTGCCTGATGTTTTTATCCTGCAGAAGGAAAAGGCTATAGAACATATGCTATGGTTCCATGAGATAGTTGGACTGAGATGTGAGGATGATTGATCTAAATGAGTTTAATGACCTAAAGGAGGGAGGGAAGTCCTGTGAAGATAGGCTGAAAGAATTAAAAGGGGAGATATGACAGTAATCTTCAAATACCTGAATAGATGCCAAACAGGAGGAGGCCAAGATTGATCTCCATTGTTCAAGAGTGCAGGACACAAAGTGATGGATTGTACCGGTAAACAACAACAAAGTTTAAGATACAGTTTAAGATACAGTTCCATAGTAGAGATTACCAAAGGAGGGGTTGAGTTCTCTTTTACTGGACTTGCTCAGCTTCTGTCTGTATCCTCCCTCCCCCTCTCTCTCTCTCTCTCTCTCTCTCTCTCTCTCTCTCTCTCTCTCTCTCTCTCTCTCTCTCTCTCTCTCTCTCTCTCTCTCTCTCTCTCCCTCCCCCTCCCCCTCCCCCTCCCCCTCCCCCTCCCCACCCATCCACCCACCCTCTTTTATTATTTTTAAAAATAACCTGAGGCAGCCAACATATCCAGCACAACTTTCTTCTCCTATTTTCCCCTGTAAGCCTGTAAGGTGAGCTAGGCTGAGAGTTAGTGACTGGTCCAACGTCTCCCAGCGGGTGTTCATGGCTAAGGTTGAACTTGAACTCAAGTTCTCTTGCTTTCTAGCCTGGTGCCTTAGCCACTAAACCATACTAGCTTTCATTTGTTGGGGTTGCTTTAATTTAAATTCCTGCACTTTTGCACAGGGTTGGATTCAATGGGTTTAAACGTCTTTTCCACTCTCATCATTCTTTTTCACTATGACTGCTTAATATCCTGGTTGAAAACATGCACTCTGATCTGAGAAGTTTCTAGTTAAAAATTCCAGGTTTTGAAGTGGTGCCTTTCCCGAGATTATTCGAGATTTTTTTAGTCTTAGTCTCATATCTGTCATATGGTATCAAGAGTAAACTAATTCATGCTAGCATTATTGAATTATAATTTAATAGTAATTGTATGGAATCACACAGATGCTTTGATCAAATGAAAACACTCGATAAATGTCAAATATTTGTTTATGGAAGAATCTTCTCTGCTTTCGTTTCTCTTACAAGACTCTTTTACATCTTTCAGTAATGGAAGCAAATGTTCACCAAAAAACCAGTCTCTGGTTCCTGAAGCCAGGGTGACCTAATACGTATCCAATTTCTGAGTTTCAGATAGTTCTTTAAATTCTTTTCATTGCCATTGTGTTGTCTTTGCATGACCTTTGTGACTGCATTGTGCCAATACTCTTGAGAGGGGTTGGGCTAGGGGTTTTTTTTCTGATTCCACAGAATGGGAAAGAAAAAGCTTGTTTAAAAAAAGATTAATCCTTCTAGTTATAGAAAAGGGCTCAAGTCTGAGAATTAAGCTGGATGTATTCCATTTGGAAAGTTGGCCCACTGGTTTGAACAGCCAAATCAATTAATCATGGGGACAGGTTGCCAAAGGGGGAGTTTCCCCCCCAGCACATGCCATCTTCAGATTAAAACTGGACTCCCTTTAAAGGCTTGTTTGAATTCAGGGTAAAAGTAGGGTAAATTCTGATTTTTCTGTCACAGTGGCTGGATGAATCTATACATACACAATAGCTTGAGTGTTTAACTTTTAACATGACACAACATAGTGGTTTAAGGTGTATTTATCAGTTAAGATACTAGCTTAATAATCATATTACCTCCTGGTGAATTTGGAGTTTGGGGGGTCTAAGCAAACTGGTTTGTTTGTTACCAGGTTATTTCAAAATGTAATAAAGGCCAGAGCAAGGAAAATAATTGTGGTATATTATTGAACTGCTTTTTGTACGCAAAGAATCGGGTATGTTTTAACTGCAGTTCATTACATGCAGTGTTTTTTTTTGTAAAAGAAAAAGGTGCTGGAACTCACACATGTCATACAACCCGCCTTGCCTACCCTACAAGGTTCCATCCAAAAAAGGTGCCGGAACTCCGTTCTGAGCGTTCTATGAGAAAAAAGCCCTGATTACATGAATTACAGTGCTGGACTTGTTGTGTGACAAATGTTGGTATACAAATTGCAAGGGTGTTAGGTGTGCAAGGTAGATTGCACTGATCCACATTATGGCCTAGTATTGCTGAGGATCATGGCAATCCAGAATAGGAAACTAATTTGAGTTGTCATAGATTGAAGAAAGGATTTTTACGATACTTGAGAGTTAAAGTCTTGGCTCTAATCTTTGAAATGCTGAAATAACAAACTGGGTTTGGATGAAATTTGGATGCCTAGTTGCCTACAAAGTTTGCAGGGAAGCCTTAGGCAAGCTAATAATAATTTTACCATCAGCCCAGATGTTTTGGGTCCATTTTAGATTCTTAATTTTGTATGATCTCCTTGAAGTTAGTTGCCCATGGATATCTCCCTTACAGATCATTCTACTTTTTTAAAAAAACCTCCTTATTTAAATCTAAACATTTTTTAAAGAAAACTTGTTGTTGTTGTTAGTTGCGAAGTCGTGTCCGACCCATCGCGACCCTATGGACAATGTTCCTCCAGGCCTTCCTGTCCTCTACCATCTTCTGGAGTCCAGTTAAGCTCACGCCTACTGCTTCAGTGACTCCATCCAGCCACCTCATTCTCTGTTGTCCCCTTCTTCTATTGCCCTCAATCTTTCCCAGCATTAGGCTCTTCTCCAGTGAGTCCTTCCTCCTCATTAGGTGGCCAAAGTATTTGAGTTTTAGCTTCAGGATCTGGCCTTCTAAAGAGCAGTCAGGGTTGATCTCCTCTAGGACTGACCGGTTTGATCGCCTTGCAGTCCAAGGGACTCGCAGGAGTCTTCTCCAGCACCAGAGTTCAAAGGCCTCAATTCTTTTGCGCTCAGCCTTTCTTATGGTCCAACTTTCACTGCCATACATTGCAACTGGGAAGACCATAGCCTTGACTATACGCACTTTTGTTGACAGGGTGATGTCTCTGCTTTTTAGTGTGCTGTCTAGATTTGCCATGGCTTTCCTCCCTAGGAGCAAGCGTCTTTTAATTTCTTGACTACAGTCCCCATCTGCAGTGATCTTGGAGCCCAGGAAAATAAAATCTGTCACTACCTCCATTTCTTCCCCATCTATTTGCCAGGAATTAAGAGGGCCGGATGCCATGATCTTAGTTTTCTTAATGTTTAGTTTCAACCCAACTTTTGCACTCTCCTTCTTCACTCGCAACAAGAGACTCTTCAGTTCCTCTTCACTTTCTGCCATTAGAGTGGTATCATCTGCATATCTTAGGTTGTTGATATTTCTTCCAGCAATCTTAATTCCAACTTTTGATTCATCTAGCCCTGCCTTTCTCATGATGTGCTCTGCATATAAGTTAAATAGGCAAGGCGACAGTATACAGCCTTGCCGGACTCCTTTCCCAATTTTGAACCAATCAGTGGTTCCGTGTCCAGTTCTCACTGTTGCTTCTTGGCCCGCATATAGGTTTCTCAAGAGACAAATAAGATGTTCTGGTACTCCCATCTCTTTAAGAACTTGCCACAGTTTGTTATGATCCACACAATCAAAGGCTTTAGCATAGTCAATGAAGCAGAAGTAGATGTTTTTCTGGAACTCTCTAGCTTTTTCCATGATCCAGCGTATGTTGGCAATTTGATCTCTAGTTCCTCTGCCTCTTCGAAATCCTGTCTGTACTTCTGGTAGTTCTCGATCCACATACTGCTGGAGTCTAGCTTGTAGGATTTTAAGCATAACTTTACTAGCATGAGAAATGAGTGCAATGGTGCGATAGTTTGAACATTCTTTGGCACTGCCTTTCTTTGGAATTGGAATGTAAACTGATCTTTTCCAATCCTGTGGCCACTGTTGAGTTTTCCAAATTTGCTGGCAAATTGAGTGTAGCACTTTTACTGCATCGTCTTTTAAGATTTTGAATAGCTCAGCTGGAATACTGTCACCTCCACTAGCTTTGTTGTTGCTCAGCTTTTCTAAGGCCCACTTCACTTCACATTCTAGGATGTCTGGCTCGAGGTCAGTGACCACCTCATTGTGATTATCAGGGACGTTAAGCTCATTCTTGTATAGTTCTTCTGTGTAATTTTGCCATCTCTTCTTAATCTCTTCTGCCTCTGTTAGGTCCCTGCCATTTTGGTCCTTTATCATGCCCATTTTTGCATTGAACGTTCCCTTCATCTCTCCAATTTTCTTGAAAAGATCTCTGGTCCTCCCTATTCTATTGTTTTCTTCTATTTCTTTGCACTGTTCATTTAAGAAGTCATTCTTATCTCTTCTAGCTATTCTCTGGAATTCTGCATTCAATTGGGCGTATCTTTCTTTTTCTCCCTTGCCTTTTGCTTCCCTCCTTTCCTCAGCTATTTGCAAAGCTTCCTCAGACAGCCATTTTGCTTTCTTGCATTTCTTTTTCTTTGGGATGGTTTTGGTTGCTACCTCTTGTACAATGTTGAGAACCTCTGTCCATAGTTCTTCAGGCACCCTGTCTATCAGATCTAATTCCTTAAATCTATTTGTCACCTCTACTGTATATTCAACAGGGATATGATTTAATTCATACCTGACTGGCCTAGTGCTTTTCCCTACTTTCTTCAGTTTAAGCTTAAACTTTGCAACAAGAAGCTCATGGTCTGAGCCACAGTCAGCTCCTGGTCTTGTTTTTATTGACTGTATAGAGCTTCTCCATCTTTGGCTGCAGAGTACATAGTCAATCTGATTTCTGTGTTGACCGTCTGGTGATGTCCATGTGTAGAGCCGTCTCTTGGGTTGTTGGAAAAGGGTGTTTGCTATGACCATCGTATTCTCTTGACAAAATTCTATCAGCCTGTGCCCTGCTTCATTTTGTACTCCAAGGCCAAACTTGCCTGTTATTCCGGTTATCTTTTGGCTTCCTACTTTAGCATTCCAATCCCCCATGATGATAAGGACATCATTTTTTGGTGTTAGTTCTATAAGGTGCTGTAGGGCTTCATAGAACCGGTCAATTTCATCCTCTTCAGCACCGGTGGTTGGAGCATAGACTTGGACTACTGTGATATTGAATGGTTTGCCTTGGATTCGAACTGAGATCATTCTGTCATTTTGAGGATTGTATCCCAGTATTGCTTTTCCTACTCTTTTATTGACTATGAAGGCTACTCCATTTCTTCTGAGGGATTCTTGCCCGCAGTAGTATACCTGATGGTCATCTGAATTAAATTCACCCATTCCTGTCCATTTTAGTTCGCTGATACCTAAGATGTCAATGTTCAGTCTTGTCATCTCTTGTTTGACCACGTCCAGCTTTCCTTGATTCATGGATCTTACATTCCAGGTTCCTATGGAGAAAAAATCTTTACAGCATCGGACTTTCCTTTCACTACCAGACATATCCACAGCTGAGCGTCCTTTCGGCTTTGGCCCAGTCGCTTCATTCTTTCTGGCGCTACTAGTACTAGCCCTCTGCTCTTCCCCAGTAGCATATTGGACGCCTTCCGACCTGAGGGGCTCTAAAGAAAACTAATGTGGCAAAAACAATCAATGCTGCACATTTTTTTTTATTTCCCCGAATAACTTTGAGTTCCTCATAGATTCCTGGGGTATTATTGTTAGAGAATAAATATGGGATGTCTGTGTAGCAGAAGTACAGTATTTGTAAATTTGCCCACCTGTCTAAGAAAAAAATAAACCCCAGGTGGATAGTAAACAAATAACAGGGTCACCAGTTGGCAAGTTGGGCATTAGCCATTCAGTGAATGAACAATTGAATGGTGACTTTCACGGAGCACCCAAAACATGCTCTGAAAATGAATGAAATCTTCTGTTACTCCCAGCCAGCGTGAGTAAACCAGCTTTATTTGGATGGCCCTAGTTCGGAGAAAGCCTACTTTTAAAGTTTATGTTTTATTTTGAAGCTATGTTGAAACATGCTATTTCAGGCTTCATTTGAGCTAAACTGAACTGACTCAAATAGTAGTAGAATCACTGTTGTGACTGACGCCTCCAATGGTAGAAGCGTGGTTTTAATGTGGGCTTGTTGGAAAGCACATACGGCTGAAGGTTATAGATAACTTTTTGAACCTGGGAAGTTCTCTGTGGTATTTCAATCACTCTTTTTTGATCTCACAGAGCCAGAAGGGGCGTGCAATTAAAGAAAGAATTATTGAAGTATAATATGTGTATTATTTTTGAGCCTGCCATCAGCAAAGCCCCCTGAGTGCTTGTATATACATATTAAGAACAGCAGTAATAACAATTACGTTAGAAAAATGTATACATGTATAAATGTGTATCTTTTCTGTTTGGTTGCCTATTGTCCTGAAGAGTCAAGGAAAGCATCTCTGATAATGACTTTTAAGTCCTTGAATGGAAAAATATGGGAGAAGGAATAACTATTGCAAAGACGTTAAGTCAAAGATGGTACTGTACCTCAGTCTAAGCTAATAAAAGGTAGTATGTATCAGTCAGGGCATTCAGCTCTACAATTCCCCATAGGCTAAATATCTGATTCTTTAGAATACAGTCCCCTCCAGGGTGAATAGTAGCTTTCCTTCTGAAACTGCAGCTTGCTATATGTCAAAGCAGTATTTCCTGCCAGGTTGGCGATATATGTTTTGGCCAGGGAAACTGTTTTAGCCACTGAGGGAGCAGTCAAGAGTTTATTGAAATGACCTTTCCGCTTTCCCCATTAAGGGATCACGGGATCTTAAGCATTCTGACCGTCCTCAAATAAAATATAATGGAAAGGACACAGACAGAAAAGCTTGTGCAAATGCAAAAGAGCCTGAAGGGATAAACATCTTTGCAATTTATAATGAAATATGGAATAAACTGTTTCACTTGGACTGAATAATGAGACAAATGTGTACATCTCCCAGCCATCTCACTAGTGTGTTTATTTCTTCAGTTCCTAGTGCAGCTAAAGATTATGGACTACAGCCTTCTGTTGGGTATCCATGATGTACAGCGAGCTGAGCAAGAAGAAGAGGAAGACATAAAAGAGGAAGAGGAAGATGGAGAGGGTGAACCGGGGGGAACGGTATCTGTGGGCTCCTATGGAATGTATCCTGAGGGCATTGGCAGTTACCTGAATTCCCACAAACCGCTGGAACCTGGTGACTTTGACCCTTATATTGACGTCTATGCCACTAAGAGTGCTGAAAGTAAGTTGGGATAAGACGAAAATGTTATTAAATGGGTGTTTAAATGGATATAAAAGGGCCTTCAGGCCTTTTAATTTATCGCAGCATTTTGTACAGCAGAACCTGCATCATGATATTTAGTAGCATTTGTGATTCTTAGTATATCAAGAAATTTTTGCCTTTAATCAATTCCGGAGAACACTCCAGAGTGCAAAAGTCAGTTCTTTATTTGTCATGTGTGATTACAGCCAGCCAGGAATATCAGAAACAGCCTTATATTGAACCAAATCATTCATCCAACTTGCCTAGGAGTAATTAACTAGCAAGGTTTGGGGCTAAATTTTTTTTAAGCCTTAGCTAAATACCTAATATACTCAGTACGTACAATAAATTTCAAGCAATGGAATCTCCTCCTAGCTTACAATCTTGAAAGGTATACACAAAAGATAACTTGAGTTACATCTGATTAAAACTGAAATGCCAGTCTAGTTTAAGCAGGGCTTTGTGAAGGAGTTCCCTTTGTTATTCCAAAATACTAGACTACTCTTTCTCAAGCTGGCACCCTCCAGGTAAATTGTACCACAGCTCCTGTAATTCTCAGCTGGTCTGTCAAAGGTGATGCTGAATGGGCATTTGCGAGAGTTATACTCCAGAGTTTCCAAACGGTACTAGATTGAGAAAAAGGCCCTACATTCTGTTACTATGATATCAAAGATGTATGTATGCCTTGTGGCAGATTCTAGCTGCAACATCAGGTCCTCTCAATTTTCTCAGTCTCTGTGGCTAGTTTTACAGGTAGCCCTCAACTTACGACCATTCACTTAAAAACGGTGACTTATGACTTGTTTTTCACACGACTGTTGCAGCAGCCCTGTGGTCACGTGATCAAAATTCAGCCATTTGATAAGTGGCTCCTTATGATGGTTGCAGAGTCCTGGGGTCCTCTGATCACCTTTTGTGACCGTCCGACAAGCAAAGTTAATAGGGAAGCCAGATTCACTTAACAACCGAGTTACTAGCTTAACAACTGTAGTGATTCACGTAACAACTGCGACAAGAAAAGTTGTAAAATAAGGGGAAATTCACTTAAAAACTATCTTGCTAAGCAACATAAATTTGGGGCTCAACTGTGGTCGTTGAGGACTACCACCTGTATTTAGCTATTTGTACCAGGATGGTCTTTCTTCAGGGCACCAACTTTTGTAACCTCTTTATTTATGGAAGGTTACATGTCAATCTGATCTGGATATCAGCTTCTGAGAAAGAAGATAAGTTTAATAGCCAGAATTTTCTTTTAATATTTTTTCTGCATATAGCTACAGGCTTGAATTTGCAAAGCAGGCTGCACAGAAGTGAATATGAAGGAGCATACATAAACTTTATTAAGGTCTTAGACCAGCCTGTGAGCCTAAAGAAAGCGATTGCTCAAATGAATTACTCTTCTTCCTGCCTCAACTCTGTACGACCACTCTTTTCGCTTATATATTTTCTGTGCTTGTTTGTTGTCGTTGTTGTTGTTGTTGTCATTGTTGTTGATCTTTTGGGTTTGCCTGCAGATATTTGCATGGAAGGGGGATGCAAGCAACATATGGCATCAGATATATCCTTCACTGTATTCTCCTACTTTTCCAGATAGCCCCCAAAAAGAGGTTTACTTCATGGGCCTCATCGACATCCTCACTCAGTACGATGCCAGGAAGAAGGCTGCCCATGCAGCTAAGACAGTCAAGCATGGGGTGAGTTTGGCTTGCCACCCTGTCTGTTAGGGTGATCAAATAATGCTAAAAGGGAGCCATGATCCTGATTCGCTGGCCAGCACCCAGCCTCTTGTCTTCCCTTCCCACGACCGTTATTTCTGCCTTTTTTTCCTGATCCCAATAGCTACTTTTTTCTTGCTTCGCCATTACTTTCTCCTCCTAAGTGGCCCAAAGCTGTCCGTCTCAAGCTGGTTATACTGCACCATCACCGTGTGATATAGAAGGCATAACTATGGCCTTTCCTAGAGACAGGAGCTGTTCCAGGGTCTTGCTCTGCGCTTGCGAGCAGCAGGAACTTACAATCTCTTCTTAATATGAGACAGCAACAGAGAAGAAATCATGAGCCCAACCAGTCTAGCCATTGGCAGTGCATGATGACTACCCCATGGGGTGTGGGGACAGGTTGAACTTGAGGTTTTGTTGCTCGAGTTATCGGAGATAACTTTTTGTTTTTCATCTAGCTTCTTAAAGGGTGGTTTTGTCCTGAAGAATATAACCGGTGCGAGTTTTGTAGCTACAGTCTAGACCAGGGGTAGGCAACCTCGGCTCTTTTACGACTCGTGGACTTCAACTCCCAGAATTCCTGAGCTGACTCAGGAATTCTGGGAGTTGAAGTCCACGAGTCGTAAAAGAGCCGAGGTTGCCTACGCCTGGTCTAGAAGCAAGGAAGGAAGGGAGGTGGAGAAAGTGTGTCAGTGACAAGAAGACCCGCACTACCCCCAATAGGTTTTTTAAAAAAAAAAAACACTATTCGCTGTGGGTGATTCATAGGAGAGTTATTTTTATTGTACCATTGGGGCAATGGCTTTTATCTTTTCTAAGGACAAGGACGTTTCCTTGAGGGGAAGATGGCAAGAAGCAGATATAATGTAGTCAAGAGTAGAAGCAAGAGGGATGTTCCACTGGGTTAGATCTAGTTGCAGTGGAGAACATGCATGTTAATAGCAGCTGATCGGTACACTTTAGCTTTAGATATATATCTGACCTTTATTTTGTACAACTCAAGGCAGTGTTCATACCGAATGCTCCTTCTTCCCGTTTTCCCCACAATAACAAGTCCAGAGTTACCCAGCTGGTTTTCATGCCTAAGGGAGGGTTAGAACCCATGACCTGCAAGGTTCTAGACCTGCACCTTAACCACTACTCCTGATTGGCTCTGATGGAAGTAGTCGTTTGGGGACTCGGGGTGCCACCTTATATCCCCAGTGTCTCCAGTATTCATGGCCCGTGCCATACTGCTTTCACTATAGTGATTAAGAATTAAGGGGGCTGATTTGTGGTGGCTGTTGACACTTTTTCCTTCCCCTACAGGCTGGTGCAGAGATCTCCACAGTGCATCCAGAACAATACGCCAAGCGCTTTCTGGACTTTGTCACCAATATATTTGCTTAACAGTTTACCACCAGGTCTTGTTGACCCGAATCAAAACCTTTTCAGCACCTGTGTTGTTGTCACTCGCCCTGCTCCCTGATTCTCCATAAGTAGGATAGTTTTCGTCCTGCTATTCTGGGATCAGCAGGAGAATTGGGCTGACTTCAGATGAGTCCCACTCTCGCAACTGAGCGACGGCTGCTGAACCAAGTGCCTTAACTCTGATCTTCTGCTGAGGTGAGAAATGTTCCAGAGTACCAAAGAAAACTGGGTGTGAATGCTTTGGGAAGCTGCTTCTCCTTTCATGCCGGAGGCAGAGGAGTGGCTGGTTTTTTATCTAAACGCTGACTTCTTCCTTTCCGTTAAAACAGTATCAGTGTTACATCATTTAGAGCAGGACAATGTTGAAATAGAATAATATGCAATACGAAGTTAGTCGTGCCTTGGAAGAAGGGGGTTGAAGGGAATCTTCCCCATTTACACAATCAAATATTGTATCCTAGGATATCCCATTGTACCGCCTGTTTCAAAGCCATGTGCCAGTTGTATACCTTTTCTACCATCCCTCTATTACACAACCTTTAATGGAAGACTGCCCTGTGTTGCATTCTTATGAATAGTTTTGCTTTGATCTAGTCCTAAAGAAAAGGGCCCAGCACTGAATCCAGTACCCCTTAAGCTCTTTTCCATGTACAATTGCAGGTTCTTGAAACTTTGTGCCCCATATGTTGCTGTTAATGAGAAAAATTCTTTTAGGCTCATTGCTGTCTTGCATCCTTTTTCCTTCCCTTTTCTAGTTGAGAATAAGAGTTGAAGCAAGGTCTGTACCTGCTAAATAAATTTGGAATAATAAATTCCTGAATAATATAATAATAGCACTATCATCTGAACCCCTGTTCTACATACTGCAGAGCTTTTCTGTGTCTCCCTTGTCAGAGGGAGATTGGGAGAAGGAGACAATAACTCTAATCTTTGGGGTAATGTATACAGGGGTGTCTATTGGCCACACAACCCAGATTGAGTGGGCGTAACCCACGAAAGGGCCTAAGGTATATCTACGCTACCCATGATTTACCACAGTATAATATTAAATTTGAAAGCTGCTGAGAAATGCTAAGGATGAAAGTCCTTGCCATTTAGGTCGTAAAGCTTTAACGTTAAAATTAAAGCAAGCTTCAGATGTTGGTGAACTGCTAGCAGCAGCAATACCATGACCAATAAGAGTAGGGATTGTTGAGAGTTCAGCAACATATAGAGAGCCCCTGCCTCCCTATCCAATCATAAACACCTCCATTTTGAAGTGGGAATCGGACCAAGCCTCATTTATCACACCCAGCTTCAGGATGCTATGAGAAGCAGCATCTGTCTACCTGTGCATAATGGCTCAATGTGTTTCTTCTATATATCAAATTGGCAAACCAGTGTATTTTGAGAAAATGACCTGTCTCAGTGGTTGGTCAAAAGGCCTCTTAAGTGAAGGAGGAAACTGCTATAAACTAGCAGAAGCATTAAATATATATATATATATCCCTTTCCATTCACCAGAATGGGAACTCTTGGAGATACTTCATTTAGCAAAGCAAGGAATGCAGACAAGGAACTGGATAAATTAAATGATATTTCCTCTAGTGCAACGAAGAATGCAGACAGACAAGGAACTGGATAAATTAAAAAAACCATTACTCATTTATTGTTGGCTTGGTTAAGAGATCTCGCATTCTCTAGTAGCTGTCCTAGCAGCATGGGGAAGCGGTCACACTCCAAACTGTCTCTGAATTATAATTCCCAATAACTCCAGCCCCTCTATGAGCATTTATGAGGAATGCTGGGAATTACAGTTCAGCAAAATCAAGGTCCAGCATTACCTACCTGGCTATGGTTTGGGGTACAGTGCTACTCAGTTTGCTGGTCTGGGCCTGAAACACTGAGGCTACTTTTCATGTTTTCCCCTTTTGCCCATTAGTGGTGTGCTAGGACTGATGTCATTTCAGCTGCCAGCACACTAAAGGCTGTGCCATGGAGATACATTTATGCTGTGGGGTTCTCTTCCTTCCAGCCTCTTTCAGTGTTTTGTAATTGTATACAATGTGTATTTCTGGTTTACTATTGTATGGCTAAAAATAAATTATTGAACCAAAAGTTGTCTGTATGAAGTGCCCAGCTGTGCTGTTGTATTCTGCTAACCTAGCAGGGGAGAAGGATGAACTCTTGTGTTTGAAAGAATAAAAGACTTTCCTTGGCCCTTCACAGCTTTTTGAATTGAAATTATTATGTCAATTATTTTTACTTATAACATTTCTGAACTTTCAGGGGGGAAAAATTATCCAAGCTTGGGGGGGGGGGATCAGACAAGAATGTTATGATTTTGGCCAGATGAACCAGGGTTACTTTGAAACAAAACTGTAGACATTATGTCTTGTCTGGTTTGCCCCCTTCACTAGCGGGAGATCTTGTTCCTAGCTGGCTTGATTTATAAAGATGACAGCAATTTGGCAGGATTCATGCTCTTTAATTGCTTAATTATCCAAGTTTCACCATTCCTATAGAAACTGATTAGGAGCCAGATGTGAGTTCTATCATTAACCCAGACTGCATACAAAAAGAATTTCCAATCCTTACCTGTCTACTACCGGTAGTATTATTTCTACAGTTGAGTGTCAAGACACTCTCTTGTGTCTAAAAGGATTAAGATCATTTCAATTCACTGATCTTTTGAGATGCAAAAGATTCCTAAGTTGGATAGCTATTATTATGTGTGGATAATTTGTGGTTAGAATCACAGTTAAGACTGTTGAAAACTTAATAATTCAAGTCTCAATCAAGGACCTAGAATTATTAGGGTAGCACCTAAGAATCTCTGCAGTTTCAAGCAGGGTGGCTTTTGGTAAAAATTGGGGTGTTCAAGTCTGATAAATTCAATATATCTTTATATCGAGGGAGTTCTTTTAGGTATTGTTCTGAGGGCTCCAATCATGATTGGTATAAGAACGGATTTCTTTTTCCACAGGTATTCAATCTAACTTCAATCTGCCAGTCCCAATATTTTATAATTTCTTTCCAACTGTTTTCCCTCAATCCAAGCATCACCTGGTATAGCAATGTCAACAAAGCAGACTTTCTTTTCATTAACTCATATCAAGCAGATTATCAACAAGATGCTTATTTTAATAAGTATTTGTTGCCCTGGGATCTTTGCAAAATTATTCTTCCATGGAGATTTACGAACACACTACCTGAATTTGTTTAGAGGTAGGCATGCCTAAATTCTTTGGGATAAAATTATAGCCCTTTTTAGTTCTTGAATGTTTATTGTAAGCATGAGAAATGGTGTGATAAGATGGAGCATAATTCCCCACCCCATCAGCTATTTGAATCTTGCTCCATCCTAGGAGTTGCTACCCAGCTCTGGTCCATGCCTCTCTCACATCTTCAATAATCTTCCATTATGGAAGGAGTCAACTTCGGTCTTGTAAGATTTCTATTGTGTGAAGTCTAACAACTGGACCTTGGGGGTGGGGTTGGATAGTGAATAGTGACCTCAATCCTGAAGGTGTGCGTTTACATCTTTATTACAGATAAGGATCCCTGCAGTTAAAATAACTATAAATGAGCATTTTGTTTGCCAATTGGAAAGCCTTGTTCTGTTTGCCTGCCCACCATCTATATCTCTGCTTCCTGTTTTATAGGGAATTTAATTATCCCAGTTACCAAGGTCATCCCGTTTGGAAGGAAAAAGGGGTTTTTCTGCATCTCATTAATGTACGTGAGGACTCTGGCTGTTCTTAAGGCTCCAACCCACCATTTTAGCAATCCCTAAAGCACAAACGGGCGCGGCCTAGATAGAAGGTAGATAGTCCCCCCAGCCCAGCTCTCTCGTCTAAAGCGAGGCCTGCGCCGCTTAGCTGGAAAACGTGAATCCCAGCCCAACACCACTGGAACTTCATTGCGCTTGACCTACTGAGCCACACCAATTCATCCACTTTCCAGCAAGCGGGGGGGAGGGGGCGGGAAGAGAACCTGAACGGGAAGGGACTTAACGCGGGAACAGCCGCGGCTCGAGCCGAGAGCCGAACCTTTACTTGGTTTTAATATCCCGCCAGCCTCTCGAATGGCAACCGAGCAGAACGCGGGAGGACCGCGGTCGGGGCGGCCTCTGCCTCTCTCCTTTGCGCAAAGAGAAAAGCCGAAGCCGCTCGCCTACAGCCTCCCGCGCCCAGGCAGCGCTCCCTCCTCCGCCATCCCGGTGCGTGGTTGCTATGGCTATGGCCATCATTCCAGCAACAAGCGGCGCCACGTGACGCGTCCGGCGATGGCTGCTGCTGCTGCTGCTGCCGCTGCTTGGCAGGGAGGGAGACCTTGAGCAGAGCGGCGGCGGCGGCGGCAGCGGCGGCACCGGCACGCGTTCTCGGACGCGCCATAGGTCGCCTCGTCGGCCCCGTTTTCTCAAGCCTCGCCATCCTGGTTGTCGCCTGCCTTCCCCACCCCCCACACCCCCCCCATCCCGTCTTCCACCCCTTTTTTCCAACGTCGTCTTTGCACGCAGCAGCTGCAGCTTCAGCTTCGATGGACGGACCGTTCCTGCCATCCTTGGATGTTCCGCTATGGTGGGTTGCCGAGCTGGGGAGCGCCGGTTGCAAAATTTTACTAAAAGTCTGGGAGCCCGGGGGGGGGGGTGGTAAGGGAAATGGGGTGCGAGCCAAACAGGGTGGTGGGCTTTGCTCCGGCGCGCTTTCTGGCTCGGTTGGCCGGATGGCTCGCCTTTTCCTTTTGATTTATTATTATTATTATTATTATTATTATTTTAAAGGGTGATCATCATCATCATCCCTAATGTGGCGCATTTTGATCAGAGACCATCTGCATATTCAGGCAACCGCCACAGCAGCTGCAGCAGTGAGTCCCTTCTTTGTGTGTTGTCAGCTGGCTTTGCAGCAGGGGTGTTGCCTAAAGGATGGTTTATGTGTTAAAGGAGGGGGGCGCATGATAGCTTCTTTTAGTGGGGGAGGACTTTTAGGAGAAATGCGTGCAACAGACACCATATATAGACACCGGGGGTATTTTAGGTAACAGTTTACCCACAAAGGTGTCTATGTATCTACCTGTCAACCCTCCTAAAATAATGCAGGCAAGCTGGCAGGTGAGCAAAGGTGGCTCCCCTATCTCAGGGTGGCAGAAGGATTATTATTTTTTTTTGCAGCATTATTGGTCAAGCAAGCATGAACTTAAGTGCCCACCTTTTCTCTCCTTGGATAAAGGATGGGAGAAAATTTTCACCCTCCACTGCTATCCATCATATGAGGCTCTTGAAGGTGGTGGAGAAGTCCTAGAAAATGGGGGTTGGGATTTTGGCGGGTATCTTTGGGATGTGTGGGAGAGGAGAAGAATATAGATGTGACTGGGATCAGGAGGCTTGCAAAGAAATTTGACAGCTTTTGCCTCCCAGAGGGCCCTTTTTCCTCAAGCCATTGTTTCTCCCAAGCCCCCTCCTTCTCTCTTTGTTCCACATCTCTCCTTGTGACTCCAAGGCTATTGGGCCTAGTCTTTCATTCCTGCTAGTGAATAGCTGTGTAAAAACCTGGCATTTTTGTTTGTTTGTGATGTCTGAGCTTGGCTTTTATTTTGTAGATGTTTCACTACTACACCCTGTAATTTTTCTAGGCATTGAATGCAGCGGAAAAAGTTACTGAAATGGCTGTAAAATGACAGCCAAGCTCAGAGACCACCAATTTTCAACCTTGACATACATACACACACATATACATGTATACATATACACATATATACATATACACACACATTCTCCTTTATTGCAACTGACAGCTTACTCCCCCCAATTGACGGGGGGGAAGAGATTTTTTTATTTAAAAAAAGAACTAACACCTATCAGCCCACCTTCCAAGTGGCTGTACTTCAGAGCTGCTTTTTCTACCTCCCTACAACTATTGCGTTAATTCGCGACCTCACAGTAACAAGTTCCATGCCATGCAAAAGCTTGCCTTCCTCCTCTCTTCCTGGGATGAGACCTGAAAGAGATGATGATGATGATGATGATGATGATTCAGGTGAGATTCCTTGAAATGTAAAGGCCTGGTCTTGCCCAAGGTCACATTGTTTTTTAGTTAAGGGTCCAGTAGTGAGCAGAGCTCATATAAGCTTAATGATTATAAGAGTAGAGGTCAGCTCTAGCCAGAATAAGCAAAAATGCCTGCTGAATTTTCTTTTTCTGCCTTGACAAACAGATGGCATTTCCAAGCTGAGGACTATCTCACTGACTGGGCCGCATTTGTTAACGCATGTCTGAAAGGCTGCCTGTAGTATGCTCACAAAGGGTGCTGAATTCTGGAGAGTTATCACCTTCCCTCCCTCCATCTTCATGATTTGAGGAAATACTGTAGACAGGAACTGGGTTTGCCGTTGGGGTTGAGGTTGCATGCCTTTTGTAACTGAGCAGAAGCTGTATGTTTGGTCACTGTCAAATTCCCTTGGGGTGGAGTTGAACTGGGAAGGTGGAAGGCTTTAGAAGCAGGGTTGTTACACTGGATACTTAGCCAAATGCAGGTGACTGTGTGGGCTGCTTTGTTTTTAAAGGATCACACTCATCCAAATAACTGATGGCTGTGTTTTCATTTGTGTGGGTTAGTTCCACAAGTGGACACTGCATTGTTCTAGGGACAGGCAACTTTATACCCTTCAAATGTTTGACTGCAAATACCACAAACCCAGTCCCCTGAGATGGGATTGTAGTATAGGGCACCTAAATCTACAGCACCAAAGAAAAATAGTTTGATCTCTAGTGAAAACTCTGTATAGAGAGAAGTCGATTGGCAAATCATGTTTTGCCACCCACTCTCTTGCTTGTCCCTGTCCCCTCTTATCCAGTAGCAAAAACAAGGGAAAGGATTTTCCAGGACAAGAAAACAATGCAGTGGCTGTCCTCTCAGTACATGACAAGGTGAGGAATTCTGTCTATGAGAATTGGGACCTTGTGTAGCTCCAAAATGGAAGACAATCCAGATTCTTTTGAGTCAAAAGGTCTGCTGTATAAATGTTTGCTGTTGCATTTCTTGAGCAATTCATAAAATAGATGAAGTTATGTCTTTTTCTATGTGCAAAGTAGTTTACACAGAACTAGCTCTGGAAGTTCCTATTCCCTTGCGGCAAATGAAATGTTTTCCCATTAAAAAAGCTTTTGTTAAACTGGGAAAAAATATTTTATATACTGACATTCAGTGTATGAACAGTGCATGAACAGGCAGCCTGTTAACATGTTTGTGGGCTAGATAATTTATTTGCAATTGTAATGTGTTTAAAATCTGGTATATTTTTAAGAGGATATATATTGTACTGAAACCAGAAGAGATTTGATCAGATCAGATCAGAAGGGACATCCTGTTATATGTATCTTATAAAAAGTGTTGTTAGTTAGAACCAACTAAAACGTACATTTTTTGAACTGCTGGCTTGTGGCTGGCTGTGTTTTGTTTATCTTATTTTTAGCTACTCTGCCATTTTAGCATCAATTTCTGTGCCACATAAAGAGCTACATATGTTGATATCTCCAAAAGTGCCTAAAGCACATTTCATTTTCATACCTTTTGATGCCCCATCCAGGCCAGGTTTGAGGAACTTCATTACCACTGCATAAGAGCTGAAAAGCATCTAATATTTTCCTGTGGCTGCATACTGCAATGACAGGATGGGAACAATCAGCACCTAACATTCAGATAAATTTTTCCACTTCAGATTTCATTAAGGAACCCAGCAGCCTGTAGAACTTTAAATGTCATTTATATAAACATTGGGTTCTGTTCCTTACCCTTTTGGACTAATCATTAGATAGATAGAGCTGGTTTTTAAAGAACATTAATTGGTGCAGTCAGAGATATGTACAAATATGCTGATTGAGAATTACAGAAACTACATTTTGGATTCTGCTGTGTCTTACATTCCAAAGCAAGTTCTTAGAAATCCTACTGAATTGTGTATGTGTGTGTGTGTGTGTGTGTGTGTGTGTGTTAATGCTGCTTGAAGTACGAATCTCTTCTTGTGGAGGACAACTATTGCCTGATACCCAGGAATATTATGGCTAAACATTTCTTTTTTCTTTTTTTTCCTACTCATTTTATCCGTATTGCTCCTTTGCAACTATTCTTAAAACTGTGACTTGTCAGGATATACTGTATGGATAAATATACATGCCATCTTTCAAAAGTATAAAAGGTGATTCACCTGTTTGAAATGGAGGAGGAGTCAAGACTGATGGTTGAACTGATAGATGATAAATTGGTATGTTTCTCTTTGTTGAAATTCGTGAAGCTGGGCTTATGTTATGGGTCAGGGGAATCCACAGTGCAAAATCAAAATAGACAAAATAGCTATGGTTGCACAGTTGTAGCCTCCACCTGCTTTATGTATGTCATACACAAGACTATGTAAAAAGGGATTGGGGCTTGATTATGCTGTCACAGTCACCATCTTGACTTTCTTGACATATGCCTGCTATGAATGTAGAATTTTTACTACTAGCTTTTAAAGATGTTGTTTTGATCCTCTATGCGTTAAACTGTTAAAACATTTTGCAATCAATTCCCATGTTGATGGCTGCATATACAGTACAGTATCTGCTTATCAGTGTTCAAACAATGAATTATACATTTGCAATTGCTAGAACATTTTTGTGGTGTTTATAAGAATGTAAGCACTGATCTGCCATCCTAAACTAACTGTGTAAGGGGAGAGTACATTCTACCCCAAGATATTTGGGAAATGCCAAACTTTAGCAACAATTGAAATAAATCACAACTATGCCAAAATGATAGCCCAGGCATGGTAACATCACCAAGTAAGTGCCATAGTTAGGTACTTGTGTCCTGTTATATGTAAGTTCTGACATTTACCTAATGACATTGTTATCTGCCCCCATAGATGTCTATATCTGCATATATTGAGAAGGTGGTCTGCCACCAAATTTTTTCCAGGCTTTGCTTAAGCCATGTTGAGATTCATTTTAGGAGGAACTCTACTGAGATACTAGATTTATACGTCGTCTTAAGCTATAGTTTGCTTAACTGTCGCCTACTGAATAAATAAAAAGGTAAAGGTAAAGGTTCCCCCGCACATGCGTGCTAGTCGTTTCCGACTCTAGGGGCCGGTGCTCATCTCCGTTTCATAGCCGAAGAGCCAGCGCTTGTCCGAGGACGTCTCCGTGGTCATGTGGCCGGCATGACTAGACGCCAAAGGCGCACGGAACGCTGTTACCTTCCCACCGTAGTGGTCCCTATTTTTCTACTTGCATTTTTACATGCTTTCGAACTGCTAGGTGGGCAGAAGCTGGGACGAGTAACAGGCGCTCACTCTGCTACGCGGCACTCGGGATTCGACCCGCCAAACTGCCGACCTTCTGATCGACAAGTTCAGCGTCCTAACCCACTGAGCCACCGCGTCCCTTTACTGAATAAATACTATGTGCTTAACCTGCTAAATTATAAATCATAATTTACAAAGTATGCTGGCTATGTTTAAGCAACACAATGACTGGGTTTGCTCAGTGTTTACCTGGGTTATTGAATTAACCATTTTCTGGATTTACATAATATGCTGACCCACAAAAAAGACTTACCAAAGTAAACGCTAATCAGTTTAAATTGTTTTTGTACAAAAAACAGTTCTAAGTTTTTAATTGACTTGGTTATATTTTGTGCGCATTCGACTGTTAAGACCGAGTCTTTCACTGGCTGTGCACATTGCACTAAATTATGTTTGGTTTTAATTTAGTGAAATGTGCATAGCCAGTCAGAGACTCAGGATTTTATTTTGAGCCCATTTTTATCTTAGGCTGCCATACCATTTAGCTGGTAGCAGCTCTGTATACCAGACTATATACCTTATACCCATATATCAAGACAGGTAGTCCTTGACTTATGACCACAACTGTGCTCAAAATTTCTGTTGCTAAGTGAAATCTTTAAGTTAATTTTGCTCCATTTTACGACTTTCTTGCCACAGTTGTTAAGTGAATCACTGCAGTTGTTATTAACATGGTTGTTAAGTGAATCTGGCTTCCCAATTGACTTTGCTTATAAAAAGGTTGCAACAGATGATCACATGACCCTGAGACACTTCGTCATAAATACGAGTCAGTTGCCAAGGGTCTGAATTTTGATCATGTGACCGTGGGGATGCTGCAGTGGTCATAAGCATGAAAAATCGTCATAAGTCACTTTTTTCAGTGCTGTTGTAACCTTGAACGGTCACTAAATGAACTGTTGTAAGTCAAGGACTACCTGTATATCTGTTGCCCTCCAGAATTTCTGGAGTTTTCTGAACGCCAACACACCTGAAGGATTCTAGATCAAGGAATATAGCTACACAACCATGGCACTCTGTAACTTTCAAGATCAGCCCCATGATAGTTTTCACTGTGGCAAATATTTTTTCTTAGTGCAAACCAGCAACCGACTAGAATATGAATTCCCTCTTTCTGTTCATAGAACCCCCTGCTACTCCTGAGCTCTCTGCTGGTCAAACATCCATGTGAAATTCCATCTGTCAGAGTATAATGGGACTCACTGCCCTGAAGCGTAGAAAGTGAAGGGAATGCTGGAGATGCTTTGGAAAAGTTCTGAATGGTGGAAAAGTGATCTTTGAAGAGATCCTCCCACTCTCTGCTCTAAAATTAAGTTTCCTCATCCTGGATTGGTCTGCACTGCTGAATACCATCTTTGAAACACAACTATCTCTGGGCGACAAAACAGTTATTCTCAGCACTCAAATAACACCTGTGTGGAGGTGCCATTTCAGGTGAAGGCAACCTAAGCAGTACCATTTAAGAGAAATTCACTCTTAGATAATACACCACCAAAAATAGTTTATAAGCTCTTCATTATGCTTATGGTATAAGTCCTTTAATTATTTATGACCAGCTTTCCCAAATGCCTATATATGCCTATATAGGCATATATATGCATATGTATGTATGTATGTATCTTAGGACGCTGAGCTTGTCGATCAGAAGGTCGGCAGTTTGGCGGGTCGAATCCTGAGTGCCGCGTAACAGAGTGAGCGCCTGTTACTCGTCCCAGCTTCTGCCAACCTAGCAGTTCGAAAGCACGTAAAAATGCAAGTAGAAAAATAGGGACCACTACACTGGGAAGGTAACAGCGTTCTGTGCGCCTTTGGCGTCTAGTCATGCCGGCCACATGACCACGGAGACGTCCTCGGACAAGCGCTGGCTCTTCGGCTTTGAAACGTTGATGAGCACCGGCACCTAGAGTTGGAAACGACTAGCACGCATGTGCGGGGGAACCTTTACCATATATATGTGTGTGTCTCTGTGTGTGTCTGTGTCTGTCTGTCTGTCTGTCTGCCTGTCTGCCTGCCTGCCTGCCTGCCTGCCTATCTATCTATCTATCTATCTATCTATCTATCTATCTATCTATCTATCTATCTATCTATCTATCTATCTATCTATCTATCTATCTATCTATCTATCTATCTATCTTGGCTTGCATCCTCTTACCCTCCCAGCTACCTTGGCATACTGATGGGGAGCTGACTGGCTTTACAATAAAACACATCAGAACGGGGCAAAATTAGAGAAGCTGGGTTTAGTCACTATACAAATCAGCAAGTTGCTTTAACCTATTTGTCAGGACTTAATATCACATGGGGTTTTGACAATGGTCAAGAAACTCCTGAACATAAGCCGAGTACACTGTTTCACTTTAACATAAAAGGACCAAAGGCATCTGGAGGGCCTTTATTGCTGAGAGATGAAATTTCACCCCGTAGGTTGCTTTTGTTACTGAGCAATCATTCTTGTTCCATCTTGCCTCCTGCAACCCAACCTTCATTTGACTTGGAGGTGCCCAAAATCCAGTTTCCAAAATAAATTCTGAGAAGTTGACTTTCCTAGGTAGTGATATTGATGAGGCAGCCAGGGAAGGGCTTGGAGACTTATTATGGCCAAGAGCAAATTCCCTGGAGGGTCCATAAGATGGTCTGGTCTTTTAGAACACCCACTGAAGGAATGAAAAGAAAACCTGGGGTGGAGGATGTCAGCAGATCAAATTGTTTTTCTTAGTCTATACAGTACTGCTTCCCCGACTGCTTCTCACTATCCTGGTACCCAGTGAAGGAGATGCGGTTGCATTAATACCATAGAAGTCATTTCTATGCAGGGGGCTTTTTGTGCGGTGTTCTGCTTTCCGTTCCATTCTGCTGCTCCTCAGAGCAGAAAAAGAATTTGTACAACAGAGACATTCTGTTTGCATTATATGTTTCAGTTTGCAAATTAAAATCCTAAGAGCAAGCTATTGCTCGATCAGTTTGGCAGTTTCTTCTCATAAGAGGCGAATTACGGCTGGCATATTGAGACAACACTGCCTCCGATGCTACGTATAAAGTACATTCGCAGTCATTATGATTGGTAACCACTGATACCAGAAATGTAACTCTTCATGAATTTGCCTAAAAAGCCAGGTGGGTTGACTAAAATTTCCAAAGGCTGGAATTTGAGATCCTGGTGTGATACCCAAGACTAGTCTCAAATCCCACTAGCCTCCCTGCCTTAGCTTTTAAAGGATTCTTTCCATTGGGCGGGAAGAGCATTTGGGAAATCAAAGCACCAGCTTATCTTTACTTATAAGAATGCTCTGGGACCTGTAGGCATTCTTGAAAATTAAAATGATGGAAATTTGCTGCTATCCAGTGTTTTCTTGGAAGGGCGCCCACGTGCTAAGGAAGAAAAAGAGCAGGAGGGAAGTATACTACATCAGGATCACTAGGGAACATCCCTGGAGGCTGCGGGGGTAGCAAGGAGCAAACTGTCAAGTTTGCAGCCTAAAAAATAGGTGTCTTGTGACTGGTTGCACCCACTATAGTAACTATTTCTGGAACAACTCAACCCTTGATGAGACCAATGTTATGTGAGTGCCCACAAGATGCTTTTAATATTCAAGGTTTGGATTGAAAACCTCTGTTCCCTCTGAAGGACTTTGCTTTAACTTGCCTCAGTTTTGCCCCTTCTGAATCATTAGCGGACTGGCTTTTAATTTCATGTAAGGGGGAGCAAAGTGTTCCCATCCCCACTTTGCACGTTTAACAAATCTTAGCAATATGTCTTCTTCGTATTTTTTTCAGTCTTTAAAAAAGAATTTTCTTGGAGAGCTGGCTGATTGTATTTCCAGGCCTACAGTCCCAATTTAGAATTCTGGCAACTAAAACTCTGTACAGTATAGTATTATTGTTTTCACCTTTATATTTTCAGTTGCTTTCCTAATGAAAACATGGAATTTGCCCTGCTCATAGTAAACGCACACTTATTTGAACTTTTGATCCAGTTATCCACCTTGATTTTAGGACAGTCAGGACTAGCTTTTACCCCATCAGCATCCACCTATGTTTAACTAGAAAGTTTATTGTCCCAGGAAGCATTGCTTTACTTTTGCTTTGTAAATTACCTATACTGAATCCCATGTGCCACTCCCCAATTTAAACAGATTGTGTGGAACTCCTTGTTGTGTCTTTACAATGTAACAATCATACAATAGCCAAGTAATTTGGCATCATGGACAAATTTGCTAGCTTCTACTTAATTCCCAAATTAAAAAAACAACAGATTTTCTGTGGTAAATTACTTCATAAAATGCCCACTTATTGCAAAGAAGAGTCATGGGTACATGAAAGTCAACATATGCTAGAATTAGATCACCCATTTGGTTTTTTAATTTAGCATGGTGTGGTGTGAACTCAGCCCGTGATCTGTAAATCCTGGTTTATGCTTTAATGCAATGAGTAAGCCTAACTATGGCTTATTCAAGAAATCATAATTATGCAATAGTGGCAAATTGTAGCTCGGGTGTAGGATGAGGGTGAAGGTTTGTTGTCCGAGCTTGTGGGTTAGTTTCCGAACATTTTGTTACCAAGCTAGGTAACATCTTCAACAGAGTTGAGGGGATGTCAATGTCAGTGTTCTTCTGTTTATAAGGGCTTCAGGTGTGGGTGTGTCAAGTGAGGGTCTTGTGATGGATCAGGTATGACTCATCAGTGAAAGGAAGGAAGGAAGACCTATCACAAGCCTCTCACTGATGACTCATACCTGACCCATCACAAGACCCTCACTTGATACACTCATACCTGAAATCCTTATAAACAGAAGAACACTGACATTGACATCCCCTCAACTCTGTTGAAGATGTTACCTAGCACGGTAACAAAATGTTCAGAAACCAACCCACAAGCTTGGACAACAAACCTTCACCCTCAATCATAATTATAGCTGATTCTGTGATTGGCTTGCTGTATTGCTCTACATCATCATGGCTAGTATGAATTCTGACACATTCACCTTGAGCCAGCCATGACCTCCTGGCATAGTCCTGCTTCATTCAAAACGTGCAACAAACCTTGCCTTGGGTTACACAGAATGAAAACAGATGTGGAAGAGGTGGCCAAGAGTACTTGGCTCCAGTCAGAGTACTTACAGTATTGTAATGCTAGTTATTAGCTCCATAGCCTCCTGGAGGAGCTTGAAGAGAAATATTGTAGTAGAATAAAACCAGATTGTGTTTGGGATTTGATTTAAGTCCTTACTTCTCCACAGATCCATCCAGCCCAAGGGGTCAATGAAGCCATTTATTTAGCATGCCCAATTCAATGCTAGGCAAGGTAGCTTTTACTAGGCACAGGTTACCTTTAACTCGATAGCATTTACTGGGTTACACGTGGAAACAGGAAAAGGGGGACTTTTTTCCACCTTAGGCCTTCGCTCACACTCAGGAAAAATGCCAATCGGAGACAAGTTTTTCTGACTCAGGATTGAACTGGGGGGGTCTCTTGAGTTGGGTGGTTTGCTTGCAGACGTTGTATTTACCTAACTAGAGTACTCCAAGGGCTCCACAACTCGTTGGGGGTGTGTGTGTGTGGGAAAGCTGAAAATAGGAGTCTTAGGTGAAGGGTTGCAGCCGGACTCCCAAAGCAGAGCTCCTCCGTGCCGACTATAAACATACGCACGCCCTCTCCTCCCTTCTCCCACCCCACCCGCGCCGCCTCCTCCTCCTCCTCCTCCCCGCACAGCCTCGATTTAACCCGCCTCCTCTCTTCTCCCTTTCGCAGTTTCTGATTCGCAGCTCAGCTGAACTCCCACATCCGGCCGGTCTTCGATCCCAGCCTCTCTCATGGGCTCCCCAGGTACGGTATGGCGGGGGCGTCGCGCTCCTTCGAAAGGTGACGTGCGACGGGGTTTGGGGTTGCCTTTTTTTTCTCGCCGGAGCGGGGAGCGCTCGCCCTGGCTGGCTCCGCCCGCTGCCGAGGGTTTGAGCTCCAAGAGTCAGCCTCCTTGCCACATCCCGGAGCGTTTTGACGCCTCGAGGCGGCAGAAGGAAGGAAGGAAGCCGGTCCCTTGCTTGCATTGCTGGGGAATCGACGCTCATCTTGAGAAGGCTCCCGCCCACCTGCTTATTCTAGGTAGGAATTTAAGGCGGCGGCGGCGGCGACGACGACGAGCTCCCCGCCAGAGGCCTGGTGCATCTCCTTTGTGGCCTTGCATCTGCTCCTTTCCCTTCTTTATAGGGGGCAGCTGGCGTTTCCACAGACCCTAAACCAGGGGTCTTCAAACTTGGCCCTTTTATGACTTGCGGACTTCAACTCCCAGAATTCTTCAGCCAGCATACGCTGGCTGAGGAATTCTGGGAGTTGAAGTCCGCAAGTCATAAAAGGGCCAAGTTTGAAGACCCTTGCCCTAAACAACCCCTCTCCCTCCCACCGTCCCCCCCTCCCCCGCATAGCTGGCCCTGACAACGTGATTGTTTTCCATTCCCAGTTGGATAAGGATTGGGATGGGTGGGGGTGTTTTAATTCCCGATTTTTAGCTAGCAGTGTAATTTTGGGAGCGCAATATTTCCCCTTGTGCCTGAAAAAAAGCCACCTGGCTGCTTTTTAATGCCATTTCTTAGGAGGAGCTTTTGATAACTTACAAGCCACTGTTTGAATGGGAATTGTTCTTGAAAGTTCCCAAGGTGCAGGAAATGCCATGGAAGGGAGGAGGAGCCTGTATAACTAGTAATTAACATAGTATTTTAATGCAAATTGAAAAAAATCCCCCCCCCCTTGCTGTAGTAATGGCTTTATGGGAACTAGTGACATCGTGTGCAAAAGATGTCTGCTGCAAATTGTAACCTCTGACATTCTCCGTGCAATCATTTTTACCCTTGTTTCCCTGAGGTTGTAATAAAGCCCTTGCATCGATAGCTGCCAGGCTAAGGCAGCTTGATGCCATGTTAGGAGCAAAAAAAAAAGTGAAAGAGCCGTGTTGAAGCTGATAAGTGATCTGCTCAGGTTAGTACCGTACTGTATTTTATTTCCCCAGCCAAGTGCCTCTAAGGAAATACGGGAGCAGGGCAGAATACTTTCCCATCTGCATTTCATAGCAATAGCTATTTGGAAGAACTTGCAGAACTAATGCCCCCTGAAAACTCAGTGCCCTCAGTAGGGTGAATGTTCATGAATTTGTTTAGGCAAGACTGGCAAGCTCAGAGGGTCAGGGTTGCTGAGCGTTTGGATGGGGAACTAAGAGGAAATATCAGAGATGTATGCTATATAGGTATAGTGGAGGTGAATTCCAGCATCATCTATGTGCCGTAAAAAAACAACAACACATGTTTTGCTATTTGGTGCTTCAGCTGTTTAAGTCATTTCTAGATAAGAATCCCTCAAGTAATTTTGGAAAGTGAGGTGGGCATAATATAAATTCAATAAATAAGAAATGAATGCCAACACATGTATTGGTATTTGAAAAGTAAATGCTTAGTGTAAGGATGAGTTTTAATGCTTAGTGTAAGGATCAGGTTTTTTTAAAAAAGGACTCCCTTAATAGAAGCTTAGTAACCATTGTATAAAGCTCACTGAACTCTTTGGAACTTGTCTCCAAAAAGCAAACATTTGGGATTTTACTAAGCCCGCTGATTATGTTGCATCTACTGTATCTCTTTTACTCGGCCCAATTAGACTTTCAACTATTAATCTCCCCAGGCTCCTCTCTTAGCCTGTACCTCCCCTGAGGCTTTTAATTCTTTTTTTTCCCCTTTTACTCGTCATGGGCTGCTAGTGGGCTATGATTACTTGCAGCATGCTACTAAGAGGCCCCAAAGTCTCTTGCAGATACTAACTCCAAGAGCTTTGGAATACACAGTCTGGCTGTAGATTTCTTTTGGTCTCTGAGAGATGCTCCTTGTTTCAGTTTTTTTTTTATACAGCAATGTTTACACTTTAATCATCATTTGAAAATACTTTTTTTACCTTGATAGTTGAAATGAGAGATGGACTCATTTTCTGTCTTGTAGCTGAGGTTTAAACTTAAAGCATTCATATATTTCCCACTGATTGCTTACAAGTGCAGGAATTTCTGGCAGTCCAGGCAAAATGCAAGTGCTTTGTGCTTAACCCACCATCTTGTCAGAGGATGTAGCTTAGTAACATCTATGCTTCACATTCAAAAATAAAATAAAATTCCAGGTTTGGATTTTGGCAATCTTAAAAAAAAAACCATGAGATTTTTGTCTAAGATATTGGAAAGCTCCTATTTTTAGTGGCCACTGGACTAGGTAAACTAGGGTTGACCAGGTATAAACCAGATTTCTGGTCTATTGTTAATTATCCTCTGTCTTCATATATGCAGAGGAGTATGTAAAGTGATGAGAAAGGAAACATTCCATATTGTGCAAGAGTACCAATAACAAGCAACACTAGGAATGATAGTTTAGCAATATCCAGACTCCCACATGTTTGCCAGCCATGCAGTAAGTCTGTGGTCAAGAATTTTACTGCTTGGGTCAAAGAAGATACCGGTAAGCTGACATTCACACAGCAATTGTGTGAGTACAGCTTTTTCCTTCCTCCAATGCAAAAAGCAAGTGTGGTAATTTGGATTCTTCTCACATACACACAATCCGCTGGTTTATTTTTAAAAGGCCATTCTTGCAGTTGATAATTGGCCGTTTGTTATTCTACTTAGAAATTCAGAGAGATCTGAAACAAATAGTTCATTCTTTTTAATCTTGTTTCATCCACCTTAATAATAAAATGTAATCATAATCAATCTTGGCCAAATTAGGATCTTCAAATGGGTAGGATTAGAGCTCCACCATTTTAACCAGATGGGAAAAATGAAAGATCTAGAGTAGACCAACCAATCCAGAATGTACAGTATAGGTTTGGGATCAATTCCTTCCTGGTCAGTTAGAATAATTTTTCCTCGGTTCTCTTAGATTTGTGGTTTCTTCAAGTGTTTTAGGATTTGGAGTTTGACATAGAGGCATATGAGCACTTGATTATGTAGGATGGATGGATGAATCTAAGTCTGAATTCTAAATGATTCAGCATTTGCTAATGGGGTTGCGATGTTCAAGAAAAGCAAAAATATTTTTTCCAAAACAATGAAACCATCCAAGTCCGTGAGGTAAAGTAACCCAACGTGGGATTCTGTCTGGGTGTATCCATCTGTATTTCTGCCTGGAGCCACTTCTGTAACTTTGATTATCTTTCTCTCTCTCTCACTCTCTCCCTCCCTCCCTCCCTCCCTCTCTCTCTCTCTTTTCAGTATCATTTGTTTTATCCAGGATGGCCGCTTGTGGAGGCACCACTAAAAATAGGCTCACGGTAAATAAGCACGTCTGGGACTTCCTGACCAAGGAAAGTCCTGCCAAACTGGTCAAGTTGAAAGAGGAGAATAAAGTCAGTGTCTTGATTGATGGTGAGACGTCCGAGATCTATGTGCTGCAGATTACCATGCCTGCCCATGGACCAAGCAATGGCCTTTACCTGGCTCGTAAGGCTCTCAAAGCACTGCTCAAGGAAACAGAGAAGGAATTGAAGAAGGCTCAGCGTCAGAGTGAGCTGATGGGCTGCATGGCCTTGATGGAGAAGAGCCGAGAACACGGAGCTGTAGAGCTCCACCGTCGAGGAGCTGCCTTGATATCCCGAGGACAGCAGACCTCTGGGCCAAGGGTAGTAAGTGGCAGTGGAGGGATGGCCAGCTGCTCAAGGGGAGGGGAGGAGGAACAGGACAGCCAGTGCCCCATTTGTTTGGGGGAGATCCAGAACATTAAAACTTTGGAGAAATGCAAGCACTCCTTCTGTGAGGACTGCATCACCCGGGCCTTGCAGGTCAAGAAAGCCTGCCCAATGTGTGGCCGTTTCTACGGGCAGCTGGTAGGGAACCAGCCGGAGAATGGACGCATGCTAGTCTCCAAGGACTCAAGTCTTCTGCTTCCTGGTTATGAGAAATATGGCACCATCATAATCCAGTATGTCTTCCCACCTGGCATACAAGGAGTAAGTTGGGTTTCTCTTTTTCTGTTGCTTGGAAATGGTATTCGCAGGGTCACCTTCCCTATTGTAGAAGCTTCCAGCTGTGCTAAGACTACATCTCCCAGAACCCTCAGCTCCCATGCATGACTAGCTAGGCCAGGGGTAGGCAACCTCGGCTCTTTTATGACTCGTGGACTTCAACTCCCAGAATTCCTGAGTCAGCTGACTCAGGAGTTCTGGGAGTTGAAGTCCACGAGTCATAAAAGAGCCGAGGTTGCCTACCCCTGAGCTAGGCCATAGTCAGAAGCAGGAATCCTTTCTCACTCTTAAGGACTGTGTTCCCCCTTAGGGAATTTGTTTGAGAACACGTTGGAACTAAAGTGACCAATAGTTGTGACTACAGCAAAAAAGAACAAAAACCCAGTTAAGACTCAGCCTCTTTTTCTCTATTATGACACCCTCTTCCCTTCCTTCTAAGCAGCAGGCTGCAGTTCTGACTTGAGGCCGAGTTATTTATTTCAGATGAGGTCAAAGGCTGCATAGAGCATTAGGAGCTGCTGCCCTCTATTCCCCCAGCATTGGGCTTACAGGTTGGCCCCAAACTGGAGAAAGCAAATGATAGGGAGAGAATTGAGAGAAGAGCAAAATGGCCACGGCCACAAATGGCTAGAAAATTCTATCAAAAATGAAGTTGGACATATATAACAGCATTCCTTACACCAGAATGACACCAGATTTTATCTGGCAGTTCAAGTGTTGTGTGCCACCAGTGGGCATGGCCACAATCCATTGGGAAGATAAGAAACATTTGTTTTTAAGAGAGGAAATGAGAGCATTAAATCTCTCCAAGGCATAGGAGCACAACTGCAGTGATTTTATTCCTACACCAAAAATAGGAGTAAATGATGAATGTTTATTTTGGGGGTGTGTGGCTTGAATGAATTTGGGAATGGTGTTGGGCTGAATCTTAGAGTAGGATGTTTTGTTAGGCATATAAATTAACGTTGCCACCTCCTTTAGTGAACACATCGCCTTCATGACTTGAAAATTGGACCTTATCCAACAAAATGGTATTCAGGGGTGATAAATGTTAAGGTTCTGCCCTTAGGTAGGAAAAAAAAATAGATGCCCTTGACTGGGCAGTGGTGCTTGGGAGAAGGTTCCGAGTCTCTTGTTACATCAAGCATGAACCACCAAAAGGGCCAGTGCAATCTTGGGCCACAACAACAGAAGTAACATGTTGAGATAATAGGAAGTGATAATTCTGCTCTACGTTGTACTGATCAGACTGTATCTTGAATACTTTAGTTTTGGTCACCATAATACAAGATAATGCAAAGTGCACAGAAAGAATGACACGGATAGTGAGTGGCTTGAGGGCTAAAGAATGGTTAAAGAAACTTGGTACGCTTAGCTTAAAGAAGAGAAGGATAAAGGGAGACTTGACAACAGTCTTCCAATACATGAAGGGATGTTACAGACTAGATAGAGGGTATGGATTTATTTTTCAGAGCGTCTGAGGGTAAGATAAAGAACCCATGGGTGGAGGTTTTATAGTGAGAGATCCAAACTTGAAATACGGTGGAATTTCCTCACTGTGACTATTAATTATTATCAATTGTTAAGCAATTGAACAGCCCAGAGTCATGAGCACTCCATCTTTGGAAATTTTCAAGCAAAAAGTTGGAAAACCATTTAACTGGCTTGGTCTGAGGATTTTTGCCCTGGGTAGAGAGTTGGACTAGATGCCTCCAAGGTTCCTTTTTACCCATAGAGTTCAATGATTGCCATCCTGTTAAGAGGAAGCAGATTAAGCGGGATGGCATTTTGTTCCGAGTAGACACACATGTAAAGAGGTGGTCATTTGGCCACGCTGGCTGAGGATTTTAAGAATTGTACTGTAATCTCAACACACTGAGAAGGCGGCAGCAGGGTTGGATAAGATTGCATTAAAACATGATAGGATTCAAGAGCAGGTCTTTTAAGCCATCCTTTCATATCTCCCCGAAGACTCTAAATCTGTAGGCATTGTGGAAAGTGATGTAACAGATTAAGGTCAAATAGAGGGGATTCATGACACTCCTTTTTTTTTGGCAACAACATATATGGAAGTTCTTTTTTCGGCATTTTTTTTATTCAATTTCCTACTTTAGCCTACAGTGGTGGGATTTCCTTGTGGTTTCCCATCTCAGAATTAATCGGATCTGATCTTGTTTAGTTCTTTCTTTTTTAGATTAGCCAAGGAGGGTTGCTGTCAGACCTAAGTGAAGTCACTTAAAAGAATCCATGAAGGTTTGTGAGGACCCATAGAATGATAATTGGCAGAAAAACCTAAGTTTTATTGGTATTCATTTATATCCTGCTTTATTATTTTTACATGTAACTCAAGGGGGTGAACATATCCAACACACCTTCCTCCTATTTCCCCCCCTCCCCTGCAAGAACAGCCCTGTGAGGTGAGTTGGGCTAAGAGAGAGAATGACTGGCCCATGGTCACCCAGCTGGGTTTCATGACTAAGATGAGACTAGAACTCACTGTCTCCCAGTTTGTAGCCTGGTGCCTTAAGCACTAGACAAAACTGGCTGGTTGAGTGTCAGCTTCCTGGCCTGTGTCATATGCACAATCTGATTCCTTTAAACATGGCAATATTTAACATGCCATAGATTAGGTTACCAAACAGATGACAATTGTTAATGCTGATGTTTAGTTTGTATACCCTTAATTTTTGGAAATGTAGAATTTTTTAATCCCGGCCTTGCTGACTTTTTGGACCTGTTCAGAAAAACGGTGCTTACCTGAGGGTGGAGGAAGCATTAGTTGTGGGGAAGAATATTTCCTTGTTTGTGAACAGTTTGCCCTTCTTAAAGGAGAGCAGGATCAGCAGACAGTAAATGGAGAAAGTAGTTACTTATCAGGAAATAAAAGGTGCCATTTTGCAAACTGGGATGTTTGCCTGTTGCTTTTAGAGTCTTCAGTAAGTAAAAGGAGACAAATTGAAAAGGCAATTTTGAGGCCGGAAATTTATGGTTGGCAGTTGGGGCGGAGGGGGGAGATTGTCCTATGTGCAAATAAAAAAAAGATGTGTGAAAGCTTTTTATGAAAGTTACTGGGGCAGTGATGTCTGTGTCAGATTAGGACTGAAAAAAAGCAGGCTGAGCAATCCCTAGGTGATTTTGGAACAGTCATATCCTCTTCACAAAGCAGGTAAGTTGTGAGAACAAAATGGCCGGGTGGGAGAAGGGGAAAAAACAGCAGGCTTGCCACCTTCAGCTCTGGGGAGAAAAGGTGTGACCTTCAAGTAAGAAATAAATATACCAGGAACTAAAAATGCTCAATGGCCTACATTCCTTATTGCCAACTGCTTTTTAAAATTCCTGGAATTGCAGAAAGTCGTGAGGCAGCTTGCGATTCAGGCCTGAAGCTACTTGAGCCTGCAAAATTAGTTGCAAGGATCCCTGAAATCCACTCGCAGAAGAATATGCCTCCACTTAAACCATAATATTTTTGCTGTAAAACATTATGGAATTCTGCTGGAGGATAAGGAAACCTTTAGAGTCAATAATTTAATAAAAAAGTTGGGGGGTGTATTAGTATCTATATTTAGAATATATGCTACCACAAAAAATAATATTCAAGAATATGCAGGGGCATTAGTTGAAACATGAGCAGACTTAGTTATTGCCTTGGATGAAACTGAAAATGATAACCCAGGGCATAATTCATTCACTGAGGGGTTTTTCCCCCCTTGCTCAGCTGATTGAATAAGTTACTTAGAATAAAAGCCCTCTGTCTTACTCTTAGTAGGTAAGGGCAGGTTACATGAACATTCTGAAATTAGACTGAGTGACACTTAGAAGGAAACCAGAATGAAAACATCCAGGGAGAAAAAGACAAGTGTCCCATAAGTGGGACCCATTTTTTGAAGACTAAACGGACATGCCTCTATTTTTTTCCCCGACAGCAGTATTTATTTTATTTTATTTATTTTATTTTAATTCCATTTATATCCCGCCCTTCTCCGAAGACTCAGGGCGGCTTACAAACTTAGCAGTAGCCTTCATTCTATGTATATACCTGCTTATTAGGGCTTTCACACACACCCCAAGCGGCATTATTACAAAGTCAGCTTATTGCCCCCAACAATCTGGGTCCTCATTTTACCTACCTCGGAAGGATGGAAGGCTGAGTCAACCTTGAGCCTGGTGGGATGCGAACCTGCACTAATTGCAGGCAGCTGGTGTTACTTAAGGAGGCATTAGCCCACTGCTCCACCAAGTATAGATGCAGCTTACCATCTCCTGGGTGGTTTCCAACTTCCCAACCTAGACAGTAGCCAATATCCAACCTGGCTATTTTTCAGGATGGCCAAGATCACACAGATGTTCCTTCCAACTGGGGGGGGGGGCGGGGGCGGGGAAACTGCTAAATCATCTTTTGTTATTTGAATTCAAGTTGAATTTAACTCTGAATTCAGGTAGTTCTTTGAAGATTACCCAGGGTGCTTAGACCTACTATTCTTGAGTGAGAGTATTTTTCCACTCTGCTTTGACAGAGTGACCAGAAGGCAGACCAAAGGAAGATAATCTATCAGGAGGATACCTTTGGAGAAAGGACAGCAAATGGAAATGCCCTGTGGGGGTGGGGGGGAGGAAACTTCACAGAAGCCCTGTTCCTATATGGCCTCATTGGTATTTTAATTGTTTGCCTTTTGTAGATTGGTAAAGCTGTAGGTTTTTCAGCCTGATAAGAACATAGAATGCAGAGGGGAAGGAAAAGTGAACAGGAGAGCCAAGAAGTCCTGCATGGACATTTTCCCAGGGGATAGAAAGGGAAAAGATAGTTGATATAATAACAGAAGAGAATAAAATGTTCAGTGGCCATTTCTAACCACTCATCTTTGAACAGCTTAAATATGGCACAGTATTGTAGCTGCAGCTATGGAAGGATAGTCATCTATAGCAAAATCTCTGGGAGAATTTTGATCTAAATAGGGAAGATTTTGGATTGCCAATTGGTTAAGAAAAGTGACATCAAAATGTGTTTAGATTCTTTCTCCTATGAGCTAAATTACATGGCTGAAATGAGTAAGGCCTAGGACAGTGGTGGTGAACCCATGGCACACACACTGTCATCCCAGTCCCGCATCCCCCCCATGTCCCCTCCTCACCAGCAGCCCCCCCTGGGAGGAGAGTCACCCCAGGGTGCGGCCCGCGCAGAGCAGCACAGCCAAGGACATGGCAGCTGGGTAGTGGGGACAAGACTCCGCCCTCGTGCCCTGTTGTGCGCAGATGATGCTGTGGGGTGTGGGCGGAGGGCCTGGCCGCCATGGTGCTGCTGGCCGTCTGGGCAATCTGCTGCTGCGGGCCATGGAGGTGGTAGGTAGCCCTGTGGGGGAGCAGGGTGGGGGCAGAGCAGGGCAGTTTTGGGGCACTCGGTCTCTAAAAGGTTCACCATCACTGGCCTAGGATCACAGATGAAGAAAGGCTGGTTTTCAAAACAAGTTCTTTGACTCTTTTCCCCCCCCCCCCACTAGATTCTTCCTGGTGGACCTTGCAAATTGAGTGAAAACAACAGAATTCACAAAGCTGTAATCTATCCATGGCTTGTAGCATATAAATCTACCATTGTTTGTTATTAGAATGGAAGATCCATATTTCCATTTCTTTCAGGTTAAGATCAGAAGAATTTTTCCATATACGACTTGAAACAAAGCAGCTAGTTTGATATCCTTTAGCAGTCTTATGCAATCTTTGCATTTGCTAAGCCACATATCTTAGCCTCCCTCTGTCAAGTATTTGGGGATATTAGGATTTGTAGCTCAAAATTTCTGCAATGCCAAGTTAGATAAAACTGATCTATTGGGGAAAACTGTATATCATTACAATTAGCCACTTTTGTAAATTAGTCATACATAATTGTATTGGAGTCCACTTTTTCTAAAAAGAGGTGAGATCTTCCCATATCTCACTCTCTCAGCCAAAGCTATTAAAGTGAACAACAGCCTGTGTTTCTGTTCCTGCTATTCCCCTTTTTGTAAACTCGGATGCCTCTAGTCAAACTCACGACATCATGTGACGTCGCGCAATGTATCACGACTTTTTCCCCATTGCCAGCAATGGGGTGGGTGTGGTTTCAGTATGATGCATCTGGCCCGTGGGCTGGCAGTTTGACATGCCTGCTCTAGTCCAACTTTTTTCCAATTGGATGTCCGCATTGACTTTGGGAGAACAATTGGAGTTGTGGTCCAATATATTTTGAGGGCAGTATATTGGGGTGGGGTGGGAGTGGCAATGCAAACAAGAACTGGCACAACTATAACAAACTGTTGCAGGCATATTCAGGGTAAATCTAGGAGATTTCACCTGCACCAGGTCTGACTTCCCAACCTATGGATCAGCTCCTCCATCTCCTGTTTGTAGTTAAGGTTTTTTCCCCCTCAGAATTCATCCTTCTCCTGCAGGTTGAACATCCCAATCCTGGCGTCCGCTATCCAGGCACCACCCGTGTGGCTTACTTACCTGACTGCCCCGAAGGCAACAAAGTGCTGGCACTGTTCCGCAAGGCCTTTGATCAACGGCTCACCTTCACTATTGGGACCTCCATGACCACAGGGCGAGCCAACGTCATCACCTGGAATGACATCCATCACAAAACCAACTGCACTGGGGGACCCCAGCTGTAAGGGCTTGCTGTGTGATGTGCCCATGGTTGTGAAGCGGAGGGAATAAAATAAAAGGTGGAGGGCTTGGAGCAGGGGGCTGCCAAAGGGAGGGGTTAGTATTAAAGGCCACTTGGAACTCAGGAAGGTCCTGTAAGAACCTAAACAGCAGCATTAAAAGGTACCAGGCTATAAAGTCCAGAGTCAATACAGCAGGGCTTTTCAATCTTTTCACCCATTGTACCACTTTTAGGATATGGCAACATCCAAGTATCACCAGTTGCCTAGCAAAGTGTCAAAAACGACCAAAAAAAGAAGAAAAAACTGATGAAGTAGTCCTCGACTTACAACAGTTCGCTTAGTGACTGGTCGGTTACAATGGCATTGAAAAAAGTGCTCCCCAAGCCACAGCCGAGCAAGACACCTGCCTGCCTGCCTGGCGGTGCTCTTCCTCCTGTCCGAGGTTTTCATTGTTGTGAGCAATTCTGTTGAGGATTGGCAGCGGGGGTAGGGGTGTTTGATTTTTATTCCCCCTCCCTCTGCTGGGTGGTTGCAGCAGGTTTTGGTCACTTCACATGACTCTGGGACACTGTGACCGTCATAAATATGTATCAGTTGCCAAGCATCTGAATGTAAATCACAAGACCCTGGAGATGGTGCAACATTCCAGCTGATCAACGCTTCTTTTGGGCACAGCAGAAGCACGAGGATCAGCGCCGAGCTCCAGCTGGAGCCTGGCTCTGATCCTGGCACTTCCGCTGAGCCCTACAGCTACAGCCATCTCTTGCTCAGGCTTGTGCGGTGCTGCCACCGGTTCAGCTCATTCCCCTCCCCGCTACCAATTTTCTAGGATGGTCGCGTACCACCTGCTAGGTGCCAATGTACCACAGGTGGTACCTGTACCAATGGTTGAAAAGCCCTGCAATAGAGCAAGAATGCTATGTGATCTTAGTAGGTTACAAATTGAAAATAAATAAGTGATATATTTGGACACCCAAGAACTTCATAGAATAGACATCTATGCTGGCTCTCTAAATAATAGGTTATTTTACCCTTACCAGGAGCTTTTTAAATATACAGCTCCAACGTCGTGTCTTCTTGAAATGGTAGAGTCAGGAATTTTTAACTTGCCACGCATATTTATGTATATGCATGCTTTTGCTTCAAGCTGATCATTGTGGCATATAAAATTGTTGCCTGTGTATTATCTTTGCAGCAGCCTTCTGAGATGGATTAGGCTAAGAGAAATTATGAACTGACCTTAGTGACTGAAAGGAAATGAGAATCTGTTCTAACCTAGCATTGTTACATTTTTCTGGTGTTTTTTTTTTTTGTTTTTTTTTTGCTTTGCATTGGATTTTTCCCCAATATATATCGGGGGCCTGGTGCTGAAGAAAGTTTTGGTTAGCCAACTTTGCATTATGAGCTTTTGCATGAAGTGTGACTTTTTTTTTTTTTTGCTTAGGCCAGCTACATGATTAATGCACCAACTAAGCTTTTTCTCTTATCAACCTGCAGAAGTTTCTGATTGTGGGTATCTCTGTTTCTTGGGGAACAATTTTCCACATCGGTTTATTTGGCGTGAAACCTATATGCAGCAGAATCCAGAGGATGGCTGTTGTTAAGAATTCTAGGAATTGAAATCCACATATCTCAGTGTTGTAAAGATTGAGAAACACTGATCTAGAAAATGCTCTAGGACAGCCTTAATCTACTGTAGGATGACATCTCCTAGAACAGGAGCCAGCCACCCTACACAGAAATCATCATTTCAAGGAAAATTGGTTTGGGATATGTACTTGCTTCACACCAATCATGTCTTTTGTGCCTCTTGGGTTAATGGGTCGGAGGGGGGGGTGCTCACAGCCTAGAACAGATCCAGAAGCCTTCACCCATCTGATATTTTTAATAAAGGGAAGTTGTCCACTTAATTTTCCCAGAATTTTTCAGAGAATTCCAAGTTAATCCATTTTGGGTAGCTTAAAACTGCCAGAGTTTGGGTCATAAACCTTTGTCTTCATTTCCCCTAGGTTCGGCTACCCAGATCCTACATATCTTGCTCGGGTGCAAGAGGAACTACGGGCCAAAGGTATCACCAATGACTGATCTCTGTTGCCACGTGCCGAGGAATGGCTTCTTGTTACTGCCAAACTCCGCTTCTGTGGCGGGAGCCCTGTCATCCGTCAGAGCCGACTTTCTCTATCATGCGATCTTAATGCAGAGTACAAAGCTTGAGCTTTGGGGCTGAAATTGACGTTTTATATGTAATTGATTGATTGAGGAACTGGAGAACAAAGGCAGGCATGAGTGAGTGAAGCAAAAAAGGAAGATGATGGAATTCAGGACTTATTCAAAATAGTTGCCTCGAGTGGGCCGTCATTCTGAATGATTTGTGCTTTTGGGGGGGAAAAAGAAACAAAACAAAATGGCCTCTCCCTGCATTGAGTAGCAAACATATCATAGGTACCTCCACTGAGCCTGTCTTTTCAATGTGCTAGTTTACCTTATGCAGAGATTTTTTTTTCTTTTTTACTGCGTGATAAATGTATACATGCACCGTCAAGATTTAAAATATGAAGCTGCAAAGCCCAGAAATCACCACTTCAATACTTTGGCTCTTGGGGATAAAATAGATGTGATCAAGTGGTAAGTCCAAGGGTGATTGCGTTTCTTTTTTTTTTTTAAGATGAAACAGGAGTTTCATATTGGTTGGGGAGCCAAGCCTTCCTTTGTCTCCTGTTTACCTCCCCATGTTCTATTTTTTTCAGAGTTTTCTCTCAAGCAAAATTATTTCTGTTGGAGTTAAGAAAATGGATTGTGAGAGCATTTGGAATTCCTCACTTCCGGTATTTCATTGGTATTAAAATATAGCTATCTCTCTGAGTGCTCCTATGATGTTTGCCCTTAAGGGACTAGGTCCAAGTGAGTGACAAATTGCTCGTGTGCTGAAAAAACCATGCATTTAGAAAAAGGTGGTTGGGAAGTAGAGGAAAGGGCTTCTCCCAATGTATCTCTGGCCGAGGTCAAATCTAGTCCTCAAACTCCAGTTGTGGAACCCTTTTGCACAACCCTGTTGATCCACTCTCGGAAGGGTGGGTTCATATTCTGACCTTGATTCCCACGTATAGTTGAAACCCAGCGAGCCCTCTTTATTTCAGTTCCTCCCCTAACCTCAAGCTCTTTTTTTCCTTTTTCCAAAGTGCTAACCACTTTGGGAATCGGACTGTTAGGAATGGAATATAATGGGGCAAAGGACACGTGCAGACTAGCATCTCTGGTAGAAGCGTATGAAAGGGGAGGAGATCAAAAGCGGCAGCTGTAGCAGCACAATTGAAGCCTCACCCCTTTGAACATTCGTGTGACGTCACATGTACAAAAAGGCTGGAGCTTCAATTGCACTGTTGTGACTGCCATTCTGCCTTTATTGACCACCTCCCCTCCCCCCCAGATGCCACAGAACATTGCAGCCTAGAGTGTACAGTGTCTAGGGTTAACGTCAAGTGAATGGGAAATGGAAACATAGGATGTTTTATGTGAAGAGCATGGGTGCTGAAGCCTGAGGCAGGGCTTGGACTTTGTACACGGTTCCTTACTTGCTGTTCAGATGTACATGTATCCCCAACTTTGACTGATGACTTGTGGAGCCCAGGCGTTCCTGCCTCGCTCACGCACTCCTGGGCTATTTTTCTTCAGGATCAGTTGTCAAGGCCAACTTAGCTGAACTTTCTTGAAACGTCGGACATATCGACTAAAATAAACAAGAAGCTTCTTGATTCTGGACACACAGGCCACCACAATTCAAGTGTTCTCCTTGGAGAGGAGGATCGGCCACCTCATGGACCGTCCCTTGTATGCTTCTCAGCTGGCATATCAACTCTCCTGTAGTTACTCCAGTCTTTACACTTGGGACAACTTGTTTTACTGGGATCTTAGCCAGGCCTCCTCTTAAATCTCTGGTGGGTCTGTAATGCTCCTGACTCTTTGACGCCTACCTGTTGTTGAGTGTTTGGGGGAGGGGGAGGGAGGGAAATGTCTCTTGGCTAACTATAAGCGTGTCTCCTCTGGCAGAGATGACTTCTAATACTCAGTTTGTCTCGTATTGGTGAGAGCTTCCCTCGAACGCACAGTTTGGACAACGGGGCTTTCTTTTGCTGTTTTAAAAAAGAGTAACTGAACATGTGCCACTTGTTCTCATCTTTGTGGAATGCGTGTTTGTGCTTTACATATTTCCACCTATTCATTACCTTACTGGATTACCTTACTGTGTCTGCCATCTTGACTGTTTTGAGCCCCCACCCCCACTCCATGGATGATGCTGATAGTCTAGGCTAGGGGTCTTCAAACTTGGCCCTTTTATGACTTGTGGACTTCAACTCCCAGAATTCCTTAGCCAGCATACGCTGGCTGAGGAATTCTGGGAGTTGAAGTCCACAAGTCATAAAAGGGCCAAGTTTGAAGACCCCTAGCCTAGGCCAGGGGTAGGCAACCTTGTCTCTTTTATGACTCATGGACTTCAACTCCCAGAATTCCTGAGTCAGCCACAAGTCATAAAAGAGCCAAGGTTGCCTACCCCTGGTCTAGGCCAACCTTCTCAACCTTTTTTTCACCACAGGCCCCCTTTAAATACCTTTTGTGGCTACAGACCATGGCCATGGACCACCAAGACTTAACTCGGGATTTAAATCATAACATTTCTTCAAGCCTTTGTGGTCCCTGTGTGATGACCTTGCGCCACCCCCCCAGGGGTCTGCGGATTACCAGTTTAGGCTGCTTGAAAGATAGCATTTATGCTGCCCAATTCCTTGCGACTCTGGGTGGTTTACAAACAGCTAAAAACACTTGGGAATGACACAAACCCCCCCCCAGTAAAGATGGCAGATATAGCAAACCTGGATGGAACAAAGAAAATGGAGCTTCAATAATACTCACCAAAGGCTTCTGCAACAAGGGCCTTTAGCGCCCTTCCAAACACCAGAAATGTGGGGGCCATTTGAATTTTTAGGGAAACCAGAGGATACGATGCAATATAAGAGGTGCCAAGCCTGAAAGCATTTTTATTGCTGCCTTCTTTGCATGGCTGCTGGTGCTACTTGGTACCTGTTAGTTTTCTGAAAGTCATGAGCTAAAAGATGAAGATGAAATACTAGAAAAGTTGGGAATGACAGAAAACAAGTAGACTTTCATTGGACAAACCTGGGACCGCTTCACCTTTGCTTGATTATTCAGAGAGCCAATATTCTCTGATAGGATCTTTGAACTCTGTAATTGCCATACTGCTGAACTGATATGCTCTCGGTGACGGTATTTTTGTGCTGAAATTTAGCTGCTGCATCATTACTTCTCTTACAGTGGTTGCTCCATCCCATTTCCTGTATTGAAATTTATACTTCTCTTTCTTGCTACCCTCGTGCATTGACTAACTGCATCTACATAATTGCACAACTTACATTCAGCTTAAAATCTGAACATTTTAAGGTAGGGAATTCAATAGGAATATGCTTTCGTCCTTGCACTGAACCTGTCCAATTTTGATCCTGGTTAATTTTGTCTATCTTAATTTTGTTAGATAAGCAGATCTGATGGCAAGGACAGAAGTGTAGAGGCAGGCAAAGATTGGCATCCAGATTGAAGCATTGCCTGCTTGATCTTGAAAAGCTAAGCAGGGCCAGTAGCCAATTTTGGAAGTCCATTAGAAATCCCAGAGCTGTTAGCTGGGCTGAAAACATATGTCAGAAAAAGGCAGAGGCAAATCATTTCTGCTTTGTCAATAAAGCTACATGAATGTGTCTGAAACTAACAAAAGTAGAGCTCAACTTGAAGAAAGCCATATCTTTTCACTTGAGCCAGCATGACCCTATATATATTTACTCCATGGTGCTTACTTCCAGGAAATCACTCACAGGCCTATCAAGTGGGATAAAAATCATGTCCTGCACGCCTCCTGGATCTGTGTGGCACCTCTCACACACACACATATGCTTCCTTACCTGCATTATATCTGACAAACCCTCCATCTGGCATCTCGTGCTCACCCTTCCTGGCTCACTACACCCCTGCGAATCCTCCCTGGTGTGCACAGTGCCTATTCTTTTTTTAAGCCAATGAAAAAGCCAGCAGGAAGTCTAAACTAGATGTGGCAGGAAGAGGCAGGGAGGAAGGAAGATTTCCAATGTTCTCTTCCAGCTTTCCATAAAGAAACAATGGGGAAACCAACAGGAAGCCAGAAGTCATTCCTGCTCCCAGTAATTTTTTTTTTGCCAGCCCATACATATTCTGTTTTTCAGTTTAGGTAAGGAAATACCTCTGAAACAATGACCTAACATGTCACAGGTTGTCTAGCGGTCTTTAAAATGGCAGTAGAAATTCAAGCAAAAAAAGTTTAGTCCAATCTCTCCTAGTAACATGTATTTCAGCATTTTGCTCTAAGTAGAAATATGCAGTTAGATGAAAGCATGCACCAAACTCTTAACCAAAATTTCCACTTTTCTATACACTTTGTTCCATTGTATAACAATTTGTGCCATCCAGAAGTTCTTATTGTATTGCTAAAATCTCCCTTTACAAAGATCAAAACCCAATCAGGACTACAGCTGGCAAGGACGGAAGCCAGGATTCCAGATAGGATCCACCATGTTGAAAGCCAAGAAATTAATGACAAGAAGTCCCTCGTCAATAACTCTATCTGCAATAAAAGCAGCATCCCTATTTGAATTTTGCCATTAGCGTTGATGCCTTCAGCTCTTGAGTGCCGGTTGAGGATCTAGATCAGAGGTGAGGAATGATGGCCCCTTTATGACGTGGACTTCAATTCCCAGAATTGGCTGGGTCAAGAATTCTGGGAGATGAATTCCACAAGTTATAAAGGGGGTCATCATTCCCCACCTCTGATCTAGAGGAATCTACTGCTGTGGCCCAGGAGACATTTTGACAAGACCAACTAGTATTCACAACCACACAAGAGGAGAAAATACTTTAAGATTTCAGCAATTAACTTATGGCTACCAGCCTCCTTGCAGACCTTATGATCATGGATCAGGCCACTAGTTCCTTGCTCCAGTATCAGAACCACATGGTGACCCATATGGACCAATTAACTGAGTGATGAATCAACTAGCAAATGGGACAGAATTTATTCTGACTGGTGGCTCCCCTTTTCCCCTCCTCTGGTCAGGATCCAGTGGCATTAGCATCAATTCTCCATCACCATACCTGACAGTTATGATGAGGGTCCCAACAAATTTGCTATCTTCTTTGATCAAGAATCACCTTAAGACATGAGAATTGATAATTGGAATCTTGATGGAGGGAGCTGCAGAACAGCTGGACAATGTTATACATATAGTCACAGACCTGATGATTTTGATGATTCCATCAAGCAACTGACTGCAAAACGTGATTTAACTCCCAACATAGGGCAGGCATTCTGCGAGAAAATGTGTTGCTGACTTTCAGTTTTCAACTCAGGATTTGTTTGGTGGAATGAAAGATATTTGACAGATTGATTTATTTTTATTTAAAAGATTTGATATGGCTGCCCATCTTAAGTAACTACAATTGAAGCTGAAGATTGAAGAATGACTATCAGATGAAATATTAGATCAGCTCATTGATTAGGGCATTCCAGAGACTTTTCAGGTGAATTTTGCTTTTTCCAGAAAATTTAAAAACTTATTCAAATGTGTTTAGAATTGTTGCCCCCAAATTTGCTAAGTAAATAAATCCCCCAAATAAAACCTTTACATCAGTGATAGATTACACTATCCTATGTATTGGAGAAACAGTAAACAAAAGGGGGGAAAATGGAAACTCCTCTATGGAGGGAAACAGCAGATTAAATAGATCATACAAGCACTGAATTGCATTAAAAACATATATTCTGATTCTTAAGTGGACTGATCAGAGTGCTAATTTACTAATATAGCACCAATTTTTATATAGCTAAATGGATTTTTCTATCAGCCTATGCTTTTCTAGTTATTTGCTGCTTAGCCAAGAAATCAGTGCATAAACAAGAGTCCTTTTACCCTAAAAAGAAAATTACATCATGTTTAATGTTTGTTCTATATACAAAGCATATACAAAGTATATCCCCTTCATTTGGGGGGATCTTTCTTTTGTTTTTGTTTTTCTCTCTTGATTCAAACTATGTTTGCTTCTTTAATCTTACTGGTTGAAACCTCCAAATATACGTTTACTTATACCACTCTTCTCACCAATTTGTTGAGAAGGAGCACATCTCCCTGAAAGTAAGGCATTGGAATTTCTTCCTATCTTGGGGTGATCTTATTTCCTGATGCACTTTGTCTGCATCAATCCAATTCTGCACAGGAATTGATGGAGGGTAGAATAGAATGGAAGGAATGGAATGGAACAGAACGGAACAGAATAGAATATTCTTTATTGGCCAAGTGTGATTAGACACCCAAGGAATTTGTCTCTGGTGCATAAGTTCTCAGTGTACATACAAACGACAAAGTGGCAAGAACTAATATCTTACATTCAGTGGTGGGATTCAGCCAGTTTGCACCCTTTCAGCAGAACTGATAGCTAATTTTTTTGTTGCCCAGGCCCAGGGTGGACTTCCAGAAGTGGCATCCACACAGAGAACTGCTTGTTCACATATTTGAATCCCACCACTGCTTACATTCCTTCTATCTGATTAGAGATACTGTATGTTGAACTCACAACTGGGAGTAAGCGTAGCACCAACAACCAAATAAAATCTGCACCCATTTATTCAAGGTCTGTTATATTGTGGAGTGCTCTGCCAAGACACCCTCTTCTGAAACATCCACAAAATATCCACGGTATTTCACAAGCAGCTACCCTAAGTCAGGGATAGGCAACCTTGGCTCTTTTATGACTCGTGGACTTCAACTTCCAGAATTCTTGAGCCAGCTATGCTGGCTCAGGAATTCTGGGAGTTGAAGTCCACGAGTCATAGAAGAGCCAAGGTTGCCTACCCTTGCCCTAAGTATACCTGGCTTATTGGGGAATGGGTCAATTTCAATCTCAAGAGGCTCAAGGTGGTTTGATGTGATTTCTCAAGATTGAACAGACGAGACAGCATGGAAGTTCCTTCTTATGAGCCCCACCATTAAAACAATTCTTAGCATAAAAATATAAAAAGACTCTGAAAGCTTGGCTTTTCCAGGTAGATAACTAAGCAAGCAGTTCCCACAAACAGGCCTACAATTGTCTCTTCCCTCCCTGGTCACCCTTTAAAGGAGGTTTTAATGTAGCAAATTATTTGGCCTAATTGCTCTGCAGTTCAGAAATTAACTTTCTCTGCCAGCAACAGTACTCTTCTTTTAAAATGACAATGTGCCCATCCTATAATGTAGCTGCCACTAAATTCCCAAAAACATCTATCAAGGGCTTCAATTAAATTTAATTGGCAATCTGTTATAGTCAGCAAAACATGGGCGTTTGTGGTGTTTTTAATTCTTTCCCCACTGGATAGCCCTAAAGCAGGAGTGACCGACCTTGGCAACTTCTAAGACTTGTGGACTTCAACTCCCAGAATTCCTCAGTCAGCCATGCTAGCTGGGGAATTCTGGGAGTTGAACACCATAAGTTTTAAAGTTACCATGGTTGGACACCTCTGCCCTAAATGGACATTCCTTCATAGAAATTCCACTCCAATTCCTCTTTGGTGGTCTTGAACTGCTCAGGAACCGCATCTCTTCAGCAACTTGGTGCTGTTTAATCCCATGCTTGTCTGCTAGCCATTTCTCTTCCCTTTCCTCCCTTCTCACAGCTTCTTAGTCCATTTTCCCTTTCTCTGTGCGAACCTCTTATCTTTCCTTTTCTCAGACTTAGATTATCAGTCACAAGTTCAGTGTATATGTCTGGGGGGTCATGTGACAGGATGGCCGACAGTGTTCATTGTGTCCATATATGGGAGCACCCAGAAATTAAGTGGACCCCTGACATTAGTGGATTTTGGCTGTCCTTTTGCCAAGTCAAGTTTTGTCAGAATATTTCTATGTAAACTCCAGCTACATTAGAATAACTAACTAGGACATTAATAAGTTGAAGGGAAATTTCCTTTGAGACTGACTGCATGCACTCTTCTCAGTCACCCTAAGTGCAGAAGAAATATGCCAAAGCAACTTCTTTTTCCAGTGGTGCCCCATGCCATTGCTTCGTCTTGTTCCCAGTCTATAATTAAGACAGACTTAATATACTATTGGATGTACCCAGTGTTAAGATAGGATGGTTTTTTTTTCCTCCTGAATTGAAGTTGATTCCTGGCAACTGCTTGGCCAACTCCCTGAAGTTTTCTTGGCAAGATTTCAGAAAAAAGTGGTTTGCTCTAATCTTTTTTCTAGGGCTGAGATAGACTGAATTGACCAAGGTCACCTAGCTGGCTTTGTGCTTAAGGCAGGACTAGAACTCATAGTCTCCCAGTTTCTAGCCTCTTGTAAAGAAACTACTCCTGTGTCCCATTCCAACACTATCCAAAGGCAGCCACAAGGTGTGTAAAGATCTGTTTGACTTTGGCCATTCCTCACATTCTAATTCATTGCATCTACTCAGAATCATCCAGCCATCTTATAGAAACAATAAAAGTATGCCATCACTGGCCCTGTTTCCTAACAACAATTGTGCTTGTCAATAGTGTGTGTGTTTGTGGTGGTGGGGATTTCATGCCTTCTTTTGGCAAAAGCTCAGGTAACTGCTGTGACTGGGAACAGAAGCAATAAGCAAGACAGGGATCTGATATGAGCACAGCCAATTTCATGCAAGTATAGTTTTCTGCAGGTTCAAAGTTAATGTTCCTTTTAAACCAGTCTCTTATTGCTTTCTGTAAAAGTATAGAAAGTGACTGCTTGCTCACAGGCATTTATACAAGGCCAATTCAGAAATAAACCTCCGTTTGGTTATCAATGACAGACACTCGCAGATACAGAACTTTTATTAGACACATTCGAAAATTACAACATTCCATTCCATTACTTTTCGACATCATCGCCATTCAAATTGAGGCACTTGTCATAATGTCTTACAAGGTTTGAAATCCCTTAGTCCAGGGGTAGGCAACCGTGGCTCTTTTATGACTCATGGACTTCAACTTCCAGAATTCCTGAGCCATCATGGCTGGCTCAGGAATTCTGGGTGTTGAAGTCCATGAGTCATAAAAGAGCCAAGGTTGCCTACTCCTGCCTTAGTCGTAGTCGCTCGGTGCCAGATCTGGGCTATAGGGGTGGTGGTGATCAAAAACATCCCAATGGAACTGCTTCGTAAGTTTTTGGGTGCATCTAGCGGTGTGCGGGCGAGCATTAACGTGAACCAACACCACACCGGAAGTCAGCATGCCTCGATGCTTGTTATGGATGGCTCATCTGAGTTTTCGTAACGTTCCACAGTAGACTTCTAAATTGATGGTCGATCCACGTTCCATGAACTTCACTAGCAGTACTCCTTTGGCCATCTTCACTTTTGGCGGGATTTTCCATGGCACCACTTCCAATGTGGGTTCACAATAATGCTCAATAATGTAGTTTTTTAATGTGTACAATAAAAGTTCTATATCTGTGAGTTATCTGTCATTGATAACCAAACAGAGTTTTATTTCTGAATTGCCCTCATATATCACAGGCCAATGCTGCTGGAATTTTGACACCCAGGCAGTTTTCTAGAATGCCTTGAGAGGTGGGCTGGCACTCAGTGAGGTATCTTTTTTTGGAATAAATGCATACTTTTAAAGCTTTTTTAACTGTGTGTAAACGTAAGGATGCTCTCTTTGAACTCTAGATCTGGTAACCAACTGGAAACAATCATGAACGGCTGTTGGAATTGGGTATGTCTAGTTTAATGAAGAGAAGGACTCGGGGTGACATGATAGCAGTGTTCCAATATCTCAGGGGCTCTCCACAAAGAAGAGGGAGTCAAGCTATTCTCCAAAGCGCCCAAAGGCAGGACAAGAAGCAATGGATGGAAACTAATCAAGGAGAGAAGCAACCTAGAACTAAGGAGAAACTTCCTGACAGAACAATTAACCAGTGGAACAACCTGCCTCCAGAAGCTGTGAAAGCTCTAACACTGGAAGTTTTTAAGAAGAGACTGGACAGCCATTTATCTGAAATGGTATAGGGTTTCCTGCCTGAGCAGGGGGTTGGACTAGATGACCTCCAAGGTCCCTTCCAGATTTACTATTATGATTATGATTATATCATTTTCTTGGCAGGAATATCAAAGGGATTTGCCCTTCCTTTCTTTTGGAATATTTCTTCAACTTCCAGGTTTAGTTTCATGACCTTGAGATTTCTCAGTAGTCATCCATCCAAGTATTAATCAGGTCAAATCCTGAGATCCACTTATCTTGGTGAAGTCATCCAGAGTCACTTGCTGGTGAGTTGGGTGGAATATAAATTTAATAAATAAAAAGATAAATAAAGTGAAGCCATATAAATTGTCTTCCTCCCTGAAGTGTTTCTACTCATAATCCACATCCAGCAGAATCTAGCCTTGTTTTATAGAATAGTATGATCGTGGTAATTGGAGATCTACAGGTTCTGATTGTGGAGGCTTTAATTTTGTTTCCCTGGCTTTTCATTTTAATCACATATAAATTATTTTTGGAGCAGTGAGCATGTCTGCAATCTTCTGCTGTGTGTGCCTAGTCATAAAATGGCCACAAAACACCAATTTCAAATTTTGGTAGGCCCAGTCATTTTCCTAAGATACTAAATCAGAAATAGAAGCAGGATTTAAGATTTAAAGCAGAACCCCACTTTTGTGGCCTCACAATTATTCTCATCTAGAATCATCCTCTCCAAACCTCTTCTCTCTTAAATGTTTTTAAATGCCCACATATAACACATTCTTGCTATACAGTTCACAACCCACTCGTATCATTCACATTTCACTGTTTTAGACTCATGTTGACCAGAAGATCCATTTTACATGGTATACAGAGGATCTCATTCTCCCAGACACTTGTCTGCTTTATTTCTGCTTTAAAATATTTCTGTTTCTAAATGAGTTCATGCAAAATGCATACATTTCAAACAGTAGCATTTTTTGAAAACTACAGCTGCTTGCAAGGCATATCAATAACCCAGGATATCTCCAACAGGCAATAGCTCTAAACAACATTGTATTGCATAAAACCTTTCCATCAACATTTTAGGAGAAACCCAAAGTCTATGAATTTGTGGCCTTCGTATCTTGCAGTAATTAATCTCTCTAAAAAAAAACTGGTGACTTGTGTGAAAACCCTATTTTCCAATTTGTCATGCCTTGGAGTGAACACTTAGGTTTTAGTCTAGCTGGACGTCTACCAAAACTATGCTGGGAAAATGCAGCTAAATGCGCAACTTGCAAGTCACTCGTGTGGCTTTAGCATTAACTTCAGTTTAATTTGCAATCTTTTCCAAGTTTCCTTAGAACTTCCTTCCAAGTTGCCTTGAATAGAATGCAATTTGTTTTCAAGTGAAGGTGCAGAAGATTGGAATATATGCCCCGCTCAAAGATTTGTGAGCTGCAAAAGTGATGTGACTATTTCTAGTCTTGAATGTAAATATTTTTGTCTTCCCCAAACTTAAAATGGGGGAAAAAGTAAAAGTTTCAAACCTACCATCTGCCAAACAACCTCAGCCTTCAAGATATTTGCAAGGATGGTATGAAAACAAACAAAGAAAAAAGCTGGCTAAGATGCTAGGAGACCCTGAGATCAAATCCCCCCCCCACTAAGCATGAAAGGCAACTGGAAGACTTTGGGCCAGTCGCTCTTAGACCAACCCATCTCAGACAGTGGTTTTTTGAGGAATATGAGAGAAGGGAGCTTTAGGTATGTATGCTACCTAAAATAAAGGTGGGGGGGGGAAAAATCAAATAAACCCACAGAAGGTTGTGTATTATTAGAGTTAAGATTGGCATGCAGAGCAAAGTAACTTAAAAAACAACAGTGATAATTGCTGAGGTGGGGGGGTTAGTATAGAAAAAGAAATGGTGCCTGATATTTCTTCAGATGCTTTCAAAGTCTTCCATGTTGGGCTGCTATTTCTCTTTCTGGAACATAAGTGAATAAAGGCTCTTGAGGTATGAGGAATTCTGGCCAAAACCAGCTGCTGTGGCTCTTTGCCAGGCTATTCCTGAGGGGGGGAAAAAAACCCAGAAGGGGTGGGAGTTTAAAAACATATACAACTTTCCTCCACAGTTTTGTAGCAAATCATAGCTCCTGGGGTCTGGTTCCTCCACAACACGCTGAGAATCATGTGCAGCAGCGGAGAAAGAGCAGCAGGCTGATTCCCCCCGTTCGATGTAAGTAAAAGGGTGAAAATTTCGTGTCAAATATAGCAAAAGGTTTTGCAGGAAGTAATGTGAATGTAGTAACAAGCTGCTTTTGTCTGGTATTGATATAAACATTTTCACCGTCAACTGCTGTAAATGTGTGCACGTTTGTCTTAAGTTTTCACCCGTAAGATTAGAATCGCTCCAAGATATTTAGCTGCTGGAAACAAACAGCAGAGACTAATTTGTGCCTCAGTCCCCACTTTCCATACAAATAAGAGCCAACTAGACAAGCTGCTAAGTCAGGGGTGGACAATTACTTTTCCCAAGGGGCCTTATGAGAAACTGGAACTACTATTGTGGAGGGCCGAACCAAGAAGGCTGTGAAGGTGTGAGGGTGTGCACGAACGCACTTATGTAAATTGGAAAAGAAAATACCGTAGTAGTTGCCTTTAAAATAAAAGCGTTCCATCGCAGGCCAGATAGGGACAGGCAAAGGGCCGGATGTGGCCAGGGGAGAATAAAATGTGCTAAGTAGTGTTTTGGTGTAGAGTTGTCTTTTCGTCTGTCCCTGACAACAAGGAAAGCAAAAGCACCACTCAAAACTATTTCCCCCATCGCTGTTTGTAGGCAGGGAGAAAGGAAGGAAAAGGACTTTCACCAAGTTTCTCGAGTAAAATGGCTTGAGATTAAGGTAGGGTTCACTGTCAAGTGTCAGGATCTGTAAGGAGTTTTCTTTCTTCAGTTAGCAGCCTGGCCACAGGGGGGTCTGGGCCTAGCCGTGGTATTTGGCAAGCTTTTAGACACGGCTTGGACACAAGTGGCCAGCGCAGATGGGAGTAAGCTTACCACACATTTCAGCCACTGTCCTGATTGATTTACGAAGAAGTCCAGGGACGTAGGACTGCGCAGACCCACAGAGGCGAATGTGGGTTTAGCCCTGTATCACAACTTGCTTCCCTGATGCCCTTGCAGGGCAGCAGCAAAAGGGGGAGAAAACTGAAACAAACTAAAACCATATTCTTTGTCCTTCTTTACTTACCTGAAAAGATGGTTAAGTCTAGACACAGCCAGGACCCACACATTCATTTCCTAGAAAGGGAAGCATGGAAGGAATCATTCCCATCCAAGCATGTTCTCCCAGCATCCCAGCTTCCGTTTGCTTTTTTTCTCTATATGGATGGGTATATATCCAAACAAAGGAGTCTGCACACCATGTTTATTTTCTAGAAGTGCCTACAGAGAATACTTTGGGGTGGGGGTGGGGGGTGTCCTAGAGAATTTGTAGCTTTACGTTTCAGACTTTTATAATTAAAATATAAAATTAGCACAGAGAGCCTGATGGGCAAATGCTACCCATAGGTCCCCCCACTGCTTGCCCCATGAAAGTTTGTCGGAGAGTCGGACTGGGGTAAAAAGAACCTGTTATTGCACCTGTTGCCCAGGAGATGGCGACATTACGTTATAGAATTTCCCTATACAGTGCAAGCATATATAGGGAAATTGTTCAGGGAGATCGGGCCCCAGAGCAAAACAGGGACATTGGCTTCCTACTCGCTCTGTCCTCCCTCTCCAAGCACATCTTTTCTCCCCCTCTTAATTAAATATGGTTGCAATAATGTGGAATGTGTTTGCTGTATACATGTCAGCTGGTTGAAGTCCAAAGAACGAGCAAGCCTTGACATGTGGTAAACATTACAGTGAGTCTGTTTGGTTCTCGAAATGAGGATGAGGGTCCAACCGCACTGCCATCCAGTTTTTGTTTTTGTAGCTCTGTGAAACCTGATCCCCAAGCCCAGCAGCTGTTGCTGAAGGCAGAGGCCACCCCTCTGAAATCTGCAGCCCTCGACTCCTGCACACCCCTTATTCCACCCTTCTCCCCACCCCGGTCTCTAGTGCTTTGCCATTGCCTTGCCAATTGTGTGCTTAGCCTGACTATTTTTAACGTTCAGATGCATCTATTTTTATCCACGCTCCCTTTGTGCCAGGGAGTCTCAGTGGGCATTGCTAATCCAAAGCTGGACATGGCCATGCTCTGGGATGGTAGACTACAGGGCATCCAGCCCACCTGGCTATGGAGACGGGGGCCTTCTAAAGCGGCTGTACTGGGGGAAAAAGCAGGACTAATTTCATCCTCCTTTTTCTATCTACATGCCCTTTATCCATCTCACTCTCTGCAGCCATCTCAGGCTAGGTTGAATTCCTTTGCTTTGTGGAGAGGATGCAGATCCTGGGGCTTTCCCCTTATTTGGCAATTTCTCTTCTGGAGCCTAAAGAGGTTAGATCTCAAGACAGGCGCAGTTCCGCTAATTTTTCATAGAATCATAGTGTGCCAGTCAAGGTTCTTGACTGAATTGGGGGCTATGGAGGAGGAATAGATCACAATGAACATTGGAGCGGGGCAGGAATGGATCTTTAATGCATAAACATTCTTGCGTACAATTCAGCCAAACATAAATATAGGTGGCGTGCTATTCTACCGCTTCAGCCCCCTCTCCTCCTATGTTATCCAGTCCAAAGAAGCGGGACGAGCGATCCCACTTCTTAAGTGGGAATCTCTTGTTAATTAGCTGGATCCTGCATAATGGAGCACATAAAACTATGACTAGCCCGACCCTTCCTACAGAATGAGCCAGGCCAAGCACAGCAACATGGCAATCTTTGCCGCAGGGAAATTGGTTCTAATCCAGGGTGCTGGAAGAGACTTAAAAGGATCATAGTTAAAACCTTCGTGTTCAGAAGCAGCAATAATAATAATAATAATAATAATAATAATAATAATAATAATAATAATAATAATAATAATAATAATAATAATAATAATAATTTTATTTATATACCGCCCTTCTCCCGGAGGACTCAGGGCGGTGAACAGGGCAACCATATAAAAATACAAAAAATACAAAAGTTAAAAAAGAATTAAACATATGCCCAAGCTAAAAAACAGTAAATACATATATTAAAAATGACAATAAAAACCCAACTCATCCCCCATCAGGCCAAGCCGGCTTGTTCAAATAAATGCGTCTTCAGATCGCGCCGGAAGGAGCGAAGGTCGGGCGCCATCCGGAGCATCTCCCCTGGGGACAAATAGAAAAATTGCAGCCAAGATTCCCCCCTTGCTTCCAAAACGGAAGTTGCAATGCTAACCAACGTAGAGAACGGTACTCAGGGGAAGAGATGGGCCTGAATGGCAAATATTCTCACCTGAAATCACCTGAAGGTTTGTTTTGCTTTGTGTGCAGTTAGGCACCCAGCCACAGGCAGATTGCGGAGGTAAGATAATCCTATCCATATGTCTCTCAAGGTGCTGAGAACGTCTTCATGCTCAGACCTCTTGTCAGTCAGAATATAATGTTTTTAGGTTGGCCTTAAGCTTGACTCTAAGGCAGCTACATAAAGGATAATCGTATTTGAGTCCCGCCTCACAGTTCCGCAGTATCTAGACAGGCATGCCATATGGGTGGGGAGCATCTATTCCTCCAGTGCTTCTTCAGAAAAGCATCTTGTAATAAAATTCCTCCCTCTAATACACTTGCGTTGTTTCTGTTATCACAGGAAACTCTGACTCTTTTCTTCTAGTGGTTATCCCTGTTGCCTAGATAGTTTCCAACTGTGTCCGTTTCCTCATAGCCCTCAAAAGCAGTTTGGAGACAATGATGACCATCACCATTGCCACTGACTTTGCCTCTCCAAGAACAAGGAACAAAGAAGTACAGTAGGGCCTTAACTGGAAACTGGTGCTGAAGAAATGAAAATGTGCTCACCTTCCCTCTATACAAAAATGAAATACAGTTGCTACCCTTCCTTTGCTTCATGCCACAAACACTGGACTGATTGTGTACAAAAAAAACGAAAACAAAAATCCTTAAGTTCCTTAAAAGAGAAACTGTAAAACCATCAAACCTTCCCCTGGCATGACCAACTATGGTGGACGAAGTCCAGGAGGCAAAGCCACAAGGCTAAGAGCTACAACTCTGCACAGAAAACATCGACAGGTGGTCCTTGACCTGAGATCACAATTGAGCCCAAAATTACCATTGCTAAGTGAGAACAGTTGTTAAGTGAGTTTTGCCCCATTTTACGACCTTTCTTGCAATGGTTGTTAAGTGAAACACTGCGGTTGTTAAGTTAGTAACGCGGTGGGTCAGTGAATCTGGCTTCCCCCTTGACTTTGCTTCCCAGAAGTTTGCAAAAGGTAATCACATGACCCCGGACACTGCAACCGTCATAAAAACGAGTCAGTTGCCAAGCCTCGGAATTTTGATCATGTAATCACGGGGATGCTGCACAGTTGTGTGAGAAACAGTGATAAATCACTTTTCCCAGTGCCTTGTAAGGGGGGGGTGTTACTAAATGAACTGTCGAGGATTCCCTATATTTTGTTCCATTTTCAAATATACTAGAGCAAAAAGAGAAGGCAAACAGACGCAGCTTTCAAAACAGGTAGGCTGTGAGACCACACAGGATTTCAACCGATAGAGAATCCTTCTGGAAGGGAACTGGGGAGGAACCCGTCAGTATTCCTGCTTGGAAATGCTTTGGTTAAACCGCTTTTGAGGTCAGCCAGGGAATGAAGTATTCCTCTGTTCCTTCTTAGACTATGCAATTCAGATGCTGCACTCTCAAATGAGTGTAAGAGGCTGGCCTGGGTCTGATATAAACAGGGCACAAAATGGCTAACCGGCAAACTTTTCCTATTTGGGATTTTGCACATCAGGCTGATTCTGTGTGTGCATTATCAGTACTCCGGCCTTGCAATTCTCCTGTGGTACAGTTGTGTTAATGGACAGCTCATACCTAAAGTGTAAAGAGAGAGCATTAAAAAAAAAGTCCTGTTGTGATATTTATGTCATATTGGGCCTTCTCAGCAGGGAAAATGATTTTTTTTTAAAAAAAAGATAGCAAAACAGTAATAGAACTGGTGGAAAATCCACAAAATTAGACAAAGCAGATGATTTGTCTAGCACATGAGTAGGCAACCTTGGCTCTTTTATGACTCGTGGACTTCAACTCCCAGAATTCCTGAGCCAGCACAGCTGGCTCAGGAATTCTGGGAGTTGAAGTCCACGAGTCATAAAAGAGCCAAGGTTGCGTACCCCTGGTCTAGCAGGACAGGGTAAACTTGGCGACAGGGATTTGAATCTGAATCTCCCCAGCCCAGTCCAACATGCCAGTCACCACCCAAACGTGAGAAGGAAGAGGCTTCTCTCCCTTGCTCCCAAGCTTGAGCTTGCAGTGATAATTTTAGTCTGCATTAGGGATTAGAGTTAAGAATTTCAGCCCCCTCAGCACTGGAGATGGCAAAGATTGTTGGATTTGTCTCTTTTTGGGTCAGGCTCTTGGTATCGATGAACTCTTTGCCTCTTAAATGAACTTTGTCTCCCATCGGCCACAGATTCCACCTCATCCTTTTGAAGCAGTGTGAGAGCTACTTTCCCGGGCTTGCTCTGAGTCCAAGCTCCTTGGAAGTGCTCTGTTGCCTATTGAGCTCCATCAGGAGAAATCACCAAAGGGAAAGAATGAAAGATCCCAAATCCCACTGGATTGCCACCCGTCTGGTTTATTTAGCAGGCTACCTGCCGACAGTCAAATGTGGAGAAACAAAACAGACTTTTCCAAGCAAAAGGATAGGTGACTACGAGCATATCCTTCACTTAAGTCTGAAGACAAAGAATGGAGCTTACAAAACATGAGAAAGGTAGAGACAGAGTACAGGTAGTCCTCGACTTACAACAGTTCATTTAGTGACCCTTCAAAGTTACAACAGCATTGAAAAAAGTGACTTATAACTGTTTTTCACACTTACGACCGTTGCAGCATCCCCAGGGTCACGTGATTTACATTTGGATGCTTGACAACTGACCCACATTTATGACCGTTGCAGTGTCCGAGGGGTGTGTGGGGGTGGCATCATGTGAACCCCTTTTGCGACCTTTCCGATAAGCAAAGTCAATGGGGAAGCCAGATTCATTTAACACCTGTATTACCTAATTTAAGAACTGCAGACTTCCGGTGGCGACACGACGCCGAAGACAGCCGTTTTCGGGCTGCCCGCTCCGCAGCTGTGTTTTTCCATCGTAAACAGCGCCGATCAGCTGTTTAGATGGATTTGAAGCCCCCTCCTTGGGAGAAGAGGAGGGGGTGAGGCCCCAGGTAGGGGTTGAGCTCTCCGGGGCCGCTGGAGCTGAGAGCTTGGGCGGCTGAAGGATGAGCCCCCCCGAAGCCTGGGTTGCTCCGAGCTGCGCAGCATCTCTGCTCCGGGATTTTTGGAGCAGAGCCAGGCGTTAGCAACCACCCCTGCCAAAAGGAAATACTTTTGATTATCAAGACGCAGGCAGAGCGGTACAGGAGGTCAAGGTGAAGTGGACTCTTTATTTTTACACTCTAGCTCAATGGATTTTATAGCTTTAAAGTGAAAGTGCGTAATAAGTGAAAGTGGGGGAAGATGGCGGCTAAAACTTCTAAAGCTCTTCGGAATGCGGGGTCTTCCCTGGTGCAGGAGACCTCATTGCAAGCTTTGCTTCCTCCTGCATCTCCCCCGGTATTGACGCTTAAGGATTTACAAGATGCTCTTGGAAAGCATGCACAATTGATGTCTGATATGATGGATGAAAAGTTGAAAAAGCTGGAGGAGAAAATGGAGGAGAAATTGGAGAAATAGATGGAAGAGAAGTTGAGAGCAATGAGGGTGGACATCTTGTCTATGGTTGAATCCGTAGCTGAATGTGTGCAACAGCTGGATGTAAAAGTGGAGGATCTCAGTCAAAAGAACTCTATATTAGAAGCAAAGGTATTAGAAAATGAAAATATAAGGGATAAAATGGACGGAGAATTGAGCCTTGTTCAGTATCATCAGATGCAGTATGCTATTAGAATCAGGGGTTTAAAGGAGAATGGTAAAGAAGATTTAAAGCAGCTGATTTCTGAGGCTCTGGAAGGGGTACTGGGCCAGCCAGCATCTGAAATTGAGGGAAATATGGACAAAGTTTTTCGTGTAAATTCATGGATTGCAAGACAGAGGAAGTTACCCAGAGATGTGGTGGTCTATTTTACAAAGAGAGTAATTAGAGATGAAGTTATTCAAGCTGCTTATGATACTAAATTGGTAGTGGCTGAGCAAGAAGTTTTGGTTTTAAAAGAGATCCCTCCGAAGATCCTAAGGAGAAGGAAAGATTTTGCATTTCTAGTACAGGAACTTAAGAAACGTGATATTAAGTTTAGATGGGAGATTCCAGTTGGATTGGTGGCGACGCATGAAGGTAAAAGACATAGTTTGGTTACTGTGGCTCAGGCACGTGATTTTTATAATAATGTGTTAAAAGCAACCCCCTTATTTTTTTTGGAAGCTGCAAAAGGATACGGTGTGGGAAAGTTTCAAGATGTTGCAGATAGACAGACAGAGGACAATGGTGTTGGAGGGGATCAAGTCACAGTCTCATCGGTTGCTGCAGGAGGCCAGAAGATGACGCGTGCCGCCCTAAGAAGAGTGAGACGAGAGCAAGAGCAAGACCAGCAGAAAGTTATGGAACCTCCAAAGCGTGCTTACAGTGAAGATCTGGGAGGGGAGCGGTCTAAAGAAGTTTTGGGGGTCATGACAGATGTGCTCCAAAAGTTTTGGGGTGTTAAGATTGCTGATTAAATTTTTAAATTAGAATGTCAATGGAGTAAAATTATTATAGAGGAGAAAGAAAGTTTTTTTTAATATTTTACACAATTTAAGATTGATGTTATTTGCTTGCTAGAAAAGTATATTAGGGTTATGGACTTAAAGTATGTGTTGAACTAAGAATGGGTACGCAAGCTCCTAATTAACAACAAGTTGTCTTAGAGACTGCCTAAACCTTCTTTTTATATTCTTTTTATTTGAACTCAAGGATGATTTGGAACGGCGAGACATTTGGCGTGATACATGCAAGAACTATTTTTGATCATAGTTTAGTTTGGTCGGAGATTATTAAGGTTAACAGAGATAGGCGCTTTTGGCGCGTAACTGAGAATTTGTTTGGAAATTAGAGAAAGGTGGGAGAATGCAAATAGCAGGTGAAAGTTTTTTTTTCTTTTTTTTGAAATTAATATGAATGAGGACTGGGATTAAGAAAATTTATTTTGAGTAAAGTTCTTTTTCTGTTTTCCTCTTTTTCTTTTCTACTTTATTTGTAATATTAATATTGTTTGTATTCATTTTATATGAGCTAGAGGGAGATAGAATTTATAGTTTATTGTTGATAACATAGGGGTGTTTACGTTTGTTTTTCGATTTTATACCCTGTATTTAGCTCTGGGAAGTCGGGGGGGGGAGGAGGGAATGGGGGAGAGGGATAGGGAGGGTTGGATAGGGGTGGGGGAGGGGGGGATTAAAGTCAAAATGTATTGTAAAACTTTTTAAATAAAAAAAAAAGAACTGCAGTGGTTCACTTAACAAACGTGGCGAGTAAAGTCGTAAAATGGAGCAAAGCTGACTTAACAAATTTCTCACTTGGCGAGATAAATATTTGGGCTCAGTTGTGGTCCTACATTGAGGGCTACCTGTAACTTCTACTCAGTTTGTTTTGAGCAGAAATGCAAATTTCTACACATTTCTTAAGCAGGCTGGAACGGGGATACAACCCACTACTTTTAAAAAGGGAAAGCACCTCACCCGCCCAGACAATAAAAAAATTGAATTGAAACATACCGGTAGCTTGCATCGTCACCATGGGTTTTTTTAATGAAAAGTCACTGAATATTCACTCATCATGAATGATCCGATCTGGAACGTAAGAGGTCAGGATTTACTCATCAAATCTAATACTATATTCAGGCAGCAGTTTTACAGGATCTTGGACAGAATGCTCTTTCCAACCGTCTGCTCTCCTTTTCCTTCCTTTCAAGGAAAAAGATTGAATTAGGTCCTGATTCTTCTGTAAGGAAATCTTACGGCCCTTGGTCCCCCAAAGTACATTAAATACGAGTCCTTGGCCAAAAAAACCAAAACCCAAACAAAAAAAAATACCACCCTGGATTTATGGTTAAGAAAGATTGGAACTGGCAAAATAATGCCAGTGTTACTGATGCATTGTTCAGGATTTAATTAACTTTCCTTACTCTGGCCTTTTTAGAGATGTCGGACTATGTTTCCAGTATCCCAGCCAGAGGCGTTTTGGGGTGGGAATTGCCAGCACTAAAAGTCAACTAGGGCACAACGTTGGGAGAAAGCTCTATGGAGATTCTCAGTCATCCAGGTCATAGTTATCCCAAAGATGGGCAACTGGACTTTCTTGTTTTTCTTTTGAAGATGTTTCGCTTCTCCTCCAAGAAGAAAAAACGAGGAAGGCCAGTTGCCTCGTGAAAAAGCACCTTTGGGCTGGGGGAAAGGTGAGACAGTGTGTTCATTAGGACAGAGCAAAGCAGAAACACAGTGAAGTGTGCATAAGGTAGCATCAGGTGAGATTGAGTCAGGAGCAAGAAACGGCAGCTTGAGAAAAACAGTAAGCATACCATAGTATAATTGTAAAACAGAATAGACAGATAGATGGCCTTCAAGCAGAAATGGATGGAACTTCTTTGTAGGAATTTTGGGGATTTTTCCTTGAGAGAGAGAGGCTTATTTAAGGGCATATATACAACATTTTTCAACAGGAGGAAATGATGCCATCAGTTACTCACAGACCAGTCCGGAGGGCTACAAAAAGGGGGACTTGGGAGATTTCATGCTGGTTATGCATTCCAGCTAGGTTTCATGAACTTAAGAAAGTGGAAGGACTCTACAAATAGAAACGGGCCTCTTTCCCATATGCGTGTGTTCCTGATAATATGTGGGTGTTTGAAGATGAATCCATTGTTTTCCCTTACAGACAAAAATTTGATGCTACGAAGAAATAATAGGAGCCACATCTTAATTAAAACAAAATCTCTGCTACCCTTTTTACATCAGCCTGTCAGAGCTATAAGTACAGAGGGGTTTGTTATTTTTTTTTAAATAATAACAGAATAGAGAAGTATTTTCTCCAGGTCTGGGGACATTTAGATTAGACTGGACTAGACTAGACTAGAACAGAACAGAATAGCAGACTCGGAAGGGACCTTGGAGGTCTTCTAGTCCAACCCCCTGCTTAGGGAGGAAACCCTATACCAGCATTGCTGGCTCAAGAATTCTGGGAGTTGAAGTCCACAAGTCATAAAAGAGCCAAGGCTGCCTACCCCTGCCCTGTACCATTTCAGACAAATTGTTGTCCAATTTCTTCTTTAAAACTTCCAGTGTTGGAGCATTCACAACTTCTGGAAGCAAGTTGTTCCACTGATTAATTGTTCTGTCAGGAAATCTCTTAGTTCTAGGTTGCATCTCTCCTTGATTAGTTTCCATCTGTTGCTTCTTGTCCTGCCTTCAGGCGCTTTGGAGAATAGCTTGACTCCCTCTTCTTTGTGACAGCCCCTGAGAGATTGGAACACTGCTATCATGTCCCCCCTCGTCCTTCTCTTCATTAAATTAGACATAACCAATTCCAGCAGCCGTTCCTCAGATGTTTTAGCCCCCAGTCCCCTAATCATCTTTGTTGCTCTTCTCTGTACTCTTTCTAGAGTCTCGACATTTTTTTTACATCGTGGTGACCAAAACTCGGTGCAGTACTCCCAGTGCGGCCTTACCAAGGCATTATAAAGTGGTATTAGTACTTCATGTGATCTTGATTCTATCGCTCTGTTAATGCAGCCTAGAACTGTGTTGGCCTTTTTGGCAGCTGCAGCAACTGCAGCACACTGCTGGCTCATATTTACATGATTGTCCACTAGGACTCAGAGATCCCTCTCACAGTCACTACTATTGAGCGAGGTACCGCCTATACTGTACCTGAGCATTTGGTTTTTCTTGTCTAAATGTATGATTGGGGCAGAATAAACGTAAGAACACACCACAAGCACAAGGCTTACTTTTGAATGCAGAACAATTAACATCAGATAACCTTTCTTCACTGCTGGGTTACAACAGCCATTCCCTGAGCCTGCACAAAGCTTTACTGGCATGACAATTGCTTCTCCCTTTGTTGATCCCTAAACTTTCTCTATTGCTTCTGTTCCGACTGCTGCTGTATACAGAAGATAAATGGCAGCATGCTGTTAATAGAGGCATCCGCAGGATTCAAGTGTTCATTAAAATCAAAATGTGAGCATTGTGACATCACAACATAAGCACCACTCCTATTCTTAGGTGTCATCACAGCACATATATAAAAAGGGGTGGAGCTTGTACCACAATGGAGGTACTAGTAATTTCAGCATTTGCCACAGCCTTTCTTGTCACAACCACGAACCCTTCAGAACAGGTTGGGTTCCAACTCTGCTGGCCTTCTCAGAAGGCCCTTAAAGATCTAATGGTTTTCCTGGACATAGGGGTCAGGAGTTTAGCTGTGCCCATGCAGTGCTGATTGGTTTTCTCCGTGGTTATTCTATGCTTTTTAAATGTTTTTGTTACATTTAGTGTTGATTTTTTAAAATTCTGCGAGATGCCTGGCCATATAAAGTGACTAAAATAAATAAAAATATGTTCCCTCTTGATTTGCCTTGTGGGTGACTTTGGCTATCCACCCTCTTCTGCATCTTATCAGCCGGTGAGAAAAATGTCCACAAGTCATGGAGGTAGAGCAGGAACAGGATAGCCCTATTCCTACTTCCCCATTTTGTCATCAATTGAAAGTTTGGCCATTTTTTTAACAGAGCCCAGCATAACTGCATTTATTTAGAATTTCTTCCCCCTTTTTCATTCTTTGTGTAGACCACAGATGCTGACTTCTAGATTCTTTTACGCTGTTTTCAAAGGCAATTGGAATAGGGCTGTTCCAGTCTGTTCACTGTTTTAGACAGTGCTAAACCAGTCAAGAGCTTAGAGCAGGGGTCTTCAAACTTGGCCCTTTTATGACTTGTGGACTTCAGCTCCCAGAATTCCTCAGCCAGCATGCCTGGCTGAGGAATTCTGGGAGTTGAAGTCCACAAGTCATAAAAGGGCCACGTTTGAAGACCTCTGCCTTAGAGTTAAAGCACTTTCATTATTGCTGATGGGTAAGAGCTGTTGCACAATTTTGACAAACCACTGATGCCATGTTTTCTGTCCAACTCTTAAAGGAGAAAACAGCACCAGCAAACAGAATTAATCAGTCATTGGAGAGAAGAAGCATGCCTACATTACATGGAAATGCCCAATAAACTCCCTCCCCAATGATTCACCTCATACTGGCCATTTGTGCCTCCAGTAACAAGAATGGTGCAGTGGAATTGATGCTACATACTAGCAGTTGTCTTGCCCAAATGCACAGGTATAGTATAGGTGGTAATCTGGCTCAATAGTAGTAATTGTGAGAGCGATCTTGGAGTCCTAGTGGACAATCACTTAAATATGAGCCAGCAGTGTGCTGCAGCTGCCTAAAAGGCCAACACAGCCCTAGACTGCATTAATGGAGAGATAGAATCAAGATTGTGTGGAATATTAATACCACTTTATAATGCCTTGGTAAGGCTACACTTGGAATACTGCATCCAGTTTTGGTCGCCACAATGTAAAAAAGATATTAAGAATCTAGAAATTGTGCAGAGAAGAACATTAAAGATGATTAGGGGATTGGAGGCTAAAATATATAAAGAACGGTTGCTGGAAGTGGTATGTCTAATTTAATGAAAAGAAGGACAACGGGTGACATGATAGCTGTGTTCCAATATCTCAGGGGCTGCCACAAAGAAAAGGGGGTCAACCAAAGCGCCTGAAGGCAGGACAAAAAGCAACGGATGGAAACTAATCAAGGAGAGAAGCAACTTAGAACTAAGGAGAAATTTCCTGGCAGTTAGAACAATTAATCAGTGGAAAGACTTGCCTCCAGAAGTTGTAGATGCTCCAGCACTGGAGATTTTTAAGAAGAGAATGGACAGCCATTTGTCTGAAACGGTTTAGGGTTTCCTGCCTGAGCAGGGGGTTGGACTCCAAGTTCCTTTCCAACTCTAGTTATTCTGTTAGATGGGAAAGAAATCAGTGTTTTAGGATAATGATTGTTTAAACCCGTTTCATTATGGGCAGGTGAACTGATCAAGGGGATATGGACATAGCTGGGTCACGTTTGTCCTCTGTTAAGTGGACCAGCTTGGATTGGCAATGGAGATCTGCTCCAGTTTGAAGAGAGATAAAATTCAATTGTTGAAGAACAAGACTTCATCATGGTTCAGTCCAAGCCAGGAATGAACAACACGGCGACTGCTTTAGAAAGAAGGTTGCAGTTTATTGAAGAGGAGAGCAAGACATAGAGATAGCTCTGAAAGAAAAGAGAGCACACGTAGGGAGTGGATTTTTATACCCCCTGGGGCTCTTGAGGCTGTTTCCTGTTCCTGTCTGAGGCTTTGTATTTCCAGTGTCATGTACTTTTGGCCTGAGTCTGAGTATGCCCCTTTGGCATCTGTGGGTTAATCCTATTATGTCCTGTCGTAGAGTTTGGGCAGGCTATGTAGATTTTAGCTAACTTTGTCTTCTTCTAGCTTCAACCTTCCTGGATGCTTTACATCTGCATTTCTACAGGGCTGGTTTCTGCTTGGGGGAGGGAGACTTGGGGATATTAAGAAAAAACTGGGCATGCTTTTCTGCCTCTTTAAGATCCTTTGAGGAAATATATTTTTCTGCCCTTTTAATATTTCCTTGGGGGGGGGCTGACTTCCCACACAGTCTTAGTGTAATGTGCATCTGTGTTCACCTGCAAAAGTGTCCGGTTCCAATACTGACATTAAGAGGGCTGCAAAATCTACTTGAAGTGCTACTTCATTAAACAGAGCCCAGTATGACTTTGTATGAAGCACCATCCAATGCTCTTGTTCCTCTTCCCCTACACACAGAAACTTGCATTGTAAGGAACCATATACTTATTAATATAGTCCCATATTTTCCACTTTTAACTGGCAGAGGTTCTTCAAGCTCTCCAGAAAACCAGCTCGTGTTCTTTGCCATAAACTCAAGGCCACGTTCCCTGAACGAGGCTACGAGCCGTCTTTGCCTTGGTTTCAAATGACCAGTTCTAGAGATGTTAAGATTTATAGATCGCTTTCCCCCCCCCCCCCGCCGCCGCCGCCGCCCTTCACCCGTCTCCCCGTTCCTTCTAGTTCTCCACTCGGTCCACCATCGGGAAAGGGCAGTTTTCATTGCCCCATCCCACTGGCGGAAACTTAAAACCAACGACTTCCTCGCCCGATTTGCGGTGTGAATGTGAGACGCCCTGAACTCAGCAAATGCAGCAGCCCGGTCCTGTTTGCAGACGCTTCTTAACTCTGGCGGTGGAGCTTGGCCTGGATAAATTCCCGGCCGCAGCGATCGTATTTCTCTTTCCAGACTGTCCCTCCTCCAGCTCTCCTTGCAGCGGGATCGCCGTTATTGCGGCGCCTAATGCCTTGGATCAAGTTGCCCGCGGATGGGGTGACTTGATGATTATATGCAGCGAGGCGAAAGGGGACGGGGACGGCCTCCCTTTTCTCCACAGTAGACAGAAAAACTCTGTGGCGGCGGCGAAGAAGAAGACAGAAAATAAAAAATAAATTATTAGAAGTCTCCTCGAAGCCCAATCGCAAGGACAGCTGCAAAGACGCGGCTCGCGCCAAATCCCTGCCTGACTCAAACTCGCGCTGCGATTGGACCAGACGCGGCGACTTTTTTTTTCCCCCAGCTCGGGAACATTTTGTTAAGAGAAGCGGGGTGAAGGCGAGAGCGAGCGGCCTGGCTTTAATTTCAGCTGAGGGTTGTTTTCTTCTTTCTTCCTTCTTGGAACGTATTTCGAAACCTAGTCTCAACTCCCAACGTTTTCAGGGCTGGAATAGAAAGATATATCTGGCTTGGCTCCTGCCCGCCAACCCTTCTTGAGTACATTTGGAAGCGGAGCTGGGCGAACGAACAAAGCCCGCCGATTTTGCGCCTTTTGAGCGGCCAGGATTTAATTCAAGTGGAGAGGGGAACGTTTCTCGTTTTCCCTCCACAGCTGAGCTTTGCAGTATGAACGTAAAAAGAAAACAAACTGTTTGTGGGTACAGAGTGCACACTCTGCTTTCCAGATTTTCATGCAATTAAACTAGTTCCAACGGGAGAGTGTTTTGCTGTAGGGATCTCAACAACGCCTTTAAAAGAGAAGAAAATGCTGCGCAGCTGAAACTCGTTGGTGTAGTCGTGCATATCGCAGAGACAGTCTTGCTTCTGCTGGGTTAGCCCAGGGGTCTTCAAACGTGGCCCTTTTATGACTTGTGGACTTCAACTCCCAGAATCCCTCAGCCAGGCATGCTGACTGAGGAATTCTGGGAGTTGAAGTCCGCAAGTCATAAAAGGGCCACGTTTGAAGACCCCTGGGCTAGCAAGTCAAAATTGTGAAATTAGTGTTCCGTTGTGTTTGCAGCAATTCATCACAGATTTTAGCTTTGTTCTTTCGTCAGGATAATACCACAGTTTCAGTAAACTGGCATTGAAAAAGTATTTTGAAATTGTAGAATGATGAAGGTGTTGAATACATCAGAAGATCTTGGTTTTAGTGCTGTCTGAACCAAAGAAGCTCCCTGGGTAAAGTTCAGGCCAATCCAGTGGTGGGATTCAACCAGTTTGCACCACTTCGGCAGTACTGGTACCTAATTTTTTTTGTTGCCCAGTCCCAGAATGGACTTCCGGATGCGGCATCCACACAGAGAACCGCTTGTTCACATATTTGAATCCCACCACTGGGCCAATCCCTCCCTCATCCCAACCTATTGAATAGATCTGGTGGTGAAAAATGAGCAGGGAGCCTTACGAACAGCACCCTGAGTTCCAGAAAAAAGGCAGTTCCTGAACAAACCTCACAAGTAAATATAATAAAGATGATGACCCTTTTTATAAGGGTGCTAAACTATTTTTTGCATTTATATGGCTGCTCGCTGATACTGGCAGCATATAAAAGGATAAATATAAAATATGTTAAACAATAAACTGGCAAAGTTGAAAACTTTTACAGATTAACTTCATCCCAAAGACCAGATAAAGGCCTGCAGAACTGGGGACAAGGCCTGTATATCGGGAAAATCATTCTAAAATGTGGGGGGGCCACCACAGAGAAGCAGATATTTTTGGCAGCAGGTGGTTCCAAAGATAACCTTGTCTTATGTCACGTAGGGTTTGAATTGGAATCTGGAAGCCTATTGAGAGCAAATGCAACTTATGAGCATAATTAAGGGATAGCTATAATTATCCATGTCACATTATTCTGCACCAGCTGAAGCTTCTGAATGGTCTTCAGGAATAGTCCCATATAGACCATGTTCCAATAATCCAGTCAGGAGGTAGCTATGGCATGAGTAGCACTCCTCAATCAAATAGGCACAACTAACACATAAGATGGAGCTTTGGGAAGATTCCTTGAGCCACAGCTAGCCATAGTCACTTCAAGCAGGAGCTATGAGCCTTGGAGAATAAAATAAATAGAATAACAAAGTTGGAAGGGACCTTGTAGGTCATCTAGTCCAACCCCCTGCCCAAGCATTCTAACAGATGGCAGTCCAGCCTCTGATGATGCTCCCACAACATCTGAAGGCAATCTGTTCCATTGGTTGATTGAACTTGGAGACTGTGCACAGAAGCCAAAAACAAGGCAGTGCAACCTCACCCTGTTTCAAGGACAAAATAAAGCCTCAAGCCTATTCTTCCCCATCCAGATCCCCAGAGCTTCCACACACTAGGATAAAGGTAAAGAATGTATTTACGACAGTAATTATAGCAAATTTATTTGTTTATCACATATTTGAAGCACCCATCTCCTTCAGAGAGGAACTCTGGGTGGTCCAGAATAAAATGTTAAAATAGAAAAACAGCATATCAGAAATTAATTTTTAAAAAAAAAACATTTGGAATTTAAAAGCAGGCAAAAGGATGATTGATTCCTGTTAAAAATTAAGTAAAAAGGTGGGCTGTTAATAATTTTCAGTTTAGGAGATTTGGGGATTCAGGAATAAATAATCCTGCCATTGCACTGAAGGGAAAAAATAACCTTAGGGTTAATAAATTAATCAATCATATATAATGCCTGTTATGCAGTGCAATGTACAGAATTAAAAATACAATTACGGTAATATGAAAACATTAAAATCTAACAACAAAGCATAAGGACTAGCATTGCACAATCGTGGATTCTTATTTGCCGGGGTGGATAACAACTTTTTTTTTCCAGAAAACATCTAAATTTAGCTAAGTGTTGGTACATCTTTTCTTTCCCTTCCTTGTAAGCTCAAAACTATGTCCCCTCCCTAACTTGCAGAAGATTCCAGATTTAGTTTCCAGCATTTGTGTTGAACTCCTGCTCATGGGAGATTCCTACACCTACTGATAATTGTAGCTTTAACTTGCGAGCCAAAGCATTCAATGTAAAAATCTAATTTAGCGTTGCATCCATCTGGGAGTACAGTATACATGCAGGCTTTGGAGTTTGTTTTTTTACATATTGAAGATTTGGTGTGATCTGTAGCTATATATTGTTTCATGATATATTGAGTTAACAGTGGCTGTGTTTTGTTTCTGAAGTAGCCCCAAAAAATAAAAAAAATAAAGGTCCCACAGAGTTGTATATTTTGTGTGAGTTTAGTGGGGCGAAAGGATAATTCTCAAGCCAGAACAGACTCTTCGGCTTTGTTGAGTGTGTGGCTGGATGGATTCACAATATTGTAGGGCAGAGGTGTCAAACTGCCGGCCTGGTTGCATCATACGGAGGCTGTGCCCATCCCAGCCCCAGCAATGCAAAAAAAGTTGTGATACGTTGCGACATGTCACGTGATGCGGTGAGTTTGTCATCTGTGTTGTAGGAGGTCGGTGGGCCCCTTCCAATTTTGTGAATGGGTGTTGGTTGAAGTGCTGGACTGTTGGTTTTCTTCAAAAAGGTGAGTTCCATAAGAGGTTGTTGTTTTGTCCTGACAAACTCTTGATGTTGATCCGGTAGAGATCACACTGATGTTTTAACTTTTGCTTGTTGTAAAAGATGCTGAATAAATGGCTTACAAGTTTCTTGGAGATAAACTGTCTTGGGGAGCAGGAAAGCAGCTTTAGAATATTCTACGTGTCCCAGCCCACTCAGCAAAATTCTCTGATGAGTATCCCATATATTCTTTTGGCTGGCTCTTGCAGAGAGACAGAAATCTTGTCTCGCCAATCCCTACCTGAAATCTGACACTGGATAGAGAAGCACTCTGTTCCTTCTGCAAGGAAACCTCCTCACTGTTTTTAATGTACCTACAGCTGGAATGCTGCCATTACTTGAGTTTCTGTCAGGGTCTCAGCTCTGGAAAATTTCAAACGGTTCCTTCCTTAGGAAGCAGGATCCTTGTAGATGCTCACACAGGCTGCCATTGTAAAAGGTGCTCTGGCCTACTGAGCAAACCGATTAATGCAGATTAATGAAGCCTATGCAGAATTTGGAGGGCCAGGGATTTTCGTATTGGCACTTAACAGCTCCCCCCCCTTTCAGTGGTTCCATTAAACTTGGAGGTGGTCCTACTTAGCAGAGTGAATGGAAGGCAAAAGTGTCTTTATACAATTTTAAAGTTGTTTTAAGGTAGGTAATAATAATAATAATAATAATAATAATAATAATAATAATAATAATAATAATAATAATAATAATAATAATAATAATAATAATATAAAGTTGGAAGGGACCTTGGAGGTCATCTAGTCCAACCCCCTGCTCAGGCAGGAAACCCCCTGCTCAGGCAAAGCAATATACATCTAAAGAGAGGGATCATTTGCTACAGAATATGAAAATTTCACTCTAGTTATTTCCCAGAGGATGGTAATTGATTTCCAAAAACGAGAGGTGATGAGGTAGGAGATGGCTTTGTTTATTCTATATGTGCCATATGTTCAGAGGTATTCTTGCCTTCATACCTTCGTATGGGGTGAGTCCTGATACTGGAAGCAGTTTTAGATCCACCACACAGTAGGCTCAAGTTAAGCCGGAAGTAGTAACCAAAAAAAAGAGTTCAGTTCTGGCTTTCAACATCATGCTGGGCCCCAATGTGGTCCTTTCTGCTGAACGCACAGAGTCTCTTCCCTTTGTTTTGCCATGTGAAACCCCATTTTTCTGTCCCATCTTTTTGATTTTCAATTCCCAGTGCCTCAGCAAGGAGAGGCCAAGTCTTCATCCAGACACTGAAAAATCACCCAGTCAGGATCTGGACCAGTTCCGCCAATCTGCAACTTTGGACCACCATGCCCATAACCCTTGCCAGGGACAATGGGAATTGGGGTTCAAGGCACTTGGAGGATGGCCATTTGGAGTGGGCTCTTCAAGTCCGTAGACCTTCCAGCTGTTTCTTTCAGCCACATCTTCCACAAAATACTGAGTCTCTGAGTCAAATGTTCCAGTGTCTCCACTCTAATTAGGCTTGTCTTACCTCACTCCCTTGCCTTGTTCTGGTTCACTGACTTCAGTGACCCTACTGGAGATATCTATGTATGATTCAGAATTATGTAAACCCTAGCATTTTAGGTTGATTCACTGAAACCTCGATGAACCTCATGTGTGATGACCAAAGGGACTTTGCTCACTACTGAGTTGAGGAGTTCTCCCTTGGCGCTTGAATGGGCAGAAAATTATACCAGTGTGAAATTGACTATCGCCATTGCCAGTCTTTGATCTCCACTTATCACTTCTCTTCCATTTGCTGGCAATCACTGGGGGTTCCCCAAGGTAAGGAGGAAACAGATGCTAAGGGATTTCATAGGCTGCCCCTGAAGGGCAGGAAATGCTACTTCGCTTATAGGCTAGGTCAGGACCATCCAATGGAGGTGTCAAAAAATGCCATGAGACTTAAACTTTGCTTCTCGGTATAAGTGACATGCTCCACTTAAAAGAGATGTGTGTGTGTGTGTGTGTGTGGCGGGGTTGTGTTGCTGTGACCAACATCTTAATTTTTTTGCCCTCACCCCCCTGACCTTGGATTGGGAACGAGGAAGGCAACGTCATGGGGCACATCAAAGAAAAGGTTGTCTTTGTGGCTCAGTTACCTCCCCATATACCTTCCTTTTATGTCTTTTCCCTGAGTTTGATTTAGCAATTGAAACAAAACTCCACTAAAATCAGTGGAATTAGGTTGCTTGTGCTTTTGCCTTGCTTTTCGGGTAACTAGAAATCGAACAGCTTTTCTCTTGACTAATCGGATCACCAGAGAAGTATATAGCCATGCAAAAGTGGGGATCCAGAATTTAGCATAGAGTTTCAAATTTAGACCAGGAAGTCAGCAGCCTCACATCAGTGTAAATCAATCCTGCAGGAGGATTAATCCAGGAGGTTACTGTTGTCAGGACATAATTGTTTTTCAGGGTCCAGCAGCAAGCACTTGGAGAGCAAGAGATGGGGCTGCAATAGTGATGCTAGAAGACAGAGGAGGAGACTTTGTGCATTTAGTACAAGTGTTAACTTTGGGGGCCAGAAAAGGATTAGAAGCTCTCGGGGGGGGGGGAGAAGCTGTGCAGAAGCCTCGATATGATATGAAGGCTGGGGAAGGAGACTGCGGTTGCGTGGCAGAGAGGCCAAAGCTCTGATCTCTCCACCCCTTTTTCCTTCCCTCATGGCTTCAGCTCAAGGCTTTGGCTCCAGCAATGTTTTTTTTTTTGATTCTCTGGAAAGTGGGAATGAAAAACTGCAGGAAATGAACACAAGGGTGTGTGTGTGGGGGTGGTGGTGACCCTGTTCCCGTATTTACAAGACTATAGAGGGCTGCAGAGGAAACTAGCTGGAGAGGTTACTGTACCATAATTGCAAGAGACACATGGAAGAAACTAGGACTTTATTGGAGTTACATATTCTTTCAAATCAACTGTCTCCAAATAAATGCCTTCTAGATGTCTTAGATCAGAGGTCCCCAACCTTTTGGGCACCAGGGACCAGTTCCGTGGAAAGAGGTTTTTCCACGGACCGAAGGGTGCGTGGTTTTGTGTGCTGCCTGCATCCCATGGATGGGGCTTTGCTTGTTTGTGCGGACCGGTTGCTGGCATGCCACGGACCGGGGGTTGGGGACCCCTGTCTTAGATAAATTCCTGTAATTCCCAGAATTTCCTCCTGGAAATATGACTAACCCAACCTTAAAAGGCACTTGGAGAGCTTTCTTTTGATGTTGTGTTCTGGACAGCAAGTCTTGATAATTTTTAAAAATGAGATTTCCCATTGAGGCAGAAGCAAACATACATTCAACAAGCGTTCAAGTAAATGTAAGCAGACCACTAGAGGTAGCCACTACCATTAGTAAAAGGCCACTGCTGGCAGTAGTAGGTAATGTATGTGATGTCTCATGATCACTGAGATCGTGGCTTGATAATTGTTACAACTATTGCTTTTTATGGTTGAAATGTGGGCATACTTTCTTAGAAGTAATCCTTGTCGTTATCGGAAAATTAATTTACAAGGCATGCAAATGATCAGTTGGTAGACTGCGAACAGGAGATTTCAAAATGAAATATTCGAAGAAGTGAGTTGATCCAGTCCACCTAACCTTAGCTTTTTCTATTCAGATAATGCAGCAGATGGAAACGAACCCTCATGGGATAAAACAGCAGTGTGAAGGAAGTTACTGATCTTTGCCATTCCTCATTTTGTTCCACACAGGTGGCCTTTCTGTGCCCTGAATTTTGGGAGGTCACTTTGAAAGTTTCCCATTGGCCTGGTCGAGAAGCATTTGCTGGTTGCTAGGCAGCTATCAAGTAGATCCCATCAACACAATAGGGGGGTCAGCAGAGTGCTGCTTCTGGGTACCAACTTGCCTGGCTACGCCTCTTTTGGCTCCTGCCAGACTTCCTCCCTTGCCTAATATTTTTTTGAAACATATAAAGGAGTAAAAACAAAGGGGAAGTATTCTCTTATTAAGCAAAACAGTGCTATCCTTTTTATTCATAAGAATCTCTCAGGGTTCCATGTAAACCTTACTATATATTCTTAGAAAATGCTATATGGCTACAACTTAGTGTTTTCTTGGAAGTGTCTCTTTACTTTCAAGGTAGGGTATACGTCTGTGGGGGAAGACAAAGCTAAGTTGGAGTGGTAAAGAGCGTAGCTGGGGAATGAGAGTACCTCATGAGTTTCTGGTAAATGGGCGTTGTGACTGGCAGCATCTACATGGCAGCCATTTGGTGAACTGGCAACCCCCACCATAAAAGCCATTTTGTCGGTGAAAATTCCAAATCACCTCAAGCACAATGTCTCCCCTTAGTAGAAGGCAGCCCGTTTTGATTAGGAAATGGCTAGGTTTTCCTAGGTTTGGAAAGAATTAAAACACCATCTGAGTTGTATGCCTGACTTGTGAATGGGAAGTCATGGAAGAACTCAAGGGGCATTTTATTAAGGTCAACTGAGGCGGACTATGTGGTGCCCTCTAGTGGCTGACTATCTTGAATGCATTATCCCTTTGGCTCAATGGCAGGACTGTTTAGCGGCAGGACTGTGCTGCTCACAGAATGAATACTGTAGTGTTAGATGTTTATCTCTGTGTCATATTATCATAATTAAACGCTTGAATTTTCCACTAGTTCTTTCGTTTACTCCTGCGCTTTCATAGTCTGTTTAAACTAGTTTCAGATTTAACACTTCTGAACCCTGCTATTTGCCAGAGCTAGCCAATTTCCCTCTGCTGATGTCCCCTTTAAATCATGCTATCTGCCATTTTCCTTTTATACAGAATTCAGCTGCCAGTCACGGCCACATGCTTAACTTTGTCTGCAGTGTCCCCTTTGTCCCTAATCCATGACTATCTCTGAATGCCTGTAAATGGAGATGATGTTTAAGAGATAAAAGGGTTTAGGATCCAGACACACAGGGGTGCGGCTAAAGAGGCAGCCGCTTGTAGCAGGGAAGATATGGTAGCTGGAGCTGGCTGACTTGGAAATGGTTTTTTACTTGACTGTTCCAGCACCCAACACAGACACGGACCTAGACACGCACAAACATACACACAGGCAGGGTGCCCAGTCTCCTCCCAGTCCTCCAGATGCCTCCTGCTTTGAAGCCAAGTGTGGTGGGAGAAGGTGAGCAGGATCCTCAGCATCATGAAGGCTCCACAGCAGACAGGGGGACGTACTGACCAGATGCTAGGAGCCATGGGGGATATCCTAACATCGCTGGCTCTACCCAGCCAACCCTGGGTAAGATTTGAGGGAACTAGGCAGTGGGAGGAGGAGGAAAACTTTTGCAAGAAAAGAAGCAGTCTTGCATGTAACATTTAAGCACAGTGGGGATAATTGGGGGCAACCGAAGGTTTATGAGGAGCACCTCTGGGTCAGTTACGTTGCAAGTTATTGCTTGCTTGGAGAAAATGCATTGTCCAAGGAAGTGGGGGATTTTTTTTCCCAAGGGGGGAGGGGAGAAAGGATGTATCTGAGGCACTGATTGTAGTACTGAGCTGGAGGATTGATAATTCCCCAGTAAATAAGATAAGTATGTTCTGAAAATTTTGCCATCTATAGTAGTCCCGGGGAGGTCAAGATGACACTGTCTATAAGATTCTAGACTGCTGATGGACTTTGAACTGCAAATCAGTACATTTCCATGTTGTTATCTGTGACCACGACTGCTGTGGTATAGCCATTACAGTCAGAGTTTTAGTTTTGTTAAGTTAACGTGGGAGGTCTGTGCTGACCCCTTGATCAGAAGAAGTAAATCATGTCAGATTAGGGTCATCCTTATCCTCCAGACATTTCCAGCCCTGAAGGTGGGAAGGTAAGATGAATAGGAATCTCTTCTCTCCAATTGTGCAATTTTCTTCATTAAGGCTAAGTGGAGGTTTTTAAGTTTTGGGGAGAGTCTTCCCGTCATCCTCAAACTCCCGTTTTAAAAGTTATTTTATTGTTCTGAAAACTGGGGTGTGACAATGGATCCAGGAGGAATTTCGCTTCCAATCTTTTTTTTTTATCAGGGTGAGTCTGTGCTTCTCCCCACCCAGAAGGCTGATATCCCTTGTCCAGGACAGAAAAATGAGCTTGTGGGGGTTGGTGAGCAATGCTAAAGGGGTGGGGCAGGCACAGCTCTAATGGAAAAGTAAAGATTGGGTTTTTATAGCCTTTGGAATGCTCCTGTCTTAGCAGAACTACAGTAAATGTGCTGCCTTGGACAAGGCTGGTAAGTTACTAAGAAGACAGTATTATATGGCATCTCTGGGTTTATTTGGTGGAATGGATTCTTTTGAGGGTTGCTTTTTTTCAATTATAGAGTTGTTTGGAGTGTCGTTGAAGCTGTGCAGTCACAGTTGCTGGAAAGCTGCACGAGGACATTGTGGCATTCCTATTTCATAGGGGATAGGCTTGTGCTTTTTTTAAAAAAGTTTTTTTTATTTTTTTTTAATTTTTTTATTTATTTATTTTAATACCATTTATATCCTGCCCTTCTCCGAAGACTCAGGGCGGCTTACAAGCTTAGCAGTAGTAGCCTTCATTCTATGTATATGCCTGCTTATTAGGGCTTTCACACACACCCCAAGCGGCATTATTACAAAGTCAGCTTAATTGCCCCCAACAATCTGGGTCCTCATTTTACCTACCTCGGAAGGATGGAAGGCTGAGTCAACCTTGAGCCTGGTGGGACGCTAACCTGCACTAATTGCAGGCAGCTGGTGTTACTTAAGGAGGCGTTAGCCCACTGCTCCACCAAGGCTCTCATAACCCCCCATAATTGATGAAAAAACAAAACAAAACAAAACAACCCAAGCATCATCTTGATTTCTAAATGTTTGTAATTTAAGCTCAGTTTAAAAAAGGGCTCCCACTTTCTGAAAGGCATTAGTAACATTAACAAGTAGCAGAAAAGACAGACAGGTCTACAAGGTTCGGTCTGTTGAAAGCCAAGGATAACCAGGCCAACTGGTCTTTCAGTTCCAGGGTGTTTTTAGTGCTGCCCGCTCCCAACCCCAGGGCTAAGGGAAGAAGATCCCCCCCTCTCATTCATGACCTTTGCCCAGCCCAGAAAATTAGGGAGTGGGAGGAGGAGGAGGAGGGGCAGAAACTCCATTGACCTACAATGAGTGACTTACAATATGGTAGTTGCCAAATCAGATGTTTGTGAATCCTGTCAATTGTATTCTCTGCGTGGAAAAAAAAGACGATTCAAGGGTCTTCTTAAGCTAATCTTGCCCTTTTAAGTTTATAAACGTTACAGTCTCACAGGAATCCATACTAATCTGTTTTCCCTGGTGTAGTATCAGGAAAAGTAGACTTGTGATCCTGGGAAAGCTCAAGTTTTATTGTTGTTTTAAACTCACCCCCACCCCCTTAGCAAGAAGCAGAATAACATGACTTCCTCTCTGAATTATTTTCATGGAATAAACTTATGCTAATAAATCTGTAGCACTTGCTGGCCAAAAAAGGGAAAAGAGCTAGTTTTTCATTACATGGTCACCTGGTGGGATTTATTTATTTTTTTAAACTCTGCTGCAAGTAACTGTGTCTACAGATGTTTGCAAGCCTGATGTAGGCAGGTTGGCATTTACTTTTTCTTTCCACCCCGAACCAACCCAGTGATGCCCTCACTGTGATGTCCCGTTGCCTGGAGGCAGTCTGGGTCTGGATGGGAAGAAACAGGCTTCATCTCAATCCTGCCAAGACTGAGTGGCTGTGCATACCGGCATCTCGGGCTAACCAGCCTATTCCATCTTTAATGATGGGGGGTGAGGTGTTGCCCCCCGTCGATAGGGCACGCAACTTGGGCGTCCTCCTGGATTCGCGGCTCAGTTTTGAAGATCATATAGGAGCCGTGACCAGGGGGTCCTTTGCCCAGGTTCGCCTGGTGCGCCAGTTGCGGCCCTATCTGGACCGAGATGCCCTGCGCACAGTCACTCATGGGCTCGTGACCTCCCGATTGGACTATTGCAACGCTCTCTACATGGGGCTGCCCTTGAGGACCACCCGGAGGCTTCAGCTGGCACAGAATGCAGCCGCGCAGGTTGTGATGGGGGTTTCCCGATACTCCCACATAACACCTCTGCTCTGTGAGCTGCATTGGCTTCCAGTTGCCCTCCGGGTGAGATTCAAGGTGCTGGTGATGACCTATAAAGCCCTAAATGGCTTGGGTCCGGGATATCTGAGGGAACACCTGCTGCCGGCATCAAGCTCCCTTCGTCCTGTGCGCTCCCACAGGGAGGGTCTTCTCAGGGTACCGCCGGTAAGATTGCCAGTGGACAATACCCAGGGGGAGGGCCTTCTCAGTGGGTGCGCCGGCCCTTTGGAATCAGCTGCCTGTAGAGCTTAGGACTGCCCCTGACCTCCGTTCAGTCCGCTGGGACCTGAAGACCTGGCTCTTCGAGCTCTCTGGCCTGGACTGAGGGTATTAATTGGGGTTTTAATTGGTTTTTAACTAAGATTTTTATATTCAAGGTTTAATATAATCATTTTAATTGTTTTAAATTTTGTAATTGTGGTATTGTTTCTTTTAAAAACCTTGTGAACCGCCCTGAGTCCTACGGGAGAAGGGCGGTATATAAGTCTAATAAACTATTAAACTATTAAACTACTTCTTTAGAGGTACTGTAGTCTACCACCTACATTACTCCATTTTGGTTGTATGACCCACATGTCATACTGAGCAGTGTGTACGGTTCTCTAATGGCTTGACAGTTTTTGCACCGACTTGTTCACGAGGGGTCCTTGATGCTCTCTGATCTTGGTTATTTTCTTGCAATCATTTCATTACCCAAAGTAGGTAACATCATCAGTGCTGGCAGGGAGTGGGGTGATCACCAAGAATCCCTCATTTTCAACCCTGAGCTACAAATATTATTCTCTATCAAGACTTGTTTACGCATGGCTACCCAAGAGAGACTAGTTGCTGAATAGCTGGTTCTTCAGCAGGGCATCATTTTTACAGTGCCCAACCTCTGTGCTTAATCATTTTGGATCTGGGCTTAGATCCCATGTTATAAGAAGAAGGATGACTATACAAAGAAAGCTGGAGATTTGCTAATTTTAGGAGGTGTGGAGGGAACTGAGCAGATGTAGCTTGATGTATTGCTGTTGCAATGTCTACTTCTAAGAGCGTTAAGCAAGGGTGTATCTTAGCCCCCTATTTAATTTTTTACATCAGTGACACAGTGGAAAAACTCACAAAACTGGAACATAATGTGTCAGCTCAGGCTGGCTGTCATATAGTATTACTTTTATATCAGACGATGCAGTCATTAGCTCAACTTCACTTGTGGACTATCAAACTGCAGTATCACAAAAGGCTCCGCACTCGCTGTATCTGGTCATCCCAGTTTCAAGGAAGAAAGAGTGCTGGATCTTGAGAAATGAGCTGTGGTTATTTTATGACGTCTGGTGAATTTAGAAGTAGATTCAGGGACAGATAAAACTTTTTCTGTGCAGCTCTTGAATCCAGTGCCATGTGACATGGTGGCCATTGGCTTCAAACTTTAAAGTTAGGGATGATAGTAATTAAATAGGACCTATTTATATGGAGGGGACAACAGAGAATGAGGTGGATGGATGGAGTCACTGAAGCAGTAGGCGTGAGCTTAAATGGAGTCCAGAAGATGGTAGAGGATAGGAAGGCCTGGAGGAACGTTGTCCGATGGGTCAGACATGACTTCGCAGCTAACAACATTTATATGGAGCAGTGTGTCAGTCATTGCCTATCTTTTTGTGTCTATAGAGCAAAACAGAAACATTTATGTTCTGTTTACAGGCTTCCTGGTGATGTTTGGCAGACCAATGAAGAAAACAGGATTTTAGGGTTAGGTGGTAAGATGGGGAAGAATATGCACAGGAACCAGAATTTTCTCTTTTCCTACTTGGTTTGATTTTTTTTTTGCCAGAATTAGCATGTACATTGGCTTGTCTTTGTTTCTGCTCTTTTTAAAATCTACTTGTAAACATTACTGTTTTTCTTTCTATGTCCCCAGTATCTTCACACTTTGTGCCTACTCAGTACTTTGTTCTGGTGCTCTGTCTCTACTCCGCCAACTCCAGGAAGAGCATTATATAGCAAAAAGATTTAAGATTAGTGTTTACAGATTAGTCTACCATGTCAAGTCCATTTAATTCTGTATTCTGTTTCCTACAGAAATTCAAACAGATACGCCCAGAAAGTGCAAAAGCTTGGTCTTGAAGAGGTCATCTTTCCATAGGGATTTCATTTCAATATTTCTTCTAAAGAGATACTCACACCTCTTCAGAACAAGGAGATTCCGTTTTGCTGTGGAGTTAAGTCTCTCTTTGAGGTATCCAACTGAGTGGGAAAGAAGATCCAATTCCCCTTTGTGTGAAAATTCTGTCTATCAGACCTTTTTTATATTAGTCATAGAAATTGGGTCACCCAGGTTTGTGGCCAGGTACTGTGTAATCCAGAACAACTCCCAGCATCACTTTTGTAGCTTTTGTGACCTACTTGCATGGTCAGTTTTGTACCACAGGAGAGTGGTTTAAATGAGGGGAAAGAGGAAGTCAGCTGCTTTCTCTTTTACTTCCTTCCCTGCCCCCCCCCCCAAATAAAATCTGTAAAGAAGCAGCTAATGACATTGGAAATACAATGGCTTGGTTTCCTTCAGTGGGGAAGAGAGGGAGAACACATTCATGGCTTCCCCTTCTCTTGCACAGGAATAATAGTGGAGAACTGAAGTTTGGAAGCAGGTACTGGAAAACAGGGAAGTATCCTTGCTTTTTTCCCTTAGCAATCCTCTTCTGAACCACAAGAGAGGGCAAACACTTCCAACTTTCACATACGTGAAATAATTGGATTTCCACAGTAACTAATTGATACATAAACCGGGGTGGGGTGGGGTGAGAGGAAAGAGCCGTGATGGGGAGGCGTGAAGTTCTGACTTGGAAACTAATGCATCCCTTGGGGGGGGGGTCAGACATGATGTCTGTCTGTGATCCAGGCATTAGAATGGAAAGTCTCCTGAACTTCTGAGAAGACTTGGAAATTCTTGTTTCTTTATTTCTCATTCTTTTAAAAGTAAGTTTCTGTTTTCTAGTTAGGCAGTCAAAATGAATTGACACAAGTTTGAGGTTTGCCACAAAATATAGCAAAGAAGTAAGGTTTCATAAAATGAGGACCCAGATTGTTGGGGGCAATTAAGCTGACTTTGTAATAATGCGCTTGGGGGGGTGTATGAAAGCCCTAATAAGCAGGCATATACATAGAATGAAGGCTACTGCTAAGCTTGTAAGCCCCCCTGAGTCTTCGGAGAAGGGCGGGATATAAATGGAATTAAAATAAAAAATAAATAAAAAATAAATATATCTTGCCTTCTGTGATTGCATAGGAATGCTTCGTGCCAGAATCTCAGATTGATTTTTTTTTCATTTGAGAGAAACAGCTACATCAATTTTTTTAAAAAAATGGTATAAAAACTGCAATGTGTCTGTGATACGCAGTTCAGGCATCCTTGATGCTCACAAAAATGACCTGCAAACTACGCTAATTTCATGTGTCAAAAATATATCTATTAACTGCTATGTGCCAGCTTGTGATCTATTTCTGATGCTGAGGCTCCTGATACCAAACAGGCTATTTGAATCCTAACCTAAAACCTGAACATATTTTCCTGCTTCATTACAGCTGTCAGACCTGGGGGCTGAGATGCAACCCCAGGCTAGCAACAGGGGGCAGCCTGATATGGGATGCCAGCAAGAAGCAATAGCATCCTCGGAAATCCCTGTGGTCCAGGTCACGGAAGAAGGTGAGCTGCTTGGTTTATTTTATTGTTAGGTTGCCTCTCCAGATCCAGTGCAATAAGGAAAGCAGCTTTACCATTTCTTTTCATCTTGTTATGCTCCAACATACTTGAATAATTGATCATTGATGCCGTATTTCCCAGGGATGTAAGTTTCCTCTCTAAGTACATTTATTCACATACTATGTAACTCCTAACAAATAAGTAGCATACAATGTTGGAAACTAAATAACTAAAACTTCTCATTGATCTGGGGAACTTGGACAATGATTGTAATACCTTTAATGAATCTTGCCTTCTCTGACAGGCAATATTTCTCCAAAGTATATCGATACTGCTAGCTATTAGCCTTTTGTGTGTATTCATTTTTTGACTAGTATGCACCATTCAAATGGGTTGCTCATGGGGGACCCCATCACGTTGATGTCACCCCACCCCCATGAAGTCTTCCTCTTATTTTCTTCACTGGTATTGCACAGTCTTAATTTGGGTTTGCAGCTCACAAAGCACACAGTCTGTTTCAAGTATATTTTTGAATAAGCCACAATTGGTTGGATTAAATGTATCATGGTAAGTCAAAACACAGAGTACACTGCAATGGCTAAACCATCATGAAAAAATGATGAAGCTTGTGCGAATCCTCCCAATTGTGATTTTTGTTTTTTACAATAAACCATGGTCAAGCAGACATGTCTCAATGTGATATTTGAATCCAGTCTAACACAAAATGTAAACCAATCTACAACTCTGAATAAAGTAGGAGTCCAGCCTTAGCCATTCTGTGCGTATCTTTTCCCTGGTTATGGTCTATTCCACTATGTTTAAAAAGATCTACTCTTCGTGCTACAGGAGACAGTATGATGAAACCAAGTTAAATAGCTAGCATGGCCATTGGGCAATAAACATTCTTCTCTAGAAAACAAGTTGGGAAAGATGCTCATGCAGGAAAGTTTCTACCTAACCCAGTTGGACTGCTTGGTCTATTTTAGATGTCTGCTCAGGTCTAGCTACATTAAAGACATATTTCAGAGGCTATCCTAAAAGAGGGAAGATTGCAGGACTGAAGACAAAGTAGACTAGCAAGATGGTTCTGTCAATAGCCGGAGCCTGCCAGCTGCTAGTATTGTAGTGATCAGCAAATCTCTTGTGATATGAATTCTTTCAAATTAACATATGGGAGAAGGAGGTACCCAGCCTAGTATCTATGGTTCCATGTTGCTATCCCTGCCCTGCTTTAACAGAGAACCAATCCTTTATATGATTTACAAATGGGTTTTTTGTATTCTTAAAAAACTCATGAAGACACTTGTCACATTTGTCTGATACATTTTCTAGAAATCCATCTGTTACATGAGCACAAAGCAATGAAGAAAATCTGATCTTGGTGATTGTCATTTTGGGAAATAAAACTGTCACATATCTAATCGGTCTCGGTGCAAATACTGGAATCAGAGAGCTGCACATACTAAATTCCTAATTTCCCAATTTTTCAAACGTGGTTGCTTCCCCCAAGGCCATTTTCATTAGGATGATTTTTGAATGCAAGGTTTTGCAAGTATCAGTTCCTAGATTCAATTCTTAATAACTTTAGGTTAGGCCAGGGGTAGGCAACCTCGGCTCTTTTATGACTCATGGACTTCAACTCCCAGAATTCCTGAGCCAGCCAAGCTGGCTCAGGAATTCTGGGAGTTGAAGTCCATGAGTCATAAAAGAGCCGAGGTTGCCTACCCCTGGGTTAGGCTGAGGAAAGCCCATGCCTGAAATACTGTAACGGATCTGTTGACTGCTACAATGGGATTGCCTTCCCCTGCATAATATTTGCTAACTATGTTAACTGCAACTCTCATAATCCTCAACAACTGCTTGGGAATTGAGAGACTGAAGTAACAACTGGTGAGATCAGATAGGAGGCAGTGCTCAATTTGCTTTAACTCATGAAGTGGGTGCCAGGTCACACTTGTCATAATTGCTCCCAAATAGCTAAAAATCAAGAACAAGGTTTAATCAGGGAAGAAAACCTTTTATTTGATTTAATACAAATGTATATTTAATTAATGGAATACAGTTAACATTGATATGAGCTATATATTGAATAATGTTTCCCCTTTATTACCTTATGATTAAAACTGAATGGCAAAAGGTATGAGGAATTTCCCCAAGCTTTTGGGCCCACATTGCAGTCTAAAGTCCCCAGGCTGTATACCTCTGATCTTAAGATATAAGTTTTCTCAAAGCTTGATCTGGAGAGAAATCTGTCTCTGTTTATCTATTATCCATCCATCCATCCATGCATCCCTGAAAGTATATAGGCACACAGAACAAAGTTGAAAAAGAGAGACGTCAGATTCTGCTTCTTTGACTAAAAAGAAGGACCAAGGGAAAACAGATGACAGGTGTTTCTAGATTAGGCTTTTATTATACAATTACCCTGCCTTATTTAAGGAATTTATTCATTTTTTGCTTTCTTGGGTTTTTTTTCCTCACACCCAAAAGATCCATTAAGGAAGAAAAGATGGAAAAAGTAGATAATGCCATTTGACCAGTAGCATTAGGGGCTACATTGTAATGCTACCTGGAAGCAATAAAAATAGAGAAATTATTTTTGTTTTTCCTGTTAATCATGTAAAGAAAATAAATCAAATATTAGGAAATAAGACTTTTCACGGGCAGCTAACAATTAAGGATGCAGCTTCAGAAAATAGGAGATAGTATTGGGTTTGCTGGGTATAAAGTGTGTGGGGGTGGGTGGGTGGGTGGGAAAGACATGAAAGTAAGAGCATTAGAATGACAGTTGGCAGAAGTTGTTTTAAATGAAAGCAGGGAAAAGAGGGAGGCAACACAGAGGTCAGAAAAGAGTAAGCTGTTCATGGCAATAAGCAAAAAGGGCCTTGGTGGAGCAGTGGGCTAATGCCTCCTTAAGTAACACCAGCTGCCTGCAATTAGTGCAGGTTCGAGTCCCACCAGGCTCAAGGTTGACTCAGCCTTCCATCCTTCCGAGGTAGGTAAAACGAGGACCCAGATTGTTGGGGGCAATTAAGCTGACTTTGTAAAAAAATGCCGCTTGGGGGGGGGCGAAAGCCCTAATAAGCAGGCATATACATAGAATGAAGGCTACTGCTAAGCACATTGATTTGTGCTTCTTAGTTTGTAAGCCGCCCTGAGTCTTCGGAGAAGGGCGGGATATAAATGGGATTATAAATAAATAAATAAATAAATAAATAAATAAATAAATAAATAAATAAATAAGGAACTCAAAACAGAGGCAAGAAGATTGAAGGAAGGGGCGGAAAGGATGAGCCTCAGTTGATTAGTTCCCAGAATAATTAACAGATTACTTCCACGAGCAGCAGGCAGGGGAGCTAGGCATGTTTCTTTCAGACCTGATGACATCTCTACATTGATGGGCTCTTGAATGGAGGTAAGATTCCTTGCCAGTTCCATCTGCTTGGCAATGCCCCTGCTTTTCATTGTTCAAATGAGCAATGAGACTTTTCTAGTAATTTAGTACTACCAAAGCCAGCTATATTCTTACCCGACTGGATCTGGAATTGGAACTAGTAATCTGCCATTCTGTTTAGCCAGGTCTCAAGGGAAATGCTTGATTCTGCTCCATTGAGGACCTGACTAGAAGACAAGTAGTTGGCTAGCCAATTAACTACGGTGTAAGCTTGCAGTGGCCTAAGGTGGAAAAGCTTCTCTGACTACGAGCTTTCTAATGAACTCATTATCTGGCAGCTTGAACATCTCCAGCCTCTCAGGAGAGCATTTGCAAAGTGGAAGAGCTACCAATTTAAAGGTGCAACAGCCACCCTTATTCCCTTGAGTCATTACTATACGAGAGTATAGTAGTAGTAGGTAAAATGTGCATGGCGGTTAAATAATAGCTAACATAAGAGACATTCAGATAATTGATTTGTAGTTCCTCATCTTATCTTCTGTCTTTGGCCTTGCCAGCTCAGCCAATGTTCTGCAGACTTACTGAGACAATTTGCTTTTCTTCCCACCATTATAAAACATTCTTACCAGTGAAAATTGAAGGGGGAAATATATTGTTATTTTTTGTCCCAAATCCATTTAGTCTACAGTTATCCTGCTATAGCATTTGCTTCTCTTGTGCTTTTTTAAAAAACTATCTTTCTTTACCTTCCTTTGTTCTTATCCTACAGTCTCACTATACAAATGTAGAAATATTATCCTCTTCCAACAGCATCCTGGTTATAGGATACCAGACCTTGTCCTCACCTCCATCTACCCCGATATTTGAGCAATATCCACACAACTATTTTTTAAACATTCTTTTGAAATTGTAGTTTGTGAGAGAAAGGCAGCAGGATTACGTTCTCTCCACGTAGCAGCTTCCAAATAAGTTGGCACTAACGCTCCCACAGTCAACAGATATTTGGTACAGATCACAATTTAACATATTTGAGAAGTACTGGGATGAGCAAGCTTGACCCCTAGATTCTGTAACAAACTATTCTCAGCACTTCATCAGAAGCAATGACCAATTTAAATGGCACATAAAACCAAAGGTCTTAGGGTGAAAACATAACGCTATTAAGATGATTGCATCTTTAACATTAAAAAAAGGGTGCTATGATTTAAGCCAGGCGTGAGAAAAGTAGAATCCTAATGTCCTGTTCAATCCTTATCTTTGAAAAGAATCTGAGAAATAATGACAGTCACTTTTACCATTATTATTGCTCCGTATGTTACACACTTGAACTTGCACTTTGAAAATAGGTGCCAGCGCTAATCTTTGATTCAAATCTGATTTGAGATAAAAAAAACAACAACGTATACCTGAACTGAGCAGGTTGCAGACAAGGTCTAATCTACAATTTGCAGCAGAATGGAATGGTAGAGTGACAGAGAAGATTGCACCATCTCTGAAGAGCATGTAAACGCATGATGTTATTTTTAAAAGCTACCCAGTATAACAACCAAATACATCCTGCAAGTAGGAAAACATCACACCCAATAAAGAATGTTTTCTCTCAACTTCCTTTTTTACTTGTTTGCTTTTTACCTCCAGTGCTTCCCAAACCTGGGCAAATTACCCGAAATTGGGTAGATGTTTTTCTTCTGATAGCGACATACGAACCCATTACCTATCACAACATTTAAATTGATTTAAAGATTGCCATGCACACTAAAATATATTCAAAAATCTCCCAAAGTATTCCTCCTATTAAGACAAAAGTCATTGAAATTACTAACGGCAATTGACTGAAATGATATAGATCTCATTCAGTGATCTTGTTTTTACAAATTATGACCATTATTCACTGTCTATTCGAAGTTACAATGGTGTTGAAGGAAGGGACTTACGAGCAGTCCTCAGTTGGATAAGTGGTTTGGGGTAATGAAAGAAAAAAAATAGGAAGCACTTTTAAAGAGTTGATCTTATGTCTAGTTTTTAACACTGATTATTAAACCAGCCCAATGAGTTGATCATTCATACTAAAATAATCATCATTCTGTGGCATGCTGGACAATCTCAAGGAACTCTGTGATCCTGGATGATAATTTTTAGTTTGTTTCTAGTTCTGTACTGCACTATTTAAATTCTGGTTGGAGACGATGGAGGTTGTAGTCACAACAGGCCTGAGAAGCATTAGATGATGGAAATCTTTCAGTAGTAGTAAAGCATGTTCCTGATGTAGGTTTGGCTTTTTTTGTGGGTCAGTAGGAAAGTGAAAGTGTGACATTGTGGTAACAAGGAAAGGGGGAAAAATATTAAAAGGTAGCAGTAAATGTAATCTCTGGGGACTGGTGCAAATGTAAATGTCAATATTTCCTTCATTCAAAATGCACTTTTATGTTTTTACATATTCAACTTATACCTACTTTTTCTTCCAAGAATTTTTGAACAATATAGGTCTCATTTACTCACCCCCATTTTATCTTGATAACAATTCTGTAAGGAAGAATTAAGCATTGCAAATGGCTCAAAATAGTATATGGCTGATAGAGGATTTGAACTTGGGTCTTCTCAGATAAGTCTAGCTCTAGCACCTTTGATGTTTAGACTTCATTTGGCCAGTCATCCCCCCAAGCAAACTTCATTGTGAGGATAACATGAAGCACAGCAAGCTACACACAGCAAGAGAGTGGTGTTCTTCCTGTGATTATCATCTGCCTGACTTTTCAAATGTATAGATACAGTTGTTCTGGGAACATTAGTGTGCACGGGCACAGGCAGTGTCATCAACTCAACAATAATCCCTGAAATAATTGAACTGAGCGATCATGATGGGCTTATTATGGACTTCAATCTAGTCTCCCCAGTCCCAATCCGACAATTTAACCACTGCATCATATCGGCTCTTACGTGTTGCGGGTTTTGTGTATAAAAATTTTTGCTATGTGAAAATGTATTTCTGTTTTATTTGTTAGATTTACAGTACCTCCCCCACTACTTTTTCTCCAGGAACGTAAGGAGCCTAGCACTCCTTTCTCCAATTTAATTCCTATAGAGTATGAGAGGCAGGTTGTGCTGAGAGAGAGTGACTGATCCAAACTAAGTATTGTATTGTCTTCTGCGTAGGCATTTTCAGCTGCCTTTTGTTTTGAAGATGAGGCTTTTACCTTTGCGACAGGAAGTTGGTGTGAAAAGGACTGTACAAATCCCTCTCCGCTCCCTGTTTCTGGAGTTATTGCTGTCCTGTGTGATGCGGGGCGGCGGCGGCGGGGGGGGGGGGGAACTGTAGCACTAATGCACTATGTAAGACTCAGCCTTCACAGCCATCAGCACAAGAGAAGCTGCCAACTCATTCCTCTCTGGAACATTAGCTGATATAGTTTGGGCACACTGTATACTCACCCTTTTTTGTTTGTATGTCCGCGCACACTCCTTCAGACACACTAGTGTATTTGTTCCCTGGCCTCCCCAATCCCAGACTGCTGCATCCACCCAGGTTTGTTTTCTTTCTCTTTTCTTCTCCTTCCTCACAGTAGCCTTCTGCAGTGGTGGGAACACCAGAGATCTCACTTGTGCCTGCTGCAGGCTCAGCTGGTGCAGAGCTGGCTGCAATGGCTCAGCAAGAGTGAGGAAGGAAGGAAGGAGGGAGGGAGGGAGGGAGGGAGGGGGAGTCTGGCTCCGGGAAGCTCTGGAGATGGATGAAGAGAGAGAGAGAGAGAGAGAGAGAGAGAGAGAGAGAGAGAAGAGGAAGGGAGGGAGGGAGGAGAGAAGCAAGGGGCCAGCTGCAGAAGCTCCTCCTCCCCACGGGCAGCACCAGCCCAGCCCTGTTGTTCTGTCACTGAGCAAACGGCTGCGATGGCAGGAACTCCCCCCCACCCACCCACCACCACCACAACCCCCTTTCACTGCCTAGGAAGTACTGTCCCCTTACTCGATGGCTGGCAAAGTGAGTGACGGAGCCCAGCACAGCCGGGCGGCACCATGAGAGGTGGGAGCCAGCAAGGCTGTGCTTGCCACCACTTGTTCCGCAAAGTCCTGGCCAAGTGCAGCTGCTGCCCTTCTAGGACACGAGGTGAGTGGGATTCCCAACACTGTTTTTCTCCCCTCTCCAGCTCCCCCCTCCCGCTCCCCTCCTCCTCTCACTTAGGTACCGCAGCCTTTATGCTGCCATTCTTCTTAAAACGCCTCTCCTTCACCCATCCCTGCTCGAATGCAACCTGGCCAGTACCAGCATCATTATCCAAAGTGGGCATCACCAAGCAGCAGGATGGCATGGGCATTGTCCACCCTGCTGAATAATATCACCTGGCCTGGGATACCTTCCCTGGCCATCACTGCTGCTTCCTTCTAGTCAGATATTAATATTATGTTATTTCAGCACACATTTGAATCACCCCTGTGTCTTAACATAGAGAGGCGTTGTTTTTGCTGACTGGTTACTTCGGTGCTTCAGGTGCCAGGGCTTCCCTGGATGGGTATGAGTTTGCTCTCCAGGTGTTGGCATATGGGAGGGGACCTGCTTTCTTTAACATGGTTTCTCACTTTCTTGTACTACTCTGGTACTTTCTGCTCACCAAACAATTAGACGGGGGCATGTCAAGTTACCTCACATGCCAGTTTCCTGTGACCATGCTACAGGGGGCACTAACGGGGCAGAGTGACACAGCATGGGGAGGGGTGGTTTGGAAAAGTTTGTGGCAAGTGTCAAAGGTGCAACTGGAGATCAAATGATCCAATATCTTGGCTTTCAGGTCAATTTTTATTGGCTGTTAAAGAGATGATTTTTTCTAAAATATACGAACATACGTAATCTCCAGAAGAACAATCTGTGTTGTTTGTAACATTTTAGCATGATTTTGCATGCATATCTGTATTTAGAATTTCAGATACGAGTTGGGACCTCTATATGAATCACTGTAAGATCCCTATTTATGTCTCTCATTGCACATATCTGGTTCTGCATTCAGGTTGTACATGTGAGCAGAAGGGACGACTTGTGGGAGGCTATATGTACAAGAAGTCTGGCTGTGGGAGAGAGGAACAGAAAAAAAACGATGTGGGGGAGGCTGTGCATGCATGTCGGAATACGTGGCTGTGTATCACTGCACGCATGATTGCATTTCTCCTGCAGTCTGTGACTGTGTGAGGCTGCCTGTGTCAGTGGACTGTGATCTGCATACAGACTTGAGAACAGAAAGCACTCTCTGCATGAGCAGAGTTTTAAAATGCTAAAGAAGAAGAGAGAGAGAGGTGAGAAATACCAAGGAGGCATGTTTGGGAGCTGTCTTCCCTTGAGTTTTCTGCTACTTGGCACTGCCTCCTTCCCCCCACCCCACCCTCCCAATTTCCAGCCAGTCTTCATTGCCCAAATGTCTAAGATTGAGGCTGACAGCAGTAGTAGTAATGATGAAAATTAAAGATTCAGAGAACTGGGGTTGAAGGTGATGTTATGGGACAAGAGACCTAGGCTCCAAGGGTTAATCCTGATTCGGTGAGTAGGGGCAGAAGGCAAGGTCCATCTTTTTGTATATATGTTTTTAATCCCGTTATGCTTGAAACTTACTACAAAAGGCTACCACTCTTGATTCCCCTTCCCCAAATCTTATCTAAGCCTCCTCCCCCCCCCCTACTGTTTTGGCTTAAAAGCCAGGTGCCTGTTCCCAACTGTTAGAAAAGGACCCTGGTTACATGTAACTACCATTCATTACCGGTATTCCTTGTTATCTCTACATCTCCCCTAGTTTTTCCATCTGTTGACATTTAGACTGTAAGTTCCTCAGTGCAGAGAGAACTGCTTTTTTTAAAAAAAAATGTAGCTGAAGACAAACCCATGTGTTTGGATATTTCTTATAAAAATAATAAGGACATGTGGGTAGCAACTGGCTGTGTTGTTGGCTTTTTATACTTCTGATTTTCAGGGTATTTTTGTAGGTTAACTCTTTTCTACCAAGGATCCTGCAGAGGATTCTGAGCTGTGTGTCTGAAATGCCATCAGGCCACAGAGAACTTTAAAGTTCCAGTGGACCCACATTTTAGTACACTCCAGAACAAACCCGGCACTCCCCTGCAGACACAGGCCAGGGAATATAGTGTTAGGGAAGCCCTTTTATTCAGCATTCCCACTTGTCTCCTTGAGAATTCCATGATAAAATGATTTAAGAACCCCCAACATTGTTTTGAAATCATTGAAGTCCATTGGGCTTACATGCTGTACATTAATACATTTACTGACATATGAAAAAATGCACACATGATTTTGATTCTATAGTATATATGGACTCTCAATTAGGCCTACGCACATCTGACTGCTTGTCTTTTCTTTTGTGCTTTACGTGTCCACCCAAATAATTCCGCCCGGTAATACATTCCTTATTGTTGTTTTCTCTCTGGGTACCCTCCTCTTCCCTTCCACTTAGGCAAGCTGAAGCCTGCCAGTTCTCAGTCATGTAGCTACATAAATAATAGGTTAGAAGGGGCAAGCCGTGGGTTGGCATCTTGTTGCCAAATGGGTACCTGTGCTGCTCCAAATCCTGTATTAGGATAATGTTCATTTTAATGGCTGCTCCTTTTTCTGGGTGTTGACTATTCATCTGGGTGAGAGACAGATAATTTCAGATCCTGACCACAGCGTTATCCACAGCCTATCTCGAACCCACCCGTAAGCTTTTAAAAATGGCTAGTCTGGGGATCTGTTATACCATAGGTGCGTATACATAGATTTTCCCAGCAACAGTCACTGGCTTCAAAATGGTGGATGCAAAAGAGCTATTGAAACCCTGCTCTGTTTATGTGCAGGTAATGTGTATGACACGTGTTGAGGGGAGAGGCCCTTGTTTATATGATTTAGAAATAGTTAAAAAGTCCCACTGAGGTCATGCTATTATATATGTAAGCCTGAGGAGTTCTCGGTGCTGTCTGAGCTTGGTTGTTTTCTTGCAGACATTTCATTACCCAAACTATGGTAGGTAACATCATCAGTACTACATATGTAAGCCTGCATATCATTTAAGGAAACTAACTGCAAAAACTGTGAGGAAGATGTAGTGTTTTGTTTCTAGTGTTTCTCCAGTTTTTATTTAATGGAATACCTTTCCAAAGTCTTCCGTACATATTGGATGTAGCTCCCATTATCCTAAGCACTCTCCATAAAATTACGATTCCATGTCCATGGATTAGGGATTGTGACAATTTAGCAGATCTTAAATTTGTAGTGCCGACCTTATTTGGGAAAAAATTGATTTGTTTTCCAGAACACTGTTTGGATTCCCCCCTGCCCCCGTATTGCATTAAAATTGTTCACATCCCTGTAATAAAATTAGAATTGTATTTTCTATTCATGAGCAAACATACTGCTAGTTTTCTCCTACTGATCAAGGTTTTCAGGCCTCACCCTTATGAACAGGATTCATCGCAAACATAAAGTTGCAGTGCAATTTGTCTGATTGTGGTAGAGTCTGTTTTCTGAACCCAATCACTGTGATTTATATGCTATGGTTTTTAGCTTTCATGTTATGTGAGCCCAGCCAGTAGTCATATACCTATGATGATTAAGCAAAACATGGCTTAGTTTGACACATGAATGTAATCATTAATGTATTCACTAATGTCTGGTCTCTTTTTGTTGGACATCCAAGGCTTGCTGGTTTATTCTTCTGGTTTGATGGGCCTGGAACTAGGCCTCTTGGGGCCTAGAAGCAGCTGTAGTAATGACAGTGGTCCGGTGAAATTGGAACAGAGGTTATGGGAGCAAGTATGACTTTTGTCCTCATATCTGGGAGCACAGCTGAGACTTGAATGGTGAAGCAGGAACTAGTCAACAATTCCCCTTCTTTTGTTCTCAGATCAAAGGTGGATTTGTAAGGCCTTTTCCCACAGTCAAATGGAAGTGTTAAAATATACATTGCTTGCATATCTCCAAGCACCCTTATTAACTATGCAGGGCAGCAAAAAAGGCTTCCGTGCTGGAGGCAGAATCTGTATCAGACCTTTTCTTTATGCAGGTCTCCCTTCCTGCAATAAATAAAAAAATAGTGCTTTGAGTCATGTCAAGAGTGCCTCTCCTCCTCACACAAGTAATTGCAGCTGGTTCCAGTGTACTGAAGGATTAGGAAGCAAAGCTTTCCAGAAGAACTTTTTAAGCACCAGGAAGGATCGGGATGCCCTCTCGACTACTTCTCTCCACAGGATGTTTCTTGAGAATCTGATCCTGAAATAAATGCTGGCCGAACCCCAAAACCTGCAGCTGTTATCAACAGTGCTTCCAGTCCAGATATGATTGGCGCTGCTCTCAGATTGGTGGTAACCAATTACACTGCTCTTGCCCTATCCAGGCCTATTAGGCTCAGTCCAAGTCAGATGCCACTCAGGTTCTGACTGGGAGTGCTTTTATCCTTGTCAGTGAGTAAGGAATAAAAAGAAGATAGTTGCTTCAAGCTGGTGCACAGTGACGTTTTCTCCTCCACATGGTAAGAACGGAGCGCTGCACTGGGAGAGCAGGAAGACTCAGGTCAGACTCAGGGTGGCTTTTCAAGCAGACTTGAGGTTTGAGGAATCCCAGAATGGGATTTTAGATCCCATTCTGGAGAAGGGGCCCGTGTGCACTTAGGCATCCTGCCTCAGCTCCTAACAGAAAAATAGGGAACTAAACCAGGAAGTCTAGAATGGTAAATTTATCATCAATCCAAACGTTTCCCTTAGTGGAATTTGACGTTGAGGAGGGCAGGTCAAGAATTCAAGTTGTCATATTAGTGAAGTGTTTGAGCCGGCCTTGTATTCTTGGAGCACGGTGGAAACGAGAGCAATGATTTCAGGCCCTAAAAACGCAGGGGGAGCTCTTTGAAATGATCAGCTGTGACAATTCATCAATATTGTTTAAATCCAAGGGTTAGTTTAATAATTGTAAGCCACCCAGGTTTGCTTTGGATAGTGAGGAGGGTGGGATAGAAACTTAACAGATAAAATTGTGCTTCTTGGGCTATTGATGTCAGTGGATAATAAACCATGGAGGAAAAAAATAAATTGATGAGGGAATCATCAATGTTACCCCTCTCTGAATCTTTAAAAAAAACAAACTCTTGCCTGGGGACTAAGGAGAAGATTCGAACCAGTATATAAATGTCTTCTGGGTCAAAATATGTTCATTGGCATAGTGTCTCTACAAAAACTCTGTAGAGCAGAGGTCCCCAACCTTTTGGGCACCAGGGACCGGTTCTGTGGAGAAAGGTTTTTCCGCGGACCGGAGAGGGCGTGGTTTTGTGTGCTGCCTGCATCCCGTGGATGGGGCTTTGCTTGTTCATGCAGCCCGGTTGCTGGCATGCCACAGCCCACTACTCGTCCACGGACCCGGGGTTGGGGACCCCTGCTGTCGAGCATCAGTGCCAAGAGCACTATATACTTTATACCCCAACTTCTCAATATAAATAATTTCTGAGTATAATTTCAGCCGTTCCTCTTTTTTATAACTGCAGTTATAAAAATGAATAAGAATCCTTCACTTACCTGTAAGTGTTCAGCTTTCTTTAACTGCATTGATGGTGCACATGTGCAAAAGGAAGTTACAAACACCTTATTAAGGGTTCTTGAATATATAACACTGCTTAATGTCATTAGGTGATTAAAAAAACCATGAATACAGCAATTATTTTTATTTATGTATTGAATTTGTTTGCTGCCCAACTCACCATAAGGTTAAATTGTTTGATTGCTGTCCTTCTCCTTTAGTTTGTTGGTTCAGAATTGGCCAAGCAAGTTCCTTCTCATCTTAATTGTAGATTAAATTTGTCTCCTTTTTTTGTTTTAGTGGGTACCCTTTTTCATATTGATCTGTTAGAGCAGGGTTTCCCAGATTGAGATATACATCCCGTGGGGAAGTGCAGAGTCCAGGGGAGATTTGAAAAATAGCTACATTGTTACAATCAATACACCTTTCCCAAATTTTCATTATGTTGTTTTCATTGTTCATTTGCATTCATTTTGGTTTGGTGTTTGGATTTTTAGAGGAGTTATATACATTAAAGTTATATTAAAGGGAGATGTGATGGCAAAATGTTTAGGAACTCCTGTTTTAGAAGATCAAATTACTGAAATATATTTTATACATACACACACACATATATATTATTATATTATATTATATTATATTATATTATATTATATTATATTATATTATATTATATTATATTATATTATATTATATTATATTATATTATATTATATTATATTAATATATTATATTATATTATATTATTATATTATATTATATTATATTATTATATTATATTATTATATTATATTATATTATATTATATTATATTATATTATATTATATTATATTATATTATATTATATTATATTATATTATATTATAATATTATATTATATTATATTATATTATATTATATTATATTATATTATATTATATTATATTATATTATATTATATTATATTATATTATATTATATTATATTATATTATATTATTATCTCACATGAGAGCAGACTTAGATATTATTAGTAATTGGGATGAATATGGAATTAGCTCTATGGTACAGATAGTCCTTGACTTGCAACCATTCCTTTAGTGACCAAAGTTACAATGGCACTGAAAAAAGTTATTTATGACCCTTTTTTCACACGTACGGCTGTTGTAGCATCCCTATGGTTATGTGATCAAAATTTGGGTGCTTGGCAACTGGCATGTGCTTATAATGGTTGTAGTGTCCAGGGTGGTGGTGGTGTCATGTGATCATCTTTTGCAACTTTCTGACAGGCAAGTCAATGGGGAAGCCAGATTAATTTAACAACCGTATTACTAATTTAACAATACAATGATTCACTTAACAACTGTGGCAAGAAAGGTTGTAAAATGGGGCAAAACTCACTATGGTTAAGTCAAGGACTACCTATACCTCATCTTTTCGTCTTCTTAAATTATCATAGAAATTAATTGTATTTACTCCATGGTTCGAAAACAATCCTGCATTCTAAGGATTAGTGCTCAAAACCCTATTGTTTAGCAGCAGCCACTGTTTCTCTGAGAGTTTGTCCCATCTTATTGTGGAAATGTATTTGTCTGTTTAGTTCATAGCAAGCAGGCACCGCCATTTGACTTGGCTCTAAACTGTTGTGTGTTGTGGAAACAACCAATTGCAAGCAGAGCTGTTCCTCAAATCAACCTTAAAAGACAGAACAAGGTGATAGATGAGTTTTCAATGATGGTTGTGCGAGCTTTTAAGTAACACTGAGTTCTTTGTCATGTACCTAAATCAGAAGTCGCCCTTTTATGATTTATGGACTTCAACTCCCAGAATTCCTGAGAAAGTTGAAGTCCTCAGGTCATAAAAGGGCCATAGTTCGCCGCCCCTGACCTAAATGACTAGGGAAGAATTATTTCTCTCATTACTTTGTGATTGTTTCTAATGACGGAAACCAGGAACAGAAAATGTTATAAATAAGTAAATTTTCCTTACTCTCCTTCCAAAGTCATGTCAAGAGATACTGTAGTGCAGGGGTGTCAAACTCAATTTCATTGAGGGCCACATCAGCATTGTGGTTGCCCTCAAGGGGACGGGTGGGTATGGCCAGGGTGGGCGCGGCCTACTGGGTGGGCGCAGCTGGAGTGCGTATGGCCTATGGGTGGGCATGGCCAGCTCTACATCATTGGCATCAAGGGTGCCTATGGGGGCCTGGGCAGGAGCGGGACAGATCTGAGGGTCTCTGGCAGAAGGAGGGTCTCTGGGCTAGGGCCAAGGCAGTGGGGGCCGTTCCCTCACTGTTTCCAGGATGGCTTCACGGGCCGCATAAAACCACTTCACGGGCCGGATCTGGCCCCCGGGCCTTGTGTTTGACATGTCTGCTGTAGTGCAAGGATGAATAAGGATTTGCCAGTGTAAATAATATTAGCATGAATCTGAGATGTGCTTCTACCCATCTCCCCTTCTGGTGGTGTATGACGCATAGGAATTGCCTTGTTGGACAGGGCCAGTAGCCAGCTCATCAAACATTTGCCCACCAGATGTACTAGGCATATGCATAAGTGGTGAAACTGTGAATTTTCCAGCTACTGCGAGTTGCTTCCCGAAATACATGTAACATTTGGCTCTAGAAACCATTGGGGGGGGGGAAGCAGAATTCCTTACCAAAGCAAATTCTTATAGCCATTTTAAGTAGGGAGTGTCTGAAGCTACTCCATTTCAAGATTAATTATCTGAAGAGAAAATGCCCAAGCAAAAGATAGAGAAAGCAGAAAAATACTCTAAGCTACATATTCTGTTCTTCTACAGTATGTGAGTTTGAGAGAGTCAATTCTGTTCCTTAACTATTGGTGCGGAAGAATTAGTTTTTGAACTTGGGCTATAAGGCCTGAAAGCAAACCTCTTTCCTCCTATTGCTCCTGTAGTTAAAAAAATATTATTTTAGGTTGGTTGGTTGATTTTGCTGTCCTATTAATATCATCCCACCGCAGGAAAATTAAACAGAGAGGCTTTTCCTGGCATGAAAACACCCTTAAAAGTGAGCTAAAAAATAATGCTAAAGTCCTGCTTGCATATGATATGTCCAGTATTTATTTTCCCATAAGTAATAGCCATGATGAGCACTAATGAAAGCTTGTCAAGGAAGAGTTTTTGTAAACCCTTTCTTCCTTGCAAAAAGCCTAATTAGATCCCTCCCTTTCAAAGCTGTATTTAGCTCTCGGATGGACCTTTCCCACTGATACCAGTGATTGAGCTATGGATCTGTAAGTCCTGAGGTTGAATTTTTCTTCAGCTAATTGATGGCCTTAGGTTAATCCTGTTAGCTGCAGTATTCAACTACTGTTATCATTTGATACCATTAGTTAATACTTATAAATACAGGTTCACAGCCCGATAGACACGATACAAAAGGAAAACTAAGTGGAAAGTGAAGGGGAGAGCAGAGTAAATAACCGACTACTGTAGCAATACCTTTCTTCAACCAATGATTAATGTCCCCTATGCAAGGACACTGTCTCTGGGATGTGGCTGTTGTGATTCAGGGTCAGCCTGTGGGTTCGGCAGTTGGGTCGGACGACTCAGAGGAGGAGGAGGAGGGGGGTGTTGAAGAGCTTGCTGAGGGGGTTGGACAGCTTGATGAGAGCCCTCAGCCAGGCCCCTCTCACCTGGTCACGACGCAGACCCAGCTGTGTGAGCCTGACAGCGTGGATGAAGATGACCCACAGCTGGCCCTGTTCAAGGACGCCCGACGCAGGAGGCAGTCAATCAGGAGTAAACAGAGGAAGGCAATGGGGCTCCTCGGAAGGAGGCAGAGAGAAGCCACGCCCTGAACTGTATTTAAGGGGGAATGCGTGGGAGGGCTGGTTTGCTGAAGGCAACCACTTGAAAAGCTCCTGTTTCTTGGTTCGTGTCTTGTTCTATTTGTTTTTGTAGCAATAAATTTGGCAGGCGTAATTCCAGCCTCTTGCCTTCTTGTAAAAGGGCTTGTCCCTGCCTTTTCTGCAGGGCCGGTAGCAGGCTGGTACAGAACAGTGGCTTCCTGGTGGTGGTGCTTGCTCTCCAGACCAATGGATGGTGCCAGATTCTGCTGCAGGTCTGACAGACTTAGCGCTACATCATTGGGTAAAAATACTGCGTAACACTGCTGATGAGTAGGTATGCTATGTTTTTGTAGAGGTGACACAAACTTTGTAACAAGTTACTGAGAGAGCTCCTTCCCTTGGCTGCTTTCCCACAGTGCAGTCTGCTTTCTCCACCTGCTTTCACAGTGATCTCATCCTTCTTCTCCATTCACTATTGTTTCCTCCGTCCATGATGCCAGTTCCACTGGTGGCACTTTCAGCACTGTTGTTGTTGGAATGCACAATTTCAACAGTAGTAGAAGGCTGTACTGTTTTCCACAAATAGAAAATTAAGTATGTAGTACAGATGAACCAAGCACATGCTGTCTTTGGGAGTGTTGAAGTAGCATAGGACCAGATTTATTGTTCTTCTCCATGCATCACAAGCAGTTTCTGATTTGGCTCAGGTACCTGTTATCATACTTGGAGAAGTAATTTCTTTTAAATTGTATCCGGTTACTTCAAGTATGCCTATATGGAAACCTGCATGCAATTACTCCCGCTAATTTGCAAAGAAACATTTGATAAAGTATTTGATAAAGTAGATCACAACCTACTACTTGATAAGATAGAAAAATGTGGGTTAGATGGCATCACCACGAGATGGATTCGTAGCTGGATGACTGGCCTCAATGGAACTGCATCTACATGGAGGGAAGTGTGTAGTGGGGTGCCCCAGGGCTCTGTTCTGGGCCCAGTGCTCTTCAACATCTTCATCAAAGATTTGGATGAGGGGTTAGATGGGGAAATCATCAAATTTGCAGACAACACCAAGCTGGCAGGAATAGCCAACACTCCAGCAGTTATAGGCTTAAGATACAGGAGGATCTGGACAGACTTGATCACTGGGTGCTATCTAACAAAATGAAATTCAATCGTGAAAAAAGTAAGGTTCTACATTTAAGCAAGAAAAACCGAATGCACAGGTATAGTATAGGACAGGGTTTCCTGCCTGAGCAAGGGGTTGGACTAGATGACCTCCAAGGTCCCTTCCAACTTTATAATTATTGCTATTATTATTACAAAAACTTTTATTCATAAAACATGAAACTCAATCAACTGAACACTCAAACTGATTGGCACTAATGGTTGACACGGGTTGCTGCCAGCATCCTAGGTATCAACCAGGTATCTCCTTAAAATGTAAGATGTTCCAAGTAGCGCAGTTTTTTTAGCATTGCTGGAGTTATTGCAGGAAGCTGCAATTTCCTGATGTATTTTGCAAAGTTTTTGGACATAGTTCCCAGTGCCCCGATGACAATGGGTATCACTGTTACACTTTTTATCCATAATCGCGCAGTTTAGATGGCCAGGTCACAGTATTTCGTAATTTTTTCCAGTTCTTTTTCTTTTTCTTCGACTCTGGCATCTCCTGGTACAGCGATATCAATCAGCTGTACACTTCAGTTCTCTATGACTGCGATATCTGGCATGTTGTGTTCCAAATGGCGATCTGTCTATATTTGGAAGTCCCACAAGATCTTCACCCTGTCATTCTCGACAACTTTTTCCACCCTATGTTCCCACAACTATTTGGACACAGGCAAGTCGTATTTTTTACACAATGCCCAGTGAATTAGTTTAGCAACTCGGTCATGTCTAGCTTTGTAATCAGTTTGCGCGATTTTGCTGCACTCACATATTAAATGTGAAACAGTTTCAACTTTGTCGTTGCAAAGTCAGCAATTTGGATTGTCAATAGATTTTTGTATCTTCGCTTTCATGGCATTAGTTTGTAGTGCTTGTTCTTGAGAAGCCAGTATTAAGCCTTCTGTTTCTTTCTTGATAGTTCCCATCTTAATCCATGCTCATGTCAAGTTGTTATCACATTTTCCTTCAATGTTTTTCAAATGCTGTCCATCCAAAGCTTTGGTTTTCCATTTATTTAATCTGTCATCCAGCCGTTTTCATAGCTTCTCTGTTTTCATAGCCCGCAGCAATTTTTTTGTACTTTGATTTACATAGTCATTCAAACTTCATTTTTCTTCTTCTATAGTTTGGTAGATTTGCAGTAGCTCTCTGCCCCTTATTCTTCTTGGCAGGTACAACCTGTTGATGTCACTTCGTGGATGTAGAGCGTGGTGCATATTCAAAAGTTTACGTGTTTTCCGGTCTAGGTGTTCCAATTCAGCCAAAGTCCAGTTGATAATTTCAGCTGGGTAGTGTATCACTGGGACTGCCCATGTATTAATGGTTTTAATTATATTTCCAGCATTCAGCTTTGATTTTAGTATTTTGCGGACTCTCCTGATGTATTCCTTTTGCGTTGACTTTTTGACTTTTCCATTCAAAATGTTATCTGCTTCCAGTATGCCTAGGTATTTGTAACCATCATCATCATCATCATCATCATCATCATTATTATTATTATTATTATTATTATTATTATTATTATTATTATCATTACTATTATTATTATTATTATTAACCAGGGGTGACTCTATACTGCTAAACATTCTTGAGGCTTCCTTCAAGGTATTATGAATTAGCCAATAAGCTGCAGACATGTCAAACACAAGGCCCGGGGCCTGGATCCGGCCCACGAACTGGTTTCATGTGGCCCGCGAAGCCATCCTGGAAACAGTGAGGGAACGGCCCCCACTGCCTTGGCCCTGGCCCAGAGACCCTCCTTCTGCCAGAGACCCTCAGATCTGTCCCGCTCCTGCCCAGGCCCCCATAGGCACCCTTGATGCGAACGATGTAGAGCTGGCCACACCCACCCAGTAGGCCATACGCACTCTAGCCACGCCCACCCAGTAGGCCACGCCCACCCTGGCCATACCTACCTGTCCCCCTGAGGGCAACTGCAATGCTGATGCGGCCCTCAATGAAATTGAGTTTGACACCCCTGAGCTAAAGAATAAAGTATGGATGTTTATTTTTTCTGTAAGCACAACATTGCTCTAAAAACAATACATATACATCATCTGTTATCTGAAATACGGAGAATGGTGAAAGTATGATTTTAGAGGGTGGGGCAAAAGGAATAGTCAGGTTTGTCTAAAAAACAGGTGGGACTTGGGACCTAAAAATGCAACAACTTCTGAAGATACATTTAGACTAAATCTGGATTTGCAGTTCCCTGAAACTTATTAGCTGTGCTTAGATTTCATTTGTATTTATTTATTTTTTTACCTGAAATATCTGATAAAGTTTTATAGGTATGTTCTGGGCTGAAAATTTTGTTAAACTGTAGTCTGCCCATCTCTGTCATTGGCTAAGCTCGTTCATTTTACAAGAGTTCCTTTCTGCTTTGTCTTCTGCATGGACATAGTCATAGTTTAAAAAGATAAAGAAGTGATACCGACATCTTGACCAGCTCGACTAAGAAGTTGAGCAAATTATCTTCCTTGACAAAAAAAAGGTAAGATAACATCTTCTGAGTGAGCTCAGCTCCAGTTGACTTCATGAGTATGACCTTATAATTTTTTTTGGCAATAGTATAGAACAGGGGTCTTCAAACTTGGCCCTTTTATGACTTGTGGACTTCAACTTCCAGAATTCCTCAGCTAGGAATTCTGGGAGTTGAAGTCCACAAGTCATAAAAGGGCCAAGTTTGAAGACCCCTGGTATAGAAGAGGATTTTCATGTCTACATTTTTGGACGTTTTCATAACTTTCCAATCTGGTTATTGCCCTTAACTCTTTAATAGCCTTTCATCTAATTATTTAACCAACCCTGTTTAGTTTCCAAACCCAGACATAATCAGCCAAGAAGATGCTGCCACTTATTGAGACAAATAGTAAAAGAGGGGGGGGGAAACAAATGGAATAGGAGCTTGTATTCCTTTCATAGCACCTAAGATGTGGTTAATGCAAAAACAAAAAAGAAAATGAAAGGATAGACCTATAGGAATGTGGGATGATCTTCCCCGAATGACTGCATCTTTTCAGCATGTGTCCCCCTTGTTTGGAAGTCTTAGAAATTTATGCACATTTCATTGCTGCTTGTGGTATGAGCAGGTTGTTCTATTTCCTACTCAACAGGCTCCTTCTGCAGGAAATGCCTCATGCAAGCAGCTACCCTAGAAGGGGCTGGATGGGATGATTGAGACAATTGTTCTCCTTCTGAACATTCTTTCATTTTTCTGCCTGATTCCAGTTATGCACAGAACAAATGGGATTTCTGGCCATGATCTGCTAGTAGACCTTGCTCAGCTTTTCAAACCCAGTTGAATAATGGGGGGGAAAAATGTTCCATTCTTGGTGAGCAGCTCAAGTATCACCTTTGACAGTAATATACTGTCTTCTAAAAAAACCTCAGAAAGAAAGCAGACTACGAGGTGAACCAATCTGTGAGTGGCCTCAGCCTATTGACCAGTCTTTCAGTTTAATGCCTTCCAGATGTGTGGAACAATGTCACCCATGATGCCTAGCTATCATCTCTAATTAGTGCCTGTCTGGGGACAATGGAGGAGGTGGTGCAACATGTGGAAGACTCTGTTAAAGCAAGAAGGACGTATTTTGTATGAGATTCTAAATCATCTGATCACAGGAGTGAGATTTGCCAAGGTGATCAGAGAGTTAATATTCTATATAACAATTGCTTCAAAAAGCTTCAGAGTGTAGCAAATTTTACAGAAAAGTGCAGATTTGTCACTTTGAAGCTAAATCCATGTACCTGAGCTTTTTTGATTATGTTTTACTGGAGCAGTTTCCCCAAACTGGTGCCCTTCAGAAGTGCTTGGGTTACTGCGCCCAGAATCCTCAGCCAGCATCTGGAAGGCGCCAGAGTTGAGAAGGCTGCCTAGATTACTAGTTTCTTTATTCATTGTTTTGATTAAAACAAAGCTTACAACTAGCTTAAATTCATGGCTTGCTGTGCCGTTAGGGTTTGATGGTTAGCTACATTATGCTTTTAATATGCAGAAATAATTTAGTCTTCATCTGTTTTGCCTTTTCAACATACTTGTGAGGTGAATCAGAATCATTCCCACATGGGAAGATTGAGAGAATATATTTGCTAACAACTTGTTAAACAGAACAAGGATTTGAGTCCAGGCCTTCTATTCTATATCCAGTGCTCCGTGTACTCTCTCTTAACTTAATTGCAACAATCTTCAGCTCTTCCAGATGTGGGATGTTTTATTTGACTCTCTGGCATGACTATTTTCTTTCTTATTTACTGTTAAATGCCACATTTCTTTCTTTAAATCTGCCTTTTGTTGGTGATTCCTTTTCTTTGTGCTTTTCTTTCTACCTCTTTGATTCTCTGTTAGCTTATGGCTGTGACACCAGTAATACAATTCATAGGTAAAGGTAAAGGCAAAGGTTCCCCCGCACATGCGAGCTAGTCGATTCCGACTCTAGGGGCCGGTGCTCATCTCCGTTTCAAAGCCAAAGAGCCAGCGCTTGTTAAAGGACGTCTCCGTGGTCATGTGGCCGGCATGACTAGACGCCAAAGGCGCATGGAACGCTGTTACCTTCCCACCGTAGTGGTCCCTATTTTTCTACTTGCATTTTTACGTGCTTTCGAACTGCTAGGTTGGCAGAAGCTGGGAAGAGTAACAGGCGCTCACTCTGTTATGTGGCACTCAGGATTCGACCTGCCAAACTGCCGACCTTCTGATCGACAAGCTCAGCACCCTAACCCACTGAGCCACCGCGTCCCTTATACACAGTGCTTTTTTTGTAAAAGAAAAAGGTGCCGGAACTCACACATGTCATACAGCCCACCTTGCCTACCCTACAAGGTTCCATCCAAAAAAGGTGCCGGAACTCCATTCTGAGCGTTCTATGACAAAAAAAGCCCTGCTTATACAATTCATATAATTGATAAAATAAAAAAACCCATGTACTATGGGATGCCTATATTAGGCTGAACTGTCATACCCTGGAAAGAGAAAAAAACACAGGTATACTCATTAATCATTATCATCCTCCTACTCAAGTTAAGGAGCCCTGATGATGCAGTGGTTAGAATGCAGTATTGCAGTCTATTTCTGCCAACTGCCAGCAGTTCAAACCTGATCGTCTCAAGGTTGACTCAGCCTTCCATCCTTCCGAGGTCGGTAAAATGAGAACCCAGATTGTTTGGAGCAATATGCTGACTCTGTAAACTGCTCAAAGAGTGCTGTAAAGCACTATGAAGCAGTATGTAAGTCTAAGTGCTATTGCTATTTAAATATATGTAGATTTAAAACAACATTCTGTTTTTAAAAAAAGAAATAGTAAAGGAAATGTCAGGCATTTTGTGCTTACCTAATGTACATGAGAGTTTGTCCCATGTTTCTTCCATCACCTGCATCGATTTGTTATGCCTTTTTCCTCCTCTACCTCCCACAGTCCACAAAGAAGAAAGAACCTCTTTAGTGCTATCATTATGCAAATAAAACATAGACAATGTCAGGAATAAGGACTCCAAGATTTGACAGTGAACCTTTTTCTGGGACATGACCGGTGCTCACTGAAGCCAGTCTGATATTGGCCGCAAGTGCTGATTCGTGTAAGAACCCAGTTAACTGTTTCAATCACAATAAGAATTGTCTGTTTCACGTAAAATGTTATGAGCCCTTTATAAAGTTTTTTTTCCTCCCCCCTTCTGCCACCTGTTCTTTTTATTCTCAGCAAACTGCAAATCAATTTTATTAGGAACTTCGCAGGGTGAATTAATTATGTAGGTCTTGTGAATCAAATGACCAACTTAAGCCTATGTTGTTATTCTTTTTTTAAGTGGGGATTAGAATGTTTGGTAGGGGTAATACAGATAAAAAAATTAGAAAAATGCATTTTAATAAGAATTCCCTCTTCTCTGGGAAACTCGGTGCGTGACTAGGATTAGACATTTCTAACTGTGAAGTCTCATTAGTATCATGAAACGGCAATTTCCAGAATTCTCTTGGGGAAAACTGTGATATTTAAGATTATGCAACAAATATATTGCAGTCTAGAATGGAATTAAATGAGGCAAGAATCCTAAGTCTAAAATGAATCCTTAAGAAATATATATTTCTTTTTTTACTGTTGCTCTTGGATCACAGACATTGCTAACACTTTCCTTTTCTGTATTATCCTTTTGGGATGGGTCCATAACTCTGAAATAATGTGTATATTGAAGAATATATAGAAGCTCTCAAGTTCAGGAATTTCAGACAGCACAGCTGAAAAAATTCTTCCTTTCCTCTGAGGTCTTAGACTACCAATGCTATTTAGGCAGTATTGAGTCAGAGACCAGATGGATCAATATATTCTCACTCTCTACAGGAGCTTCCATTATGGATCTCTCTAAAGCTGGGCCAGCCCTGCCTTTAGGTGTAGCAGAACAAGCTTTCAAAATAGCATGTTTTGGGAGTGGGTAACATTAGGTTGTAAGGGACGCGGTGGCTCAGTGGGTTAGGACGCTGAGCTTGTCGATCAGAAGGTCGGCAGTTTGGCGGGTCGAATCCCGAGTGCCGTGTAGCAGAGTGAGCGCCTGTTACTCGTCCCAGCTTCTGCCAACCTAGCAGTTCAAAAGCACATAAAAATGCAAGTAGAAAAATAGGGACCACTCCGGTGGGAAGGTAACAGCGTTCCGTGTGCCTTTGGAGTCTAGTCATGCCGGCCACATGACCATGGAGACGTCCTCGGACAAGCGCTGGCTCTTTGGCTTTGAAACGGAGATGAGCACCAGCCCCTAGAGTCGGAAACGACTAGCACGCGTGTGCGGGGGAACCTTTGCCTTTACCTTTAACATTAGGTTGTATTTTCTTTGTGCACTTAAGGCAGCTCGGTGTTTTCAGATGCAGAGAAGTAACCTGTTTATCGCCAATGTTCTAGAGGCATTTTAGAGGCTGATAAAAGGCCAGAACTGAATAGACCTGCAAAGACCAACAATGCAGGAGATAAAGGAAGAAGCAGGAGAACAGAGGTGAGCCTCAGAGATTGGCAGAAAACTGTACTAATAAATCAGTAGTGGGGATGCTGCTCCCAATTTCAGATATTTCTTCACCGCTATGTAGAGGGTGGGAAATAAATGGAGAACCTGAAATACTAACACAGGAGGATGGGTATGGGTATATCATGGGCATCATTGAAACCCAGTGGGATCATTGCTTATGTTCTAGATCACAAGTTGAACATGAGCTGAAAGCGTGATGCTGCTGCTACTAAAAAGGCAAATCTATTTGGGGATGTTGTATTAATAGAAATGTAGAGTTCAGATTATGAAAAGTAACTATCCCATTCTGATCTGCCCAGGTCAGACCCCAGTTGGAGTACTGTGAGCAGTTCCAGATATCACAGTCAAAAAAAGTAATGGTCAAACTGAAGTGAATTTAGAGGAGGGCAATCAGAATGGTGAAGAAATTGGAAAACAAGTCCTGTGAGGAACAGTTAAAGGAAATGGATATGTTTTACCTTGGAAGAGAAAATAGAGGAGATTCAATAGTAGCCTTCAGATATCTAAAGTATGTTCCTATATAGGATGGAGTGTTTTCTCTGGAAAGCAGAGCCAGATCCATTGGATTGAAACTACAGGGAAGTACATTCAGGCTAGGAGAAATTTCATGAGGTCAAGCAGCGGAAGAGGCTGCCTTATGTAGTGGTGCCCTCCCCTTCAATGAAAGTTTTTAAACAGAAGCTGGGTAGCCATATCTCCAAAATAAACAGCATAGTTATTCTAAGAGATAGGTTGGACTAAATGAAATCTGAGAATATTTCCAACTCTATGATTCTGGTCAACTGCCTGGTCACTTCACCTTTTGTATATGAAACATAAAGAAGGAAGGAACATGATCTTTACCTCCAGGGAGCAAATCTTTCTTGTGCTCACCCTATGGTTGAAAAAATGAACTTTTGGGCAGTTTGGGCAAACTTCCACATTTTCACTCTATTCTTTCCCCTCCCATGTCAATAACTTTTTCTATAAACTGAACCTAATAAAGACATCTTTAAAGAAGCAAATGTTGGCACTGTCTTGCAGGAATGAAGTTTAAGCTTTTTTTTTTGCCCCTGTAGTGTCGTGACTCTAACGTATTTATTTATTTATTTATTTATTTAAGAGAACCTGCTTTAATCTCTTCTTCATTGCTTTTCCTGGAATGAAGTTTAAGCTTTTTTTTTGCCCCTGTAGTGTCATGACTCTAACTTATTTATTTATTTATTTATTTATTTATTTATTTATTTATTTATTTATTTATTTATTCATTCATTCATTCATTCATTCATTCATACATACATACATACATACATACATACATACATACATACATAATTTATTTTTCACTTTTTTGAATTGCCCAGCTCCCTCAGGTAGGAACTCTGGATATCTTATTTATTTATTTATTTATTTTATTACATTTATATACCGCCCTTTCCCGGAGGACTCAGGGCGGTTTACAGGGTAATTAAAAACCAAAATACAAAAGTTAAAAAACCAAGTTTAAAAAAAATTAAATTTATCCCTGTATAAGTAAAAACCCCAGTTAAAATAAAATTAATCCTCAGCCTGGGCCAGAGAGCTCGAAGAGCCAGGTCTTCAGGCCCCGGCGGAATGAACGGAGGTCGGGGGCAGTCCTCAGCTCCACTGGCAGCTGGTTCCAAAGGGCAGGCGCCCCCACTGAGAAGGCCCTATCCCTGGGTGTCGTCCGCCGGCAATCTCTTACCGGTGGCACCCTGAGAAGACCCTCCCTGTGGGAGCTTGCCATCAATCAAATCTTGTCATTTATTAGAGCTGCAGTGGAGGAAAACATATCTTGATTGTTACTTATATTCATTCATTCTCCCTCAGATTTGATATAAGAGCCTATAGGTGGTGAAAGTCTTGTCATCTCAAAACCTCGTGCTATGCCAGAGTTGTTTGTAGAGCATTCAAATGTTATGGCCCTTCTGTTCATTTTCTATGTACAAAAAAATGCCCCCATCTTTTAAAGCAGCAGTTCCCAACCTTTTCTGTACTCCGCACCCCTAGAACACTTCTGGTATATTCTCACACCCTTTACAAAAGTCTGAAATAATGGCAACGAATTATGCATATACACTATAATTTTGAAAACCCAAGTTTTCGCACCCCCTGGAATATCGTCTCACACCCCCAGGGGGTGCGAGCACCCCTTGTTGGGAAACCCTGCCTTAAAGCCTCGGTCAATAGATCTATGAGATTTTCATAGGATCAGTTGATTAGAAACAGGAATTTCTAAAATGGATAACATGCACCAGAAACATATGCCAATGAACTACCTGTATAATGGAATCATCTTGGTTGGTGCATGGGGAACATAGGCAATGAATGCAAGGTAGAAAAGCCAAAGATAACTACCCTTTGATCTCAAAGTATAATAGAGAAGTGAATATTGAATAATCTGTTTGCCTGTATTGATAACATCAAATGTTCTGCCGGAGGCAGGCTACTTTGTTGTATTGAGTGAAAAGATAATGCTCTCAGCGTTGACACTTTGAACATTTCTTTTTGTGCTCTGGTATGTAATTTGTTTTGTAATGCAGTCATCTACATGTCTGTTCAGAAGTAAACCTCTGGAATTTGGTGGGGTATATTGCTGGATAATGTGCATAGCAGTTTTTTTCCTACTTTGATACTCTTCAGTTCTCAGAAACCTTAGAAATCACAGCTAATGAGAACTGAGGTCTACTGTTATTTAGGTTGTGGGGTGCTAATATGTAGGGTTGCAGCATTAGGGAGTGAGCATTTCACTCTGGATCCATTTAAATAAAACTTCCCATAGCAAAGGAAGAATTAGGAAGCCAGCAAGATTATCTCACCAATCCACCCCCAGTCCCTCATGTCCATTTTTGGATTTGGGGGCACACGTCTCTTTATGCTCAACTAAAGAAAAAAAAAATAAAGGTAGGAGGATCTCTCAGCTGGAAAATTTCTTTTTAACTTATCTACACTCACCTCTGCCCATTAAGTCATACTGAATATATCCAAAAATTATTTCAGCATTTAGAATTAAATACATTTTCTTTCAAGATCTAAAAGGAAGTATCAGAAAGTATGCACCCCTGGAGAATATGTAGGAAGAAGACAGATAAAAAATTAAGTTGGAGGAAACTCAAATTAGTGGATAAAATAGATAGAATCTAGCTGTTCTTATTTTAGAAGAGGAAGGGCACAGTCCATCTGCAAGTTTTTTTTGTTTTTGTTTTATAAATATTGCACAGTTACTGTTTATTTCAGTGAGGCTTGCTTAGGAGAATTTCTTAGCAAATTGAAATCCTAAGTTTAATTACTAGCTTTCGTGCTTAAAAAGGGGGAGATATGTCATGTTGAAATATGATTCTGCCGGCTATTAATTCTAGAGTTACTTAAAAACAAATACCACAAAAAGAAGTTGACGGTTTTGTCTTTGAAGTCTGGAGATTTGGGATAACGATATTTTATTTTCAAGACCTTACTCATTATATTTGCTATTGTCTGCAATTAGTGATCCCGGAGTTGGCTGGACACCTATGTTCATGCTGCCAAATGCCCTTATATTAGATAATCCTCTCTATTTCTGCACTGGAATCCTCTACCTTAAAAATATTGAAAGCAGTGATGATATCTTGTGCTGCTTTATGAGGGAAGATAATGGTTTTCAGAAAATTGGCACAGAATGCCCTCTCCATTACAAACACAATAATATTACCATCTTTTTATTACCATGAGCCTTGGTGGAGCAGTGGGCTAATGCCTCCTTAAGTAACACCAGCTGCCTGCAATTAGTGCAGGTTCGCATCCCACCAGGCTCAAGGTTGACTCAGCCTTCCATCCTTCCGAGGTAGGTAAAATGAGGACCCAGATTGTTGGGGGCAATAAGCTGACTTTGTAATAATGCCGCTTGGGGTGTGTGTGAAAGCCCTAATAATGAAGGCTACTGCTAAGCTTGTAAGCCGCCCTGAGTCTTCGGAGAAGGGCGGGATATAAATGGAATTAAAATAAAAATAAATAAAATCTTTTTCTTTATGGACAGAAAGTCCCATATTCCCGCAGCAGTTCAAACTATCCCTACTACGGAAAGGCAGTTTTAAGCAAGGTTTCATCTCTAAATTTTGCAATTTGTGAAAAAAGTAATAACATAGAACATGTCTCCATAAAACATGGAAACCTTAGAAGCCACAAAAAGAGAAAATTCAGCCGAATGGCTTTTGTGGCTTGCCTTCCATTATACTCCCCCCACCCCCAAGCTGGATAATGACTTGTACCTCTTAAGAAACATTGTACCTCACAGCTGGGTATGTAAACCATGTGCATGATCATGGTTTGAATCAGCCACCATAGATTTATTTTTATTTTTTTTCATTTTAATTCCATTTATATCCCGCCCTTCTCTGAAGACTCAGGGCGGCTTACAAGCTTAGCAGTAGCCTTCATTCTATGTATATGCCTGCTTATTAGGGCTTTCGCCCCCCCAAGTGGCATTATTACAAAGTCAGCTTAATTGCCCCCAACAATCTGGGTCCTCATTTTACCTACCTCGGAAAGATGGAAGGCTGAGTCAACCTTGAGCCTGGTGGGACTCGAACCTGCACTAATTGCAGGCAGCTGGTGTTACTTAAGGAGGCATCAGCCCACTGCTCCACCAAGGCTCTTATAGATAGACTGGTAGTGTTCTCATTCAAACAGCCATGACTCCAGCTTTTACTCCCATACTTCCATAGGCTTCCCAAACCTTTTTCTTCGTTACCCCAAACTGCTTATCAGAAAGTCCTTTTTTATCACCATTCATAAGAAAGGGTTAGGGATCAGCTTTTTTTCCTTTTTTTTGTAATATAGGTTGAGAATTGCCATTTTTTTAAAAAAAAACCATGAAAAATACATTGGTGAAGAATAAAAGAAAATGTGGAAAGAAATCCTCTTCCCCTGTGTTTTGAGCTTTTCTTTCCCTCACATGGCTCCACCCACCAGTACACTGAACTCCTGAAGAGCAGATGGTGGAAGGCGCAGCCAGTTACACAGGCCTTGCCAAGGAACGTGCTGTGCACTTTCCTCCTCCACTGATATTAATGGTTGCCCCATCACCCCCAGGAGTAGCAGGAGGAATCTGAAGGAGATCGGCATTTAGCAACATATAGCCTATATACGAACATTGTTCTTGCACTCTTTACTCTTGTTTTACTTCTGGAGAGCAGCCAGTGGGAATGGACTGGTGTAATGTGCGGTTAAGACAGATTTGTACAGCTATTTCTGACATACCTTTTTTGAGGGCACCCCACCAATCAAGTAGATTCTTGAGAGATTCCCCATTTCTTTTTTCTTTGTTCTCCCGTACCAGAAAAACTAGGAGGTTTGTCTGTTGCCAGAGATGATGCTAGGCTAGCCTTAACATGCGGTAGGGTGCCATTAAAAACAGTTTTGTTTTGTTTTTTTTAAATCATATTCCTCATACAACACAAAATATGTTTAAAATGCTTTGTGTACTCGTTTTCTATTAAAATGCTCAAAAAGCTCCGCAACAGAGAAAATGTTGACCTTTCCCTTACTAATGATACCCCTGTAGTCACTCTTATACTTCCACCAGCCGTCAGAGTCTTGGCTCAATTGTTTAAATTAGAAATTTTCCCACCTCAAAAAAAGTGTGTTAGGGATAAAAGGTAATTGGCTTGTGGAGTTAAAATAGCACATGCATTCATTGAAGATGTGGCATACTTAGCCAAATTTACAATTATCTAGACTAGAGGTAAATACAATCTACAATTCTACATAAACTGCTCTTAAAGTAGTTCACACATGTATACATATAGATACTTCTGCAAGCTTGGACCAGATGGTCAGTTTGAATTTTTTTAAAAAAGTCGTTTGATTTAGAGAGTCTTTGCAGATATAAATAAAAAATACTGGAGTGCACTAAAGCTGCTTCTGATTTTTATCAGTTTAGAGTGCAAATGAGAGGTCCTTTACATTCTCCTGTCCATTAGCGATCCTTATATAAGCTTTCAACCTTGTCCTAGACTTGCTAGTTTTCTCTAGAATTAATATTTTCTATGGAAGAACATTTAGTCAACACGAATTTCAGCACTTCAGTTATAGGCTTGAGACCATGGAGTAATAAAGCAGCAGAGGTAAGAATGACATTGCATGATACATTTTGTGGGTGCAAATTGTTTCTTTTTTCCCTAAGTCTTCATCCCAAGTAGACCATGGACATGTACAGAGCTAATTGGTTGCCATAGCAACACCCCTCACACTGTTGTGTTAGCTTCCTAGGTGGGTTTAGATGCCTGTGGCATTGGCTTGACACATCTCTATTTCCTGACGCAGGCAGTGTTATTTCAGGAGCAGGTGCCATGCCACTGTATTGAATTATGGCCCCTGGCTAAATGGGTTATTACTGCAGTACAGTATTTTTTTTCTGAAAACAAGACTGTCATCATCTTCTTTATCTTGCTAGTTGCATTGGGACAATATTGCTTGCTTATAGATATTTATCGTTGTCTCTCCAGCATGCATTTTCAAATATAATTCCATGCATTCAAGCTCACTTCATGAGAGTAAGCAGAAAATGGGCCAAAGTAGCCAAACCAAACATTTCTGTTGAAGCTAGGCATGACTACCCTGATTAGTTTTGAAACAGATGTGGGGAAACTGCTTTTTCCACATATGCTGGACTCCAGCGTGCAAGATCCCTAAGCAGCATAGTCACGGTGAAAGATTCTTGCAGTTCAACAACATCTGGAGATTAGAAACCCCTTGCAGATTTAAAGCACGTTTAAATCACTTTTCATCAAATTCAGATTTTATGGGGGTATACAGTAAAAACTGCTCAGGCGGAGCTATATTTGAATCATTCTTGCATGTCATACAGCAGGGGTCCCCAACCCCCGGTCCGTGGACCAGTGCCGGGCCGCAGCATGCCAGCAACCGGTCTGCACAAACAAGCAAAGCCTCATTTCTGAGATGCAGGCAGCACACAAAACCACACACTCTCTGGTCCATGGAAAAAACTCTTTCCATGGAGCCGGTCCCTGGTGCCTAAAAGGTTGGGGACTTCTGTCATAGAGTAATTAATTTACACAATCATGCTGAATATTTAATTACCAAGTCTAAGTGATGGATTTGTATGGAAACGAAGTAGATACACACAACATCCATGAACTTTTATGAATCAGTTTATATGCATGTTCTAGTATTTATAATGTAAATTAGGGCCAAGGAGACCTCAATTTATATCCTCATATGGTTATGAAACTTCCTTATAGCCTTCTCTCAGGATAACTGGCTCAGGAATTCTGGGAGTTGAAGTCCACAAGTCATAAAGGGGCCATCATTCCCCACCCTTGATCTAAGATGGTAATTATGGAGGATAAACTAGAAGGGACAGGACTGTGTATATTACACCGAGTTCCATGAAGAAGGTGAGGTAAAAATTAATTCATCTGCGATGAATGGTTCACATATGCATGAATTTTACTTGATTTCTTTACATTAATTGATGGCTTTGGTCTGGTGCACAGGGAAGTAAAACTGTGTACATGCTCTTTTATTCATAGATTCAACCAGTCATCAGACAATAAATAAACCCTAGACCTCAAATATACCGGTATATCTGTTTGTATGAATCTGGCATAGATCTGCATGCAATCATTCTACTATGTAGTATGCTTGCAATGCAACCCATGTTTATTGTCTTGTACAGAATACAGTGATATTGAGCTAGTAACTTAAGGATTTGTTTGAAAAAAAAATCACACATGTTATGTAGCTGATCTCATAACTGCTGCTGTACACAGCTCAATCAATCTACTTCCTGACACAGAACTTGGATTGTGTAAATTTAGCCTTTATTCTCATCCAGATGATTGCATTTTCATACATACTCAATAAATATTAATGCACACAAATGAACACCTGCACCCATCAACAAGGATTTAATTTAAGCCTTATTTCATAAAGTCAACTCACTACTAGAATTTAGGAGAAGAATATTAATCTCTTGTCTTTGCTTCAGATTTCAGTTTCTCTAAGCCCATCAGCTGCAGATAAATAAAGGCTGTGTCTTTTTTAAAAAAAAAAAGTGGTTGTACTCTGTCCTTCAAAAAAGAAGATATTCTGTTCATGATATTGGTTGGGGAGGGAAAGAGAGAATCAGTTTCAGTGCAAAAGCATTCCATTCACTTCAACATATGTCCTTAATTTCAGGGGATGGTAGTTGCTTTTAGTGAAATTGAGGGACCTGCCGCTTGCAGTGGCTTTTCACCTGACTGGATGCTGAATTTGAGAGGAATGAACTTTGGGTGCCATATATAAAATGAATATGCACGTTTTCTGTCATACAAGAAACTATCCAGACCAGGCTGAAATGTTTTCTAATTACATGGGACTATTGATAATGCAACTTCTGACCATCTTCAAATGGCATTGAAGTTGTCCCAACAGGGTTTACAAAGAATACATATAAAGCAGATGTGCTATAAGGCACATTATTTTTTGATTTGATTTGATTTGATTTGGGTGCCACCCATTTCCAGATCAACTCTGGGTGCCTTCAAAGTATTAAAACAGGGCTTTTCAACCAGTGGTACGGGTACCACCTGTGGTACATTGGCACCTGGCAGGTGGTACGCGACCATCCTAGAAAAGTAGCGGCGGAGGGGAATGAGCTGAACCGGTGGCAGCACCGCACAAGCCTGAGCGAGAGATGGCTGGAGCTGCAGGACTGTCAGGGCTCAGCGGAAGCACCAGGATCAGCGCTTCTTCGGGGCTGTCAGGGCTCAATGGAAGTGCCAGAATCAGCACCAGGCTCCAGCTGGAGCTCGGCGCTGATCCTGGCACTTCTGCTGAGCCCAGAAGAAGCGCTGATCAGCTGGAATGTTGCAGCATCTCCAGGGTCTTGTGATTTACATTCAGATGCTTGGCAACTGATTCATATTTATGATGGTCACAGTGTCCCAGGGTCATGTGAAGTGACCAAAACATGCTGTAACCACCCAGCAGATGGTGGGGGGGGGAATAAAACCAAACTCCCCCCACTCCACCCCCACTGGCAATCCTCAACAGAAATGCTCACAACAATGAAAACCTCGGACAGGAGGAAGAGCGCCACTGGGCAGGCAGGCAGGCAGGTGTCCTGCTCGACTGTGGCTAGGGGGGCACTTTTTTCAGTGCCATCGTAACTTCGAACAGTCACTAAGCAAACTGTTGTAAGTTGAGGACTACCTGTACTTCATCACTTTTTTCCTTTTTTTTTTTGGTCATCAAGTTTTTGACACCTTGCTAGGCGACTGGTGGTACTCGGATGTTGCCATATCCTAAAAGTGGTACAATGGGTGAAAAGGTTGAAAAGCCCTGCATTAAAAGACAAAATAAATAAGACTAGGGGGGCTTTCGCCCAGGTTCGCCTGGTGCGCCAGTTGCGGCCCTATCTGGACCAGGATGCCCTGTGTACGGTCACTCATGCGCTCGTGACCTCTCGCCTGGACTACTGCAATGCTCTTTACATGGGGCTTCCCTTGAAGACCACTCAGAGGCTCCAACTGGTACAGAATGCGGCCGCGAGAGTTGTCTTGGGAGTTTCCCGGTACTCCCATGTTACACCTTTGCTCTGCGAGCTACATTGGTTACCAGTTGTCTTCCGGGTGAGGTTCAAGGTTTTGGTTATGATCTTCAAGTCCTTACATGGCATGGGTCCGGGGTACCTCGAGGACCACCTGCTGCCGGCGTCAACTCCCCTCCGCCCTGTGCGTGCCCACAGAGAGGGCCTCCTCAGGGTGCCTCCGGTCAGGGAATGTCGACTGGTGGCCCCCAGGGGGAGGGCCTTCTCTGTGGGCGCTCCGGTGTTATGGAACCAACTGCCGGTTGAGCTCCGGATGGCATCGGACCTTCACTCCTTCCGGCGCGGGCTGAAGACCCACTTATTTGAACTAGCTGGTCTGGCCTGATGGGGAACGTTAGGGTTTTTAATAGGTCTTTTATTGCTTTTATTGTTATTGTAATTTTTAATTGGGCATTTGTTTAATTCCTTTTTAATTTTTGTATTATTTATATATGCCCTGTTAACCGCCCTGAGTCCTTCGGGAGAAGGGCGGTATACAAATTTAATAAAAAAAATAGCAAATACACTCAATACAATTAAACTGTAGAACATTAAACAATACGGTGAATCTGGCCAAAGATAGAAAAACACATATCACCCACCCAGCAGGGGGCACCAGTCACCCTAGCCCAGAATATGGGAAGTCTTTACTTTTCCAGAATACCATCTGGCTGAAAGCCACCAAATTTCAGGGGGAACCTTATTCCACAGGGTAGGTACAGTACTGCAGTAGAGAAATCACACTTCTGAGGTCTGATAAACAACGTTGCTTAACTTGAAAGAACTTGGAGCTTGCCAACCCTGTCAGATCAAATCAGCTGGGCAGACACCAGGGGAGATAGGGGGTCCCACAAATAACCAGGCCCCATGCTACGTAGGAATAAACAGGTCGTAACCAGCATTTTGAATCCCAACCAGAATCAGGCTGGCAAGCAGGGCTGTAACGTGGCATAACCCAACATGCTCCTCAGTGCCCAAACTACTGCATTCTGAATCAGTTGAAGCTTCTGAGTGGGCTTCAAGAGCAGCCCCATGTAGAGCATATTGCAGTTCATACAGGGAAGCTGTGTTATGCATAAGGACCTGCGCTGATTTTTGAAGCATAAAAGCATAACATGAAATTTCGTATTCATTTCAAATAAGCTTGGAGAATGCAGAGGGATGCAATTAGGGTGGCTTCAGCTCTTTGACATTAAGACTATTAATACCTGGTTGTATAATTATGTGCAGATACCCCATTGGATTTTCTTACTGTTTATATTGAAATAATGTTTTCTTGGTGACTTAGGATTTTTTAGTATTAGTATTGATTGTTTTGTATGATTTTAACCCTGGTTATGAAGATTGCACATATATACTGCTTAGAGTTGAATACAAGTGAAGCATTCTGTAAACCTGAAAAATAAATAAATGTCCCTCAGATTAGTTGTTAAAGTATGTATCATGGGGTCTGTTTCCAAAAGGCTGGGTCCTAATTCCTACCAGCTCTTTTAACTACCCTAAATTTTCATTGCGGTCACCAGTTCAAATCTGATTCAGATACAAAAGAAAAACCCTATCACCCAATACTGCAAAGCATAAAAGGATATTTTGAGGCCTCCAAGATTATGTAATTCGTACCCATTTCATTAGTTGATCTTCAAAATTGGCCCACTTTCTGCTATCCATCTCTTGGTAACCATGAGAGCAAATGGTGCAGCAACTTTTTTTTTGAAGCTGGACAGTATGTATTTTAATAGGATAATAAACCAACCAGCAAAATAGAAGGTTGCTTTGGGAAGGAAAAATAAAATAAAAAATACAACAAAGGGCATTTCCCATCTTACTACCTCAGGTTATTACAACTGGACTTATTTTTACATGCAGCGTGGATACTGCAATATTGAGTGATGATTCTCTCCTCAGAATGTATGGAATGCCGTGGAGTACACTTTCATAACTAATGTAAGGACTTAAAGGTTACGAAGTATAACTTATTTGGGCAGTCTTGAGTCCCATTTACTTGCATATTTTGCCGTGGTGCTTTAGATTTGTGATGATGCACTCATTGTCTCTGTTTTCTTCTCGCAGATCCATATTCGGTTGCAGGCAGTGATGGCAGTATCTCTGCCTCAGTGGCCTCAATCCAGCCACAGGCATCTAGCAGCTCAGCTCCCAGTTCCCCTGCTTCCCGCCACTCAGTTAGCACCCTCAAGAAATGGCTTACCAACCCTGTACGCAAGCTAAGTGGCGGTGGGCTACCTCGGGGAGAACGCCCACTCAGGAAAACAGAAGGTCGGACAAGGCGCCATGGGCGCCAGGAGGATCGCAAGAGTATTGACCTCGACCTCCTCAGCCAAGCAGAGGCACCCTTTGCTGTTCCACAGGAGTCAATCGGCACAGTAAGAGCAAAGAAATGCATGCCTGTGCAAACAAAAGCTATTTTGTTCAGTCCCTCACTGCAAAACAGGATTAGACAATCACCAACCCTGATAGAATAGTCTATTTGAATCCAGGCTAGCTTCATGCAATCCAGATGTCTGTGGCTGAGGATTCTCTAAGTTAAGGTCCACACATGTGGAGGGTACCCAAGTTGGGGAGGTTGATTTAGATTTTAAGATATAGAACAAATAGTTGATTTGAGCAAACGACAAGACATATGCTGTTGAAGAAACACCAGCATCATTATGCATGCGATACTATGAATCAGACACAACTAATCACCTATTGCCCATCAAAGTGGATTAGAAAAAGTCAACTTCAAAATTGCATTGGATGATTGTCCTTTTTAATTTGTCAGTACAATGGCATTAGTTATTCTGATTTGTCTTGTAACGTGTTTTTATATGGAGTCAGTTTTCTAGAAGCACCTTTATGCCTTTTTTTGAACTTTACACTTGATTTACAGAAAGGCTTTGATTAAGTGTGTTAATTTTGCTGGCAGAACAAACTGGCAGCTGTGTAGAGCATGGCTAGAGATTTGTGATGCTAAAACTGTGTAATCTAAAGGAAATTTAAAAGTGGAGGATCAGAAACTTCTATATATCCATTTATAAACCTGGATATGAAATTGTCTGATACACTTCTCTTATAATTTCAGGATGGCAATACTCATCTACCAGACCTTTCCTTGCTCTCCAACCTGCTAGAAGGAGATGGCTCAAAAACACCCAACCAGGTGGGGAGAGGCAGGAAGAAAAGATGTCTTGTATTAGAAGTTATTCAATGCACGTCTTGATGGATGCTGTTATATTTAAGCAGACTTTAAAGAAGAATCAACCATTTTTGGGAAGCAGTGAACAGATTTGGAATTTAAAGATTGAGACACTATAAAATGTCTTCTTACTCCTGGAAGCAAATTTGGGAGGGTTTGCTTCACCAACTCTCAGAATATTTTGTAATTATTTATTTAATTAAATGTATATGCTTACTTTATATAAATATAAATTTATATATTTTTATCTTCTCCCTGGGAAGATAGATACAGTTCCCGCAACATTAGGATATAGGCTAGAAATCTCCAAAATTGCACCCATGTGTGTACTATGCTGCCTACCCTGGTTCAGGAAAATACTTTGACATTGAAGTTAAATATTTGCAGTTCATGCAGTTAGTGTTGCATGAAATGAGATTAGCTGCAGCCAAAGGCGGCCAAAGAATAAAAGTAACTGGACGATCTTTTCAGATGACTTCTTTAACTGGTCTCAGTTGTGCTTTACATCCCATTTTCTCTCCTTTTCTTTTTCTTTCCATTCTTCAGCCTATTTTCCCTTTTAAAGAATTATGTCATCTTCATAGAAACCAATCAGTACTTCACTTACAGCTCAGAGGCTACCAACATTCACAAGGAGCTAGGAGAAAAGAAATTATTCTGTGAGAGGAATTTAAAAAGAAAGTAAAATAAAAATGGCAACAACAGGGTGAAGTTAAGGGAATCTTTCAAAATCTCAAAACCACCTAACTTATTAATAAGGTGCTAACTGCTACTAATAACCCTTTCTTGTGAATGTAGGGTTGCTTATCTGAATATTTAAATAGGATAGCTTTATATGTAAGGTCCCAAATTTAATCCTTTATCTTTCCTAAATACAAGATTTAAGAGAAAAACTGATGGAGCTATGGAGAGCTATAGCCATTGTGTTTAAGTAGTATAATTAGACCAGGTGTATCCAACCTTTTGGCTTGCCTGGGCCGCATTGAGTGAAGAATTGTTTTAGGCCACATATAAATATATAATAAGGGACGCGGTGGCTCAGTGGGTTAGGACACTGAGCTTGTCGATCAGAAGGTCGGCAGTTTGGCGGGTCGAATCCCGAGTGCCGCGTAGCAGAGTGAGCGCCTGTTACTCGTCCCAGCTTCTGCCAACCTAGCAGTTCGAAAGCACGTAAAAATGCAAGTAGAAAAATAGGGACCACTACGGTGGGAAGGTAACAGCTTTCCATGCGCCTTTGGCGTCTAGTCATGCCGGCCACACGACCACGGAGACGTCCTCAGACAAGCGCTGGCTCTTCGGCTTTGAAACGGAGATGAGCACCGGCCCCTAGAGTCGGAAACGACTAGCACGCATGTGCGGGGAAACCTTTACCTTTACCTTTAAATATATAATATAGTTAATATATATACAATACATAACAAGCTTCCTTTATTTTAAAATATTTTTTATTATGATCTTGTGGGGTCCCATTACTAACTTTCTAGGGTTGCATACAGTCCATGGGCCGCAGGTTGGATGTACCTGGTTTAGACCATTGGATTGATTCCACATAAGATAGGTTCTTATGTTCAGATGAAGCCCATTGTTACTCAGATGTTTATGTACAAAAATTTCTGACTACAGTCTATTAATGCTTTGTTGACCAAAACGTTATTAGCAAATTTCAAGATGTATTTGTAATAGGTGTTCATTGATTTATAATAATGCCATACAATTTCGAACTTTAAAAGCCATAATACTGTAGTTAGGTAAGGTGGGAAAAGTTTGATGTTTCCATATCAATGTTTCTCTAACAAAAGTGTTATAGAAGGAAACAGATTGCACTCAAGAACCACAGAATTCAATAATACTTTCATTGTGAAATTTGGCAGGCATTAAAGAAGGATGAATGTCTAGTTTTTACAAATAACCTCAGTTTTGGAAATTGATGTAAGTCTTATTGAGAAGCAGTTCTTGATTTAGCTCACAGATTATATACCTCTTTACTTTTCTTAAAACAGATGACCTGAGAACCAAATCCATGTAAATCAGTTTCACTTTCCGCGTATACTGTATATGAAAAATAAGGCATTTAAATTGGGAGGGCTTTTTTGTTTTGTTTTGTTTTGTTTTGTTTAAAAAGAAATGGGTTCTGTTACTTTCTTCTCTTTGGCAAAGAATCAGCTACCTGCCAAGCCTCCAATAACTTGGAGCATTAGCGTATTTTCTTTCCCTTTGGGATTTTTGTTACCGCAAAACCTGGAGCAGCTCATGGTAGGTCAGCAATTTGCTTTATTTACCTCATAACGTCTAACATTTCAGAAGTAAAGAGGTTTCAAATTGCATTTCAGAAGCTGGGAAATCAAAAGGGATGTATGCCCAATGTCAATAGTGTCCAGTCTCAAAAACAAGTAATCTGCTCCAAACAGGAAAAGTGAACCTGGATTGGTGATTAATATTCCTTCCTGAGCACTGTCAAACTTCTCATATTCTGAATGAGGTTACAGGAAATGGGAAACCAAGTAACTCTTCTTGCCTGAGTGAGACATCTTGAGTTGCATTGGGTCCCCATCCTGCCTTTTAACGTATTGTGGTCTGTTGCAAATTTTAACATGAAATGAAATCTTTTTCTCCTCTTTTTTGGCAGGGTCCTGAGCCCTCTCTGCTCCCCACGGATCCCAGAACCTCAGCGTCTCCCTTGGAACCTCTTGTGCAGCCCCCAGGCTCTGAGGAGCAGGAAGAGGAGGAGAGGCATAGTGCCTTAGAAAAGAGTATGTAAGTGATTTTCCTTGGTGCAGTAGCTTACAACCATGATGGGAGAAATGGACAAAGACAGGACTAGGTGGAAGGCAAATGTAGCAGATGTTGCCCCAAGACCCTTGGGATATTGAAAAGCACGGAGGCACAAACTTACACGTGGGTGAAGCAAGAGTTATTTCATAGCTTTTGTACTCAGGGTATATCCCACAGGTCCTAAGTGTTCATTCCAAACGTGCTATGACTACATGCTATATAGAATCAATTGTTAATTATGCATCAACATTTCTGTAATACTCCAGGGGAAAAAAACCTGACTGCACAGATATTTGCAGCATACTGCACTTGCTTTATAACATCTTAAGCAGCTTGCAAGCAAGGTCCTTTGTGTCATACAAGTCTCTCCTCAGCAGAGAGAAGGCTTTAGTGTAGGTCTGTAAATGGCACAACATGTGTGCAGAATAAGGAGATGGGAGGGATGCCATGCATAAGAAAAGAGGGAACAGGGCTCACACAATGCATTTCCTTCCCCTTAGACACTGCTGCTTCGTCTTGTCTGCAGGTTTGTTCTCAGGGAGTTGATTGAAACCGAGAAGATGTACGTGGAAGACCTGGGCCAGATTGTGGAGGTGCACACATATACATTACACCTTAGACACTAATTCCCTATCAATCAGCGGGCCATCTCCAGATCTTTTGGGATCTTGGGCAAAATATTTTCCATCCTCCAAAGAGAATAGATTGCTTGGCACTGCCTGTCTTCTTGCTTGACGAGAGCAGAAGAAAAGAAAAATTAAGGCTTGATTCTAACCTTCAGTCTGAAGAGCCATTCAAGTACCTATGGACTGGCCCAAGGCAATCCTATATGATTTGGGGAATTTGTTGCATTGCCACTCAGGACACACAATGCTCCTTTGAGGTTTGAAAACCCCAGTTTCTTATGAAGAGAAGACTTTCTTTTTTTTCTCTCTCCTCTAGTCTGTGTCTCGTTTTTTTGAGATGGGCTGCCCATGTCCAGAGGTTCACAGTATATTAAATTTTGACAAATGTTTGTCAAAAGTAGAATCCCAAAGACTCAAAATGAGAGCTGGTTGCATGCTTTATGGATACAAAATATTTATTGGCTATTGGGGGAAACAAAACAGGGTGAGATGTAATATCCTGTAGAGAGCATAGTATTTTACAATACAATATTCTGTTGAATGTCTGAATTGTAAATTTTAACACTGCATCAGCTTGTTCTTTGTGTTTACTTCCATTTTGAACCCTATTTATTTATTTCCACCTCCTATTGCTTGTCTTTCAAACTAGCAACCCATCCCTCCTCTTATGTCTTGACTAGCTGTGTACAAATTGTTTGGCGTTCAGACTCAGCTTCAAAAGCCCTGATTTTTAATTCAGAACCCGCTATTTCAACCCTAACTGCATGTGGGTCAAACGTGAAACAACCCTCTTCATTTAGAATTGGAATTAGAATTTAGAAATGGAAATGTTTGCATATCTTTATATTTGACTGCTTCATATGCAGGGTGGGCAACATTTTTGTAGTCGGGAATTTCACCTGTTAAAATCACATTTTTCTGCTAGGCTGGAACTGTTGACTTCTTTTATATCTCTTTTTGAAAATTTGATAAGTTTTTTTCTTAAAAGCTAAAATATGTGGGTTCATCCTATTGGAGGCTTGTTTTGGAAGAAATATATTAGAGAAACAGTGCTAATATTGGCCTTTTAGTACTGATTATCAATGATTTTCCATCAGTTTTCAGCAGCAGAGTTGGGAATCATTTAGGCCAGTGGTGGCGAACTTATGGACGCATGCCGGAGGCGGCACTCAGAGCCCTCTTTGTGGGCATGGGTGCCATGCCCCGGAGATGGCAACTGTCCCTCTTCAACCAGCCGCCCGAGGTCCTTTGTGGCCGGATGCATCCTGGCCCGGCTGGTTTCCCTCCCCCCCATCCCGTCCCTCCTGGCCTCGCATGCTCTCCTTTTCCCAGGCACAACCCACTGCATTGCCTCCTCAGCTGTCAGCCAGCTGTCCAGCTCAGATGCTGCTTCTCTGAACTGCTGGCAGCGGGCTGCGGAGCCCCAGGGTGCATCAGTCAAGGAGCCAGCAGGCTCTGGCTGCTGACAGACACCGTCAGCCCCCATGCACTCGCTGGCAGCAACTGCCCTGGCCCTGCCTCACCTTGCCCCGTGGCAATGGCACCCCCACCCTGCTTCACCTCACCCCGCAGGACGAGCCTCCTGCCCACCACCCCACCTGCCAGAGATCCCATGGATCTCTCCCAACCCTGTCCGGCCCCCACAGGCATCCCTCCCCACGAGCAACATCGAGGTGACCATGCCCACTTTGGCCACACCCACCCAGTCTGCCATTACCACCACAGCCACGCCCATCCAGTGGGCCACGTCCCACCTGGCACCCGGTGATAAATAAGTGGGTTTTGGGTTGCAGTTTGGGCACTCGGTCTCTAAAAGGTTCGCCATCACTGATTTAGGCTGTCCAAAAAAGGAAGTTGAAGGGTGCATGGGAGCTGCTTGCTCACCCCATTATAGCTTCCTGAACAGCTGAGAATACAGTACTCACTGGATCACTTACTGTATCTGCAACTTTATTATGGATGACTACGGTACCGTATTTTAAATGGCTGGCAGAGCAGAACCTCCCTTCACAAAAAAATCTTCCTTAACAAGCCTTGTGCTTCTGCACATTTTTACAATACCAGTTATCTTGAGTTTTCCATCAATGTATCTCAGGCAAGCCTGTAATTTCCTGGATGTTGTTTTCTTTTTTCCTCTCTTTTAAAAGTATTGCTAATATATTGGCTACCTTCCAAGTTCTCTGTTAAGAAGTCTGATTTAAGAGATGTTACACATTTTATCTCATGCTTCAGCAGTTCCTCCACTGTTCTTTAAGATCTGTTGGGTGAATGCCCCCTGGCTGCAAAGCCTTGATCTGTTTTGGGGGGGGAAATGTATTTATTTTCAATCAATTCTGATTCAGGCATGGGTACACTTTCAGCAACTTTTAAAGTAAAGACCAATGTACAAAATTCATTTGATTCATTTGCCAATTTCCCTGGTTCCTATAATGACTCCTTCTATATTGTTATCCTATAATGGTTTCGTTGCACTTGTGGCTAATTTTCTGCTTCTTATATTTTTAACTTGTATTAAAGTAATACAAGTTGTTCTGTTTTTAATATCTTTAACAAGTGGTCTTTCATTTTCTGGATTTTTAAAATATTTTTCAGATACAATTATTTTGCAAAATGTGCATTCAGTGACACTTTTTCTTGAATTGGGCCGAACCTCCCTTTGTAATAAGAATAATGCTTCCTTTTATACTTTACTGACTTTAATTTTCTGTCTGCTTACTGCTGATCTGTCTTCTTTCATTCCTCCTCCTCTGCAACTTGTTACCCATTTTATTTGAACTTCTATTGCTACATATCTAAAATGAACTTGTATTTTAAAGTGTCCTCAGTTCATTACCGCCAATGAGTTACTTCTAGCTGAACTCTCACAGTTTTGCAAGAATTCAGTTTTTCCAGGTTTATAGTCAAAGCGCTATAGTCAAAATGGTTTAATGGAAAAGAGAGGGTAGTACAGAAATAATTCCTAAACTTTGATGAATACCAGGAAATGGAAGAAAAGTTAGTAGCAATGTGTGTTCCTTGCTTGTCAGTCATCCTCATATTTTCTGAAGTCCTTGAAAAAGAGCGCCTGTTTGCTTCTTATTGTGCAGTTCAATTGGGTACTTCTTTTCCCAACTTAATAAAAGCACTACCGAGGGAATATAAATCTATCTCAGCATAGTACAGTAGTCCCCAGATATTTTGGTTTTAAATTGCAATAATCTCTTTACTTTGAGATATTGTTAACTGGACTAATGGGAGTCACAGTCCAAGCAAAATATCATGGATGCAGAATGCCTATCTCACTATGAGGTATAGGGTTACATTCTAGGTAAGGATTTTTGAGTTCGTGATGCAACTTGGTACAGACTTGGTATTTGTACCATGTTCAAGGTAAACAACTTGATCTTTATTTTAGCAGGTCAATGTGTGGTTAACCATTTCTCTCTGAAGGCATCTTACCAGCCCAAAAAATCTTCTTCTGTGACATATTTCATTGATGAAATGGACAGACTTTTTTTTAAGGGAATTTGTCAGCTCTGCTCTCATTGAGGAATCTGTGATGTGTTTCTGAATATCAGGGGTTCTCAGGGATTCCTCAAAACTCAGAACACCGTAGCTGCTATAAATAAGGTCTTTGCCCATCTACTCCCTTTCTCCCCGTTACCAAGTCAGAGCCCATCACCCCTCATTTCTGTCAGGACAGGAATCCTGTCTTAATCCCTCCTTCATTCACTCCTTCCATGATTTAAAGAAGAAGCAAAATAGTTCCTCTAGCCTATTCTTCTGATTTTGCAGGGCTATATGGTGACCATGAATACCCGTGGCATCCCTGAAGGTATGAAGGGCAAGGATAAGATAATCTTTGGGAACATCCACCAGATCTATGACTGGCATAAAGAGTGAGTGAACAAGCAGTCAATTCTGGGTAGAGCATGGCATGTGGTAACCGTCCTTCCTGAGAATGGCACTTTCTGTTGAAAGGTAGAACTTTCCAATAATTAGGCCAAATTGCTATAATGGGAACGGTATTCCAGGGGCCATATTTGGGAGAAGTCTAGTGTAACTTTGGATTATGACTTGGCAACTGTTTCAAGGGCTAATATTGACTCAGTGATTACCTAACTAGGTTAACCTGGCCAATGTGAAATTAGCAAGATAAGGGACAAGAGCTTCAATGGGCCACTATCTTATGGCTGAATGGATTAGTGATCCTCTTTCCTTTCTTTCCCAAAAGAATCCAGTCCTGAGAAGGACTCCTATTTCTTAGCCTCATTTGAAAAGCACTTTGATTTAAGTCTATCATATAAAAGCCAGGAGGAAAAAATGAGAAGATGGGATAAGGGCACATATCTCATGGGTACCATATCTGCTCCCTCTCCTCCCCCAACTGCAGTTATTTACTCAAGCAGCTGGAGAAATGTCTGGAGGATCCTGATCTTCTGGCTGAGCTGTTCATAAAGCACGTGAGTCCCTGCAATTGCTATGAGGAGGGTAGAAAAGCTGTCCGAATAAGAAGCAGAATGATTAAATGAAATTTTTGTATCAAGGAGCATATGTTTTTAGTTTTTAAAGACTGAGACAAAACAATTATCCTTTTTATATGCATTAAAACATTTTCAGAATGGCATGGTCAGAAGCCGAATGCTGACCTAGATGGAGCTTTAGTTTGATTGAATCATCTAATTCCTCTGGAACGTATGTCCAGTAGCTCCATTAACTTAGGGATTATGCAAGTTTAAGCATAAAGGAGGAAATCTGTTACTCAGCTTAAAAAAAATCTAGATGCTCTAATGATGGTGATACTGATCCCTTTTTCTTATCAAGCATTTGTTAGACTGACTTATGGCATATTGGACAGAAGAGGTTTTTTATTGTCTAGGAGTATTAGTAATTATTGTCCCACATCTGGTGATAATAGCGTGATAACAGTGCAAATGACATGAGGTATGGAGTTGCAAAGTGAAACATTATTTACCTGTGACACAGATTTCCCCACTTTGTTGGATTTTAAATCTCATAATCCTCAAGCATCATGATCTTTGGCCATTCAGTTGGTGATTATGAGAGTTACCAAATATATGAAGGTTGGAAAAAGGAACATTCTTCTGATAGAATGAAGGTGGAATGGACTATTCCATGTCAAAGGCTGCATCTGTCCCAGTCAATTCTATGCTGCACAAGACTATTTCATAAAACAATTTCACTATACAGTAATGAAGAAGTCTGGACACTATAATGTTTTAAAAACACCTTTGAAAACTGGGAACATTGCCTTAGAATGGATAACTTTGTACTTTTTTTTTTTTAAAAAAAGGATTACATTCTAAATAATATCGAAGTCCAAAGAGAGGAGGGATGCCATGAATCATTCACACCCTGGTTGGATCTTGTTTTCTATAAAATTATTTTGTTGTTGCTCCAGTGAATTTCCAGGATCAACCCATAGTTGTAAAAGGAAAGTTTGCTAAAATCAGATGCTTTTCCTAGCCTACTATTTGACTGTAGCAATTTAACAAAATAAGCTCCTGTAATTGAACAAAATTGACGTAATCATTCAACGAAACAAGCTCTGATCCCAAATAAATGTATGTTATAAGTGTGTGTGTGTGTGTGTGTGTGTGTGTGTGTGTGTGTGTGCATGAGATCAGGAAAAAAATACTACGTTTATTTCTTAATAAGTATGTATATTCAATAGTTACAACTACAAGCTGTGAAATATAAGCGATGAAAATTATACATGCATTTACTTATAATTTGCTAGAAGAAACTAATTCTGAGTTTCCTGAAGTGTAATTGGAAGCATTATAGAAGTAAATGCTGGCTTAAGCATAGATAATGATGAAACAATAAAAATGTCCCAAGGGCAAAGGCAGCATGTGCCATAAAGTAAGATTTTCATCAGACTTAGTAACTTGCATAAATTGCTCAGGAGCTTTGGGCCTGTCTCTTTAACATACACGTTGTTAAGTTTTATCCAAAGTGTTCCACTGAATTGTTTCCCTGTTGTATTCTAGGAGCGTCGTTTGCACATGTATGTTGTTTACTGTCAGAACAAACCCAAATCTGAGCATATTGTTTCTGAGTTTATTGACACTTACTTTGAGGTAAGGGGTTATGCGCCTTGACTGCTGCTTTGTTCTTTCTTTCTGCCCTCAGCCTCTACCACATAACTTGCTTGTGTCTCACTCATCTCCTGCCGGCATAAGGGAGCCTTGAGCTTGTGCTCTAGTGTGTCCCTTTCTGAGCCAATGCAGATGAACTCCAGGCAATCTCTTTTGGTCCCGTCACCCAGCAGCTCCCTTCTTGAGGAGAAGCATTTGTATGGAGCCAGTGCCACCCAACACATCTGCCTCTTCTCGCACACTACCACACACATTCATCTAAATGTGGGTAGGCAATGATTTGTGAAACCCATGGGAATAACTCTGGGCATCTGTTAGCCGTAATTGAGGTGAGAACTCCTGACTGAGGAAGATTTTTAAAAGCCATGTTACCATCAGAGGTTGCCTGCATTAACTCTTTAAATTGGCACAAGTAGTAGATGAGCAGCTGGTTGACTGGCCCCAGGCTACAGAATTGTCTTTTCTCTCAGAAATACCTTTCCTTGAGCTAAGTGGGAAAGAAAGGTCTTTTGAAAGAATGAGGAATTTTTTTTTATCCCTGGGGCCCTTCTGCTCAGAGATAAAGAATAAAAGACTGCAAATGTTCTTCTATGCTAAGTTCCATTCTAAATATGTAAATGTGTGAAGCTGCTTTTAAATGTTAGCTTTTGGGGGGGGCGTGTTTCCATCTTGCTTTCCCAAGTCTCTAAAACTAGTCTTTCACTTGCAGGTGTCCTTTTAAAGCATGTCACATTTTGTGTGGTATCTGTATAGCATGCACAGTCAATCTCCCACACATTTTTTTACAGACTTGGCTGTACATCATTTTCTCTTTTCCAGGAACTGAAGCAGGAACTGGGGCATCGCCTGCAGCTCAACGATTTACTTATCAAGCCTGTACAGCGGATTATGAAATACCAACTGCTGCTCAAGGTGCTGAAGCAGAAAGTGGATTGTTGATCTCCAAAGCTAAGGCAAAAAGACTGATCTCCAAAGGTCCCCAAATTTGAAGGCAGTTCCAGCAAGGAAGAATCTATGCGCATATTTCCTGCTGATCTTTAAAGAGCAAGCTTCCCATGCCTGTTATTCTCCAGATGGCTGAAACTCCAATTGCCTTCACTCCCATTAATTACACGAATGCCCATCTGGAGAGTACCAGGTTGGAGGTGGCTGCTGTAGAATCCAGAGGAAAGCAATTGGTGAAAAGGGATTCCTAATAGCATCTGGGTTTTCTCTAGGGCAGTAGGCCAGTGAAATGTCACAAAAGGAGTGGCCATTCCAACTGGTGGTGTTCTGTCACCCCCTACTGGACATTAATTCTATCTAGTCCACAGACTGAGCACAATAATTCAGGCTGAGGAATTATTACAACATTATTGCTCTCCCTCCTGCCCTGTTGTTCCAACTAAAAGCTGCTTTGGGCCCATTTTTTGTTAGGTACTGCTGTCAACCCTATACCTACCCCACTGAGTTATCCTAGAAGCATTAACATTCTTTTTTTTCTATTTAACCAAAGAGCCTTGGTGGAGCAGTGGGCTAATGCCTCCTTAAGTAACACCAGCAGCCTGCAATTAGTGCAGGTTCGAGTCCCACCAGGCTCAAGGTTGACTCAGCCTTCCATCCTTCCGAGGTAGGTAAAATGAGGACCCAGATTGTTGGGGGCAATAAGCTGACTTTGTAATAATGCCGCTTGGGGGGGGGAAAAGCCCTAATAAGCAGGCATATACATAGAATGAAGGCTATTGCTAAGCACATTGATTTCTGCTTTAGATTGTAAGCCGCCCTGAGTCTTCGGAGAAGGATGGGATTATTAATCATAATCATAATCATAATATTTAGAACACTCACCGATTTCCCCAAGCAGTCTTTATAGTACTGCTCCCATTACTTAATAGAATCTAGCCCACAGTTGACCTCTCCAAACACATGATGTATTGCTAGAGCCAAACAAATACATGAAAGCCAGCACATAATTTTGTTGAAGCAAGATTGCTTCTGTTGCTTCTGGTACTATGATAAACACCTAGAAAGGGGTAGGGATGCAATTCCTCTAAACAAAGGAATTAATTATGCAAATTAGAATGTAGCTGTGATTGGATATAACAGTACACATGTATTTGTTTGGCTCTAGCAATACATCATGTGTTTGGAGAGGTCAACTGTGGGCTAGATTCTATTAAGTAATGGGAGCAGTACTATAAAGACAATGATGTATTTGAGAAAACAAAGAGGCAGTATTTCAGGCAGGGAACTTCTTTTATGTATTTATTTTCTAATGGGTTTACTTCCCTGAGCCTTTTTCATCTTTTAGTATCTTCTAAATCTATTGATATCACTCAGGTTTTTGAGTATTTTATGGCAAAGCTAACAAGTTTTAGTGTTTCCCAGGACCCTGGGAACATAATTTAGAGAGAGGGGGATGCTTTGAAAGAATTATATTTTCTCTTACATTAGTCCAATAATGGGTTGAATTATATACAAGCTTGCATTTTTTAAAATAAATAAATAAATTATTGTTCATCTTTAGAATTTTAATTTCAGCTGTTCTCAAGATTAATATAGTTTAATGTGTTTTGTTAAGATATTCACAATATGATGAGTGTGATTATGATTTGAAAAATTGGCAGATGTAAAAAAAAAAACCCACCCTCAATAGTTTTGCTCCAAATGGCGTTACCTCTGCACAGTACGTGAATGTACACAAATGTTCGTGTAGCTGACTTAAAAGCTGGGAAATTGATCCAGTTATAGATTCCTGCCTAATGGGAATGTTGGCCTTTATGCAAACAAAATACACAGCACTGAGATTTTGTAATGGCTCTGCTGCTGCCAACTATCTTCGGATGGGATACAATTGAGTTCTAAATCATGACTCACCTCTTCTCCAAGGAGATTGGAGTTTATATTACTCTTGTCACATTTGGTAGCCTTCAGATGTGTTGGACTGTAGATAAGATAAGATTGTCATGTTTTTTTACAGTGGGCCCAACGGCACACATCAAAAAATTAAATTTAGTTGCCCGCTCTCAAAGTGGAACACATACATGACACACACCTAACCGTATATACATAACAAATATTAAATACTGGCCATCTTAAGCTTTCATAAGTGGTCATGCTGTTAGAGTATTATGGGTTTAGCAGATGCCGAGTGCAAAACAATCAGAGTTATATTCCCAACGTATTTGAAGGGGACACCAAATTGGTATACACTGATGTAAGCTAAGTCATAGAACAATGGTAACTAGTTAATGGTAACAATGGTAACTATAGAACAATGGTAACAATGGATGGAACTCATGAGCAACTAGCTCATGTAACTCTCTTTCTCTCCCTGATAAAAACACTTATTCTTTCCCTCTCTTCTTTCTCTTGCTCTCTTCAGGATTTCCTGAAGTATTATAGCAAAGCTGGGAAGGACACAGAACAGCTGGAGGTAGGAGTTGAAACCAGTGGGAGCTATCTTAGAGCCACTGTTCCCCTAGAAATAATCTCAATATTACACTATTGCTTTTGAATGAAAAATTGCAGTCACATGGACCAATTGGAATATCCTGTGGATTGGTTGGAATACCACCCAGCATTTACAAGATTGACAGTTGTGAGAAGATTGGCAGATGGGGGATCCACATCCTATATCAGTTATTGTATATTTGATATACTGTATCTTCAGATCTCAGGCCAGCGAAGCCTTCTGTATGACTAGCAGATCTTATTTTGTGATTTTCCCTCAATTTACCCTCGCCTTTGTAGTTTAAGATGTAGGAATAAAAGGTTATTATAGCTCACTGATGAGCCCTGAAATTGATATATCCAGTGGCATCAGTCTTGGAGAATCCAGCTCATCTTCTGTAGCTTCATTCCCTACGTTTGAATTTCAGAAAGCTGTAGACGTTATGTGCTTTGTTCCCAAACGCTGCAATGACATGATGAATGTGGGACGTCTTCAAGGCTTTGAGGTAAATTCTGAGGATTGGTGTCTGGTTGGAGACTCTTAGTTCTGATTTTTCTGATTAGCTAGCTGATTACAGTAGACAGCATTGAAATGATTCTCTTCTCCCACCGCCCTCTATCATCACTCCAGTCTTACAGTGATAGGAAGGTTGTACATCTTCAAGGAAGGGTCTTGATTGGCTATTTCTGAAGGATCTCAACTTCAGTACAAATATACTTGGGAACGGGAGCTTAAAATATAGGATATCACAGGGGTGAGGGTGGCGGGGAGAGGTGAGGACAAGATTTAGGGACATTTTGGCCGGAAGGAAGATTTAAGATAGATGTTTTGAAACACTCGATGGTGCAGTTGTTTAAACTACCACTCTGGCATATGTGAATGCTGTCCCAAGCTACATTTTAGAAAATTGTTGACAGGGAAAGCTTCCCTTTTGGTGGGAAAGAGCCTTTGAGATAAAAGGTAAAGGTAAAGGTTCCTCCGCACATGCGTGCTAGTCATTTCCAACTCTAGGGGCCGGTGCTCATCTCCGTTTCAAAGCCGAAGAGCCAGCGCTTGTCCGAGGATGTCTCCGTGGTCATGTGGCCGGCATGACTAGACGCCAAAGGCGCACGGAACGCTGTTACCTTCGGACCACTACGGTGGGAAGGTAACAGCGTTCCGTACGCCTTTGGCGTCTAGTCATGTCTAGTCATGTCTAGTCTAGCCTTTGACATAGAGCAGCATTAAAAGGGTGTGCTAGGCCATACTAACCTTCAGCTCTCAGAGTAGGGTGATTTTATATGCCATTTAAACAGTTGAATAAATTGCAGTTTACTTTTTATTTTATTTAGGGGAAGCTGACTTCTCAAGGGAAACTGCTGCAGCAGAACACTTTTTTGGTGATAGAGCAGGCAGGCGGGATCCTGGCCCGGGCTCGTGAGCGCCGCATCTTTCTCTTTGAGCAAATTGTCATCCTAAGTGAGACCCTGGAGCGAAGGCGTGGTCCATATGCTGCCCCAACATATGCCTTTAAGAGCAGCATCAAGGTATTCCAGAGTTGACAGTGAGGAACTGAGATACACTTAAGCATCTGGCACTTACTCATAAGGGACTTTACAGTGGAAATGTTCCATATCCAAAGTTAGGTGCCCCACCTTTCTACAGGGGCCTTGTCTGTTTGCATGCTATAATATCACATAGTAAATTTGGTATGCTGTTTGATATATGCAGATATCTGGACTTACAGCTGCAATTTGAGAATATGTGGACAAGACTAAATAGAACCTGTGTGGTAAACAATGCAGCAGATCTAATGGGGAAAAGTAATATTTGTTTGATTTCCATGCCTTACACCAATCAATGAACGTAGCTTCTGTTTGCATCAGGATACAACCATATAACCCAAAAGCCATACAATTTCTGTACTGGCAGCCAAAAAATAAAAAGGTGATGTTGAGACTGGGGTTGTAATACTGTACTTTATGCAATATATCACTGTATGGCACATGTTTTATGTTTTATGAATTGGAATAAGCTAAGCCTAAGTCTACTCTCAGAAAAATAAGTAAAGACTTGTATTTGCTTGATTGCTGAATCTCTTACTCTCTCTGAGTGCCTATTTTATTAATATAATTTTCTGGCTTTTTAGCATTGTTGCCTGGGAAAAGATACCATACTCGTGTGGTCTGGATTATTCCTGGGCCAATTTCATTTTATTGTCTTTATTTAATCTAGGGTATAGTCTGTCTCAGTTGCAGTCACAACTCTAGGTCGATCCATTTCTCTTCCAGGTAAGCTGTTTGGGCCTGGAGCCTTGTGTGGACAACGATCCCTGCAAATTTGCACTGATCTCTCGTGGCGCAGAACGGGGCACCATCCGTTATGTACTGCAGGCAGCAACACCGGAGATTGCCCAGGGCTGGGTGACTGACATTAACCTCATCTTGGACACACAGCGTGACTTCCTTAATGGTAGGAGTAAAAACATACCAATTTTGGCCATTCAAATCATGCAATTGGAAACTGCCTTTTAAACTTTGCCCAACCTTCCTCCATGGCTCCAGTATTTCTTACATCTCATTCTCAGCTCATCATGTGGACTGGATAGGATGATTGCTATGAAATTTCCACACTGCTTTGTGGAAATACGGGAAACAGTAGTTCGTAGATAAGAAGTAAAATTTCAAATTGTAATTTGAGTTAAAGGTAAAGGTAAAGGTTCCCCCGCACATGCGTGCTAGTCGTTTCCAACTCTAGGGGCCGGTGCTCATCTCCGTTTCAAAGCCGAAGAGCCAGCGCTTGTCCGAGGACGTCTCCGTGATCATGTGGCCGGCATGACTAGACGCCAAAGGCGCACGGAACGCTGTTACCTTCCTACCATAGTGGTCCCTATTTTTCTACTTGCATTTTTACGTGCTTTCGAACTGCTAGGTTGGCAGAAGCTGAGACGAGTAACAGGCGCTCACTCTGCTACGCGGCACTTGGGATTCGATCCGCCAAACTGCCGATCTTCTGATCGACAAGCTCAGCGTCCTAGCCCACTGAGGCCTTCAAATAATATAGTAAGCTTTGGCTTTTGTGGAATTTGATGTATTTTGGATTAAAGGCCTGGAGACTAAAACATATGAATAACGGTTGCAGGATTTGGGTTTCGGCTAGTCTAGAGAAAAGAAAGACTGGGGCGGGGGGGACATGATACCAGTATTCCAGTGTTTGAGGGGCTGCCACAAAGAGGAGAGGGTCAACTTATTTTCCAAAGCACCAGAGGACAGGACAAGAAACAAGGGATGGAAACTAATCAAAGAGAGAAGCAACATGGAATTAAGGAGAAAGTTCCTAACAGTGAGGACAATTAACCAGAGGAACAGCTTGCCTTCAGAAGTTGTGGGTGCCCCATCATTGGAGGTTTTTAAGAGGAGACTGGACAGTCACTTGTCTGAAATGGTATAGGATCTCCTGCTTGAGCAGGGGGTTGAACTAGAAGACCTCCAAGGTCCCTTCCAGCTTTATTCTGATTAACTGATCTTGTATTTCACCAAGTCTCATATTTTTGATCCAGGTACTGTTTCATCAGTGAAGGAACTGTTTAATTCTCCCCTTATTAATTATTTGCCTTTTTGTTATTCTTGACCTTCAATGTCATATATATCAGTTTCTTACAGTATCTCAATTTTGCAGCTTTTTTTCTTTGCCACACCAGTACCTAGGTTGATCATTGAAATAGGCAGAAATTGGGCTTATGTCTCAGGGAATCCTTCTAATAGGTAAGGAACCAGGGCAACAGTTCCATCTCAGCTTGCTGCCTTGCATGCTGGTTTTCTACTCCTAGGAAAGTTTTTGTTATTCATAGATGTGATTCCCACTTGTCAATTCGTCTATAATTTTCATTCTAATAAGATCAGGTCTTAATGAAAGTGAACAAAGCAGCAACAAACATGTCTCACAAGGGAGTGCTTTGATTTGTGCAGATCAAACACAACACAAAACACATCTGAAGGAAGGGAGCTCCAGAATCCCAAATGGAGGTCGTTCTACTCACTACATAGAACAAGTTTGCTTATGCTGCCTTTTTAATACTTCCATTTTTTTTAGTTGGACTATTTACTTTAATTTTAAAATTTAGAAATTATCTGAGTCCACAAGACAGTAGGCAACTGACAACTTTTAACAACAAGAATGATAAGCAAAAATCATTGACATACAAACAAACAATTCATAACCAATGATAAATCCCACAAAGGCTTGATACTATCCCTAGTTCAAGGCCTGTGGAAACAGCCTGCTCTTCTTCCCCCTGTCAATATTGACTGGAACCAACCACAAGAAAGAAGAACCTCTAAACATGGTATCATGATATCAAAATCACTGACAGACCAAGGAGCAGATGCTGTTATGACTTCTCCTTGCTTAGCAAGGCTGAGCCATCTTAAACAGAGCCATTGGGAGGGTAATGGAATATGTAATAAATGTGAAGAAATAACACCATTATACTATCCTTATGCTTCATCAGATTATAGTAAAACTAGCACAATAAAGGAGTAATCTTATACTTAAGTTCCGTAGTATCATTGTTATTAGATATTCCCCCCCCCCAAAGATCAGGAAACATTGTGCAAATAAGCACAGATATATACGTCCGAACAAGAACAATTTATATCTTTATAAATTATTTATAAATCTATCTGGTCATATGATATAGTGAGCATTTCAGTTGTTTATAAAAACATTGGCCTTCTGAATAAATGAGAGCCAGAATATAACAGCACTTCTCTAAATATTACCCTGCCATGAAAATAGTTGATAAGGAGATCATTTCAGTATAATAAATCCCCTATTATTTTGGATTGGTGACAGCAAGTTTTTAAACTACATTTATTTATTTCCAAATTAAATTTGCTACTTCTAATCAAATAAACCTGGTTTCAGCACATGAAGCCATAGCAGTATAATATGGGTTCCCAAAGGAGTTTGTTTATTTATCTATTTATTTATCTATTTATTTATTCAACTTGTATACTTCCAAATCAATTTATCTGACTAAAAAGCTTTAAGAAAAAGTGAGGCAGGAATGAAGAAAATCTGAGGAAAATGTTAGTTTTAAAGAATAGCACAGAAAATTAGAAACCACAGAGAAAACAGGTGCATAGAAAAAAGAAGAAAATTGATAGCAATAGCACTTAGATACAGCTTCATAGTGCTTTACAGCCCTCTATAAGTGGGGACCCTCATATTACCAACCTCAGAAGGATGGAAGGCTAAATAAACTTTGAGCCGGTCAGGATTGAACTCCTGGCAGTGGGCAGAGTTAACCTTCAATACTACATTCTAACCACTGTGCCACCATGGCTTTTTCATTTAACAAAAATTAATTCCAGTTCCTGGACAATAAACAAAGCTAGCTTAATTTTTTAAAAAAATGTGAAAATGGTTTTATGTTATAAAACCAGCATGAAAGATATGAGACTTACTGACTAAAAAAAAGATTAGTTAAAGAAATGAAATATTTATAAATATTTTCAGGGAACAGAACAGGTTGAGGAAATAAAAGCTGAAAGAAAAGAGAATAAAACAAAAAAAAATTCAAATGGCTTTGAGATATAGAGGCTCACCATTATGAAAATGAAATATTGCAAGTTAAACTTCAACTGAACGATACCATTAGGTTTTATCATGTATGGTTGTGGAAGATCCTAATCCATACATCTTTCTGTTGGTTTTTAATGGAACTTAAGAAACATTAAGAACTTAATGATATTCATACTATGTTTGATTTGAGGAGAGCTGGCAGATATATACAACAACTTTTCTGAAGAACAAGTGCTTTGAATGTCTTCAAACCAACTATATATATTCTGGATCAAGCTCGTTGTGCTAGTGATTTAATTCCTTGTTAAGACGCACTGGTCTGTTTAAGCGAATTTAGTCACAATTAACGGCCCTTTCCAGACAGTGAACTCATAAAGCACCTGGTTCATCTGAAATACCTTTATTTTGCATGTAGAAGAAGGTTACAGCAGAGAAGGTGCTGGGCGGTACTGGACGGTACTTTAAGGTCAAAAGACAGTAACAGGATTACTGTCCGCATGGCTTGTGTTCAGATGTTACAATGGAGGATGGAACACAAGGGAACAAGGAGAAGGGGGAAGTCCAACCCAGAAGGGGTGGATCCTAGTACAGCATCATGAGCAGGATAGGAAATACATCACAAAGGGGAAAGGTACTGGCAGACCCAATTAGCATATTATAATTTCCCAAAACAGCCACGTGGTGGCAGCATACTCCTCGTCTGGTATTTCATAATACCACCATATAAAATCGCATAATGGTAGTTGTGCAAATGAAAATACACATTTGTGGTTTGCTGCTGTCATAAAACACCTAAGAAATATAAGTAATAAACCTGAGGTATAGACATAAAACCCTGAGAGATATAAAAATTAAACATGCATACATATATAAACGTAAACCTGAAAGATACAAAATAAACATGATATATGAGGCATAAAAACCTGAGAGATATAAGAAGTAAACATGCGTCCATATAGGACATAAAACCTGAGATATATAAAATAAACATGCATACATAGTGCAATAATAAGAACTGCCATTTCAGGCTGAGGTTTTGCTTGTTGCGTTCAAGACCTGAAAGACATAAAAGAACATGCATATATATTGCAGTAATAAAAACTGTCATTTCGGGCCTCAATAGTCTGGATCAAGTTGAAGGCACTTTTCTTCTTGAAGTCAGAAGTCAACAAGGAAAGCAACGAGTTCAATCTTCAAGGGTTAGAGGCAAGACAAGTTCTTCAATAGTCTTATGGAGGTTTTGGTGTCTTTCGATTCTTGAGCTCGTTGGTCCTTAAACAGAACTTGGGGATTGGGTGAAGATGAAACGTTGGTGACTGGAGCGTGACTTTGATGCTTCCCGCCATGCTGCTCCCCGCCATAACTAGAAGCAGGGTTGGATACAGGTGGTTGCTGTGTATTGCCTGAAAGTGGATCAGGATGCGTAGCTGTATCGTGTTTGTCGCTATCGCATTCTGTGCACTTGACAAAGGTTTTACAATTTTTAGCAAAATGGCCATATGAAGCACAGCACCTGTAGCATATTCATCCCCACCACCTGAATCGCTCCATTTAGGAGGAGATGGTACAGGATGTGAATTGCCACCACGTGAATCACTCCATAGAGGAGGGGATGATACAGGAGGTGAGATGTCTGTCTTTCTTGTAGACACAGCTCCACGTGAGTCTCTGTGTTGAGCTGCTGTGTTACCATACCTTGGTGATGGTGATGGAGCAGGCACACTGGGTTCATCGAAGTCGAAGCTGGGGTCATTGTTCGTCCAGTGGTGATGACTTATAAACCTGCAGAAATATGAGAATAGGGGAAAGGAAAAGAGTAGGTCGAGTTCCTCTCTGGTGGTAAGGTTGAGATCACCAACAACAGCTTTGAAGGTTGCTCTCCCGGATCTGTAGTTCTCTGGACGATCATCGAACTTTGAGAGGTTAGCAGTGATGAGGTCTCGATGATTGGTTTGTTTGGCGTACTCAGGAAGGTCTGGTCTCTTACTCTTTGGTGCCAAAGAAAGTTGTTGGACCGCTTGGGTGTGAGAGTTCTCTGGTGAATAAGGATCAGGCACACCAGGATAGAATGATGCTGCAGGAGCATTTAGCTGTGGTGCAATCTCTAGAATTTGTGCTGGTTGTTGATTCAACCGTTGATCATTGCTAGAAGTTACGTTGTCGTTGACAAGAGGTGATGCAATTTGAGGTGTTGGCGCACCTGCTTCTGGGCGTTGAAGAGGTGCAGGCCTCTGCAGGCTTGGGGTCTGTGTGCTGTTCGTAGGAAGCACAGCTGATGCACCTTCATTGTGTTGTTGAAGAGATGTAAGCCTTGGCAGGCGCAGGGCTTCTGCGCTGTTTGTAGGAAGCACAGCTGACACACCTGTGTTGCGTTGATGAAAAGGTGCAGGCCCTTGCAGTTCTGGGGTCTCTGAGATGTTTGTAGGCAGTGTGGAAGATGGCTCTGCATCGTTGCAAACATTATGCTTTAACACATGTTGACTGGTGCATTCCATCGGATCTTCCACTTCTGTTGGGATGGAGCACTCCACATCGGTGTTCTTCGCTGCTTGTTCATAGGCCTTTAGCCTTGCTAGGGCAACCGCTCTCTCCTTTTCTTGTTGCAGAACTTTCATTTGGGCTTCCATCTCTGCTTGACGGGCTTTGTTTTGAGCTTCCATCTCTGCTTGTAGGGTTTTGTTCTTAGCTTGCATTTCAGCTTCCTTCTTGCTAAAGGAGAGAAGCACGTCCTTTTCTTCTGCAAGCGCACAGGCCTCTACTAGCTTGTCATGTATCGTTGAAGCCCTGGAATGAGAGGATCTAGCAGAGCGTCCTGTGACTTTGGTTGATGTAGATGGATGAGATCTGGTTGATGTGGATGGATGAGATCTGGTCTCCTGCAGTTCAGCAATACGGGTTTCTACCTTGTTCTTTGCATCTTGCACTAGGAGTTCTCTTTGCTGGTTTAGCTCGTCAAATGTGGTAAGTTCTGCTGGGGAATCATCTACATGAGAGTCATTCAAAAAACCTATGTATTTTGTAGACAGCCGCTGGTAACGTACATAAGCTGCAGATAGGCGATCTATAGAGTCTCTCAATTCTGCAGGATTGCCATTAAGACTCAGCAAAATTGACATGCTGTGTGCAGTTCTGTCCCATAGACAATTCATTGGAAAATTCGTCCTTAGTTGCCTCATAATTTTCTATGAGTTTCTGGGTTAGTTTTATCGTACGCTTGGGTCTTACAACTTCTTGGTGCAAATCAGGTTCGTCTGATTGAACCAGCTCTTCTGGATCAATGGGACACACTGCCATGGCTAGGATAGATGCAGAAAATTTCCTAGATATCTTTTGACTAATTTGATGAACTTCACTCTTTGACCACCAGGGGTTCCTTCTGTGGGGTCAGAGACTTCAGGTAAGTTCACCCTTTGGCCACTAGGGACACCTGCTGCGTGGTTAGGGATTTCAGGAAAATTTACACTTTGACCACTAGGGGCACTTTCTGCGTGGCTGGGAACAAGCCTTTTTTTTGTTGAGCAGCCACCTCTTTGACCACTATAGGTCGCTTTTTCGGAAGCAAGCCTAGTATTTCCCCCAGCTCGGATTGGGACATAAAGTGAGGCAACTGTTCCTTCTTATGACCACAAGTTGTGACCCTGTCTGGAACCCTTTGAGGAGCTCTTGTCCGTGATAAGGGTACCAACTGTAGGCTGTAAAACTGTGCTGTTGACGAAGGTTAAATTGCTCCTTTATTCCTTTGTTTAAGCTAGTAGGGCTGGCTAGGATTGCTTTGCTTTGCTGAAAATCTTCCTTTTGTAGATTCCAGACACATATTTTAGGATTGTTAACTAAATCACTTGCCTTTCAGATAAAAACACTTGCATGGCTTATCATAGATTTCATTTATAACTGGCAAAATTTTGTTTGAGCAGATTCCAATTCTAAAGACAATAACTAGACAACATTGCAATCAATGCCTTTCTCTATGTTTAATAACACCCAAGCTCACAAGCTGTTGCATAGCTCACATTCCTAAGGTGGGGTTCTCTTTCACTGAGGAGCAACCCAAAGAGCTGGTTACCAGGGCAACAAATTGCTTTATTGCTTCTTTTTATGACTGTGTTCAGCAGTCTTAGGAAACAAAGAGAGCTTAACAAAACAAGAGGTTTACATTTTTTTCCAGCAACTTTAAATACACAATAGTTGCAGAAGAGTTACATAGAGGACAGGTTATAACTGGTAAGAAAAGGATCATGTGAAGACTATTATTTTAGGTAGCCCATTCTGGCCAAAAAAAGGGAAAAGATAGTAAAATTGAAGTATGCGAATATGGGCTTTTAATTATGAAATGTGATGGAATTGACAAATAGGAGAATTCCAATTTGAGGAAATGATAAACATATCTGCCTCCTTGTCTGTTTTATATAGAAAATCAGTGGATAGAAAAAATATCTGTATTGACAGACAAATTAGGAAGCTAAAACCCTTTTGTATCACCAGTAGCAAGTCTCTCAGTGAACGGAGAGGAAAAGGAGGGTTGCTTGAATGAACTATAATACAGTACAGCATCAATTTGTACTATTTATTATACTGTAGAAGGGTTACTATGGGTCCCAATACAAATCTTTACCAGGAGACAACAGGGATTATTAGATTGGATAACTATATTCTTGATCATTGTATCCCTGATTCAGAACATGGGTTGAGGCTAAGGAAAAGGTAGCTGTCAACTGGATACTTGGGGGAAAAGAAATACTTGTGGTTTTGGTTGCTGCAGAACATGCAGACCTAATTCAGTAGCAGAGGTATTAATAAAAGCTGTGGTTGAGGCAGGAGAAGAAAAACACTATGCTCAACAATTTCTGCTGTTAAGAAAATGGAACGTCCTGCTGAAAAGGCAAACCAGCCAGCCACAGTTGTAGCTGAAAAAAAAAAATCAAAGCCATTTCTACAGAAATGGAGTGGGGGGAAAAGGAAGTATTTAGAGAATCCTTGAGCTGGGGGAAAAAAAAAGCACTGCCTTCTCTCCAAAGGAACTTATTTCTCTGGGTGATGTCAACCAATGACATAAAATAAAATCTGAAATTGCTGCTGAGGTAGAAAGAAAAGAAAGGATGATTAGATGAAACAGGATTTGAGGGAGATATAAGAGAATGCAGTGTAGCTACCTTGGCTCTGACAGTAACTCTGGTTTGTAGATCGTCTAACTTTTCACAAGGTATTAAAAGTGCTAGAGCTCAGCAGTCCTATTTGGGCAAACAGCTGATGGAGTTACAGACACTTCCCGTCTTGTTAAAGAAAGGGGGAATCTGGAGAAGAAAGGAGAGGAGGAAATGTAAATCAGGGTAGATTTTTTGAGAATTCCATTGTTTTGGGTTGGGGGGCAATGACGTTTTAAACTACATTTATCCCCAAAATTATAGGGACGCGGTGGCTCAGTGGGTTAGGGTGCTGAGCTTGTCGATAAGAAGGTCGGCAGTTTGGCGGGTCGAATCCCCAGTGCCGCGTAACAGAGTGAGCGCCTGTTACTCGTCCCAGCTTCTGCCAACCTAGCAGCTCGAAAGCACGTAAAAATGCAAGTAGAAAAATAGGGACCACTACGGTGGGAAGGTAACAGCGTTCCGTGCGCCCTTGGCGTCTAGTCATGCCGGCCACATGACCACGGAGACATCCTCGGACAAGCGCTGTCTCTTTGGCTTTGAAACGAAGATGAGCACCAGCCCCTAGAGTCGGAAACGACTAGCATGCATGTGTGTGGGAACCTTTACCTTTACCTTTTATCCCCAAAATTATGCTGTTGTTGTTAGTTGCGAAGTCGTGTTCGACCCATCGTGACCCTACGGACAACGTTCCTCCAGGCCTTCCTGTCCTCTACCATCTTCTGGAGTCCATTTAAGCTCACGCCTACTGCTTCAGTGACTCCATCCAGCCACCTCATTCTCTGTCGTCCCCTTCTTCTATTGCCCTCAATCTTTCCCAGCATTAGGCTCTTCTCCAGTGAGTCCTTCCTTCTCATTAGGTGGCCAAAGTATTTGAGTTTTAGCTTCAGGATCTGGCCTTCTAAAGAGCAGTCAGGGTTGATCTCCTCTAGGACTGACCGGTTTGATCGCCTTGTAGTCCAAGGGACTCGCAGGAGTCTTCTCCAGCACCATAGTTCAAATTATGCTACTTCAGATCAAATGAACCCAATCTCGCCAAACCTGCCAGCAACAAGAAATCTATTGTTAAAGTCTAAGGAAATTTATTTTATTTTTATTTATCAATTTATTTATTTTTAATCCCATTTATATCCCACCCTTCTCCGAAGACTCAGGTCGGCTTACAATCTAAGCACAAATCAAATGTGCTTAGCAATAGCTAAGCTAATTTTCTAGATCACCCAGCTCCCCTAAGTGACTCTGAGCAGTTTATAGAAGGATCACTCAAAAATGGTCAGGGTCCTCACTCTCCAGCCTTCTCCAGTAGCCACCTCAGTACATTAGCCAGGGGAGGAATCGTTAGATGATGTTAGGGCACAGATAAGCCTAATCTACAAGGGCTAATTCAGACAGGCAAATCATCACGTAGTAATTTTACTCAATGAAGTTGCCTCTTGGTTCAGAAAGGGTTTCTTGTTATTCTCGGTGAATACCATGCAACTTTTTTTGGTATGTACATTATTTTGTGTTCCCAGGTTGACCCCATTGTTCAAAGTCTGTTCCTATTGTTTTTTTCCCCTTCCCAGCACTGCAGTCACCCATTGAGTACCAGCGTCGGGAGAGCAAAACCCACAGTCTAGGACGAACGGGGGCTCTGCACCACTCACTCACAGGTGGCTCAACTCGGCCCTCCTCAACTTCCATGGACCAGAACAAGGGATCCAGCCTCCAGGCCCACAATGCCTCCTTGCCCTCCCTTTATCTTCCTGGTCCACCCCCACCTGACCCCCTTCCCTCTGTCGAGGTAAGGCAGGAAGGTCATCAGTCAAGCTCCCGCCTCAGATAGTATAGCAATTTGGTGTGTGTGTGGCTGACACAGATTTTCTACTTTGGAGAAGAAAGCTTAACATTCAGTGCAGTACTCTGATTTAATTAAACAGTAGCTCTGAGCCTACTTAGAATTTGAATGCCTGAAATAACCATTATATGAAAACAGCAATTCATAATTAAGATAATTCTATCCTGTCTGTTGCTTGAAATATGTCGTGAACAGGCTCCGATAAAGACAAAACAGTTTCTTGCTCCATTCCTAGTCAATGTAATTTTGTAAAATTTCCATTATTGATGTGAAAAAAGAGGTAGGAGAGGAGGTTATTGGCCATCTTTTAATAGAGGAACTCAACAAATAATGAAGAACTGGGGCCATTTACTTAATATGTTGCTCTTTCTTAAGTAAACTGTCCTTGAGATAATTATAGTGAAAGATACCATGTAAGTATTGAAAATAAACACTAATATATTTGGGACGCGGTGGCTCAAGGGACGCGGTGGCTCAGTGGGTTAGGACGCTGAGCTTGTCGATCAGAAGGTCGGCAGTTTGGCGGGTCGAATCCTGAGTGCCGCGTAGCAGAGTGAGCGCCTGTTACTCGTCCCAGCTTCTGCCCACCTAGCAGTTCGAAAGCACGTAAAAATGCAAGTAGAAAAATAGGGACCACTATGGTGGGAAGGTAACAGCGTTCCGTGCGCCTTTGGTGTCTAGTCATGCCGGCCACATGACCACGGAGATGTCCTCGGACAAGCGCTGGCTCTTCGGCTTTGAAACGGAGATGAGCACCGGCCCCTAGAGTCGGAAACGACTAGCACACATGTGCGGGGGAACCTTTACCTTTACCTATATTTGGCTATCATACATCATTTTATTTAGAACAACTCAGGGGGGTCAAAGGACTCTAAGCCCATGCCCAATGTATGTACAATATATATGTTCATCTGTCTGGATTACAACTGTTCTGTCCAAATGCTGAGGGTTGTAGATGATGGAGTCATAGTCAAATGAAAAGGACGTCAGGTTGAGAAAGACCTAAAGGAGGACTTCTTAACTCTGTTCCAGCTCATCTAAGATGAGATGACTTCTTTCTTTTGTTATGGAGAGGCCATTCAGATGAACAGAATGGGTTTTCATGGTCTCCCAAGATGGGCAGTTAAATAAATAGGAAAAGTGAGTGAGTGAGTGAGTGAGTGAGTGAGTGAGTGAGTGAGTGAGTGGATGGATGAAATCCATGCCCCAAGCAACCCAATTTTTTTCCTTTGGTCCATCCTTGAGGCAGAGATACCAGAAGAACCACAACAGGGCAGGTGGGAGTATATTGTCTGCTGTTGCTACTAAACAATTATTATTTAGTATCATTCACTGAATATACAAGGAAAAATCTTTGCATGCACATACAGTATATATGGCAAAGTGTTGATTCACCCATCAGAGTGTTAGGGAAGAGGGACTGAGAAAAGGTAACTTTAGAACAGATTGATTGATGTAGATAAACCAGATGCATGTATTGTGAGGCCATTCAGACAATGATTATTATGTGTTTACTGGTCATTGACCATTTGACATCTTTTTAAACATCTATTTGATTCTTCTATTTATTAAATTTGTATGCTTATGTTTATTAAATGTATATGCATATAGGCATAATAGAAGGGAAAGACTTGGGAACTGTTGTTTTTTTTATTCTGTGTGATCAGTTGATTCATTAATTCATTAGATTAATGGAGTCCATTCTTTTCATCTTGAGAGTGATCAAAATATGTGCTAAATTAATGATGGCATCAGTGAAGCTATGAATGGTACAACATATCTTCAGTGTAGAAATCCATCACGTTCTTTTAAGAATTACTCTTTTAAGAGTAATTTCTTATGTCCAGGGCTAAATGATGCACTCATCCCCAAAATGCTCAGCTTCTGGTTTGCTTTTCTGTACTGTTTCTCTCCAAATTAATCTCTTCGTCCCACCTTTCGCTGACAGCCATCTCACAGCCAAAGCTCTCCAGGGCCTGAATCTGCTCACATACCTTCTCAGCAACCTGATATGCAGCTCTCCAGTGTCCCTCAGCAAGAAACCCAGCAATTGGTGAGTTCTTGGTGAGTTCAGAATAATCGCAACGATCAGATTATTCTGGTTGCCTTGAATTTTCTTTGTAAAATTATTTCCTTTTCCTTTTGCTGGAGCTTAAATTTCTACTTGCATGTGTGCACACCTACGTACAGTATGCACTCATTGGTCCTTGGCCTTTGGCATGTAACCAGTGTTCTGGCTTGGGAGAGGGTAATTGTGAAGAACCTTTCCCCTCCCTTTTTGGGATCTTGGTAAGCACAATCACTGCAGACAGCAACGATAAACAATTGAATCAAAGTTTAAATGCAGTTGCCCCTTCAACCAATTTCTCAGTTTAAGCGTGTTGTTGATCAGTACAATTTTCACAACTAATATAAACAGAAGGATTGTATTAATTAGTAATCAGATAACTAGCAAAAATGATCAGATAACTAGCAAAAACGGATCAGATTATTCTGGTTCCCTTGAATTTCCCTTGGTTCCCAATGTGGAAAAGATAAAGGGAGAAGTAGCAGGCAAAGAGGAGCAAATGAAATAATTAGCTGTAGAATAGAAAAACCGTTGCATGTTACGTGCACTCACATATACCCTTTGCTCACTTTGCCCAGTTTACACACTGAGATTCTCTTGGTCTTCTATTTTATAACCTAAAATATTGGTCTTGCGACAATTGGGTTTTATCAATCTTGTAATGGAATACAGGTAATCCTCGACTTATGACCATTTAATTAGTGATTGTTCAGAATTACAACAGCACTAAAAAAGTGACGTATGTCCATTTTTCACACTTACAACCATTATAGTGTCCCCATAATCATGTAATCAAAATTCAGATGCTTGTCAACTGGTTCATACTTAATGACGGTTGCAATGTCCGGGGGCCATGTGATCACCTTTTGAGATCTTCTGACAAGAAAGCCAATGGGAAGCAAGATTCTCTTTACAATCATGTTAGTATCTTAACAACTCTGGCAAACAAAGTCGTAAAATGGGGCCAAACTCACTTAACAATGATCTCGCGTAGCAACAGAAAATTTTGAGCTCAATTGTAGTCATACATTGAGGACTACCTGTATTCTTCCATTTACAAGACGAAACTGAGATTTAACTACCGTAGCTGTCCTTAAGCAGTTCTTGATCGTGGAAGCTCATGTCTGCACTTGGTGCTGTTATCCATCGGTGATACTTTGAACTTCTTCTGATCTTTGGCACATTATGAAGTCCACCTTAGCATGATGTTGCACTTTCATGCCTTCCAATGGACTGTACGTATTAAATTAGACTGGCTAGCCATAATGGAGTTCATTAAACTCATTATCTAATGATCACCAGGAAAGGCCCTTTGTTGCCCAGAAAAAAGTTGCATTCTGATCAAACATGGATTCTCTCTAGTTTCTGGATGTGCCATGAGAATGCAGATAAAGCCAGAATCTTGCACTTCCCCACATGACTAAAATACAGTAGCATTCACCAGTTCTGATTGTCAAATTGAGGGAATGACTCATAATTCTTATGGAATCATTTTTCTATGAATAATTAGTAACCTTCCAGGGGTGAAAAGGTTAGATGATATGCAAAAACAATAGATTTATTTATTTATTTATTTTTATTACATTTATATCCCGCCCTTCTCCGAAGACTCAGGGCGGCTTACAAGCTTAGCAGTAGCCTTCATTCTATGTATATGCCTGCTTGTTAGGGCTTTCACACACACACCCAAGCGGCATTATTACAAAGTCAGCTTATTGCCCCCAACAATCTGGGTCCTCATTTTACCTACCTCGGAAGGATGGAAGGCTGAGTCTAACCCTAACCTGGGCCATTTCTTTTCTCTGCTATTCTTTTTCTCCTCTCTTTTAATGTGTCAATAATGTGTCAAGACAACTATTTTTAAAATATCAAAGCAACCACAGTTTTCCTGATCAAAATGACACTACAGGCTACCTCAGAGGGCAAGACATTCAGGTATTAATATCTGCTAGGAATATTATTTCTTAGGAATCTGTCTACTCGTGGGTCTCCCACCAGGTAAAGTCAGCTGCACACTTGTGTCAGCAGAATTTGGTTCTTTTGCCTGATTCCATTTCTTTTTTCTATGAAGTTGGATTGTGATAATATTTTTCATGATCGCATATCATAATAGCAGGGGTTCCCAACCAGAGGTGCTTGCACCTCCTGTGGGTGCAAGACAATATTCCAGGGGGTGCAAAAATTTGGGTTTTCAAAATTATAGTATATATAAGCATAATTTGTTGTCTTTATTTCGAACTCTTTTGTAAGGGGTGCAAGAATATATCAGAAGCGTTCTAGGGGTGTGGGGTATAGAAAAGGTTGGGAGCCGCTGATAATAGAATGGCAAGGACTCCACTAAAAGCTTTGACACTCTGTCCCCCTTTCTTCCAACTTTTTCTTCTCTACTGTCCAGGCACAGAGACTACAAACCAATGAAATATTTGCACCCAGGTGCACTTTGTACAACACACATATGTATTAGCAGGTAGAGAAGCTACTGCTATAAACTACATTTTCAACTTCTGGCCATTAAAACTACACTAGGTTCTGGTACAGTTTCCCCCCCCCCCTCATTTACTTGTAATTTTCTTTAGTTGGTGTGTAAAAATATGAGCAGTCGTTATGCGTCATAGTTTTTCTACGAGTTACTGTATAGATAAAAATTTCCTAGACACAACTGTCTCATTTCATACACAGTCATCCGTCCTGGACAAAAGAACCAGAATTTGGTAACATCTATTTTGACTAACAAATGTTATTAAAAAATGTAAGGTTTTGTGTGTTGTGATTCAGGGTCAGCCTGTGGGTTCGGCAGTTGGGTCGGACGATTCAGAGGAGGAGGAGGTGGGTGTTGGAGAGGTTGCTGAGGGTGTTGGAGAGCTTGCTGATGAGAGCCCTCAGCCAGGCCCCTCCCATCTGGTTACGACGCAGACCCAGCTGTGTGAGCCTGACAGCGTGGATGAAGATGACCCACAGCTGGCCCTGTTCAAGGATGCCCGACCGCAGGAGGCAGTCAATCAGGAGTAAACAGAGGAAGGCAATGGGGCACCTCGGAAGGAGGCAGAGAGAAGCCACGCCCTGAACTGTTTAAAAGGGGCATGCGTGGGAGGGCTGGTTTGCTGAAGGCAACCGTTTGAATAGCTCCTGTTTCATGGTTCGCGTCTTGTTTTTGCTCTGTTTGCTTTTGTGTCCATAAATTTGGCAGGCTTAGTTCCAGCCTCTTGCCTTCTTGTAAAAGGGGTTGTCCCTGCCTTATCTGCAGGGCCAGTAGTAGGCTGGTACAGAACATTGTGAGCTGTAGCTCATTTCATCAGATTCATAGAGAGATTAGACTGATGTAGGATTAAATTGCAGTGAGTTGGGAGGAAGAGGTGAGTGAGAAAAGGGAGTAGAATATGGGTTGATTATGCAGGTGCAGGTAACATAAGCAGCTTGCAAATAGCCTATCAGGCTTTTGATACCCATCATTTGTCTCTATTACATACATATAAAGTGAAATGGATACACTACATATTATTATTTACATATATTTTGTACATTTTTGTCAGGGAAGCGATACCCAGTTGTTTCTTGATTTCACTTTTACGATTCCTTTTTGTTGAACTGGAGGTGGCATACATTGTTTACTGCTATGTAGTCATTATTATTCATGCAACAATCCTGTGAGTGCTGTTTAGGATAAAATACTTAGCTTGGAAACTTCAGGGCTATGAGTGGATTTCTCTTCTCCTAGTTTAATATTCTTGATTACTTCACTATCATCTTTCGAGTTTGCAGAGGATTTATTGTGTGATTAAGAGATTCAAGAGACTTTGGTTGCACTTGCAGTGATGCTACAATTGTCCCTTTGTCTTTTGGACAATCATGTAGTAAATATTGAAGATGCTGCTACTGATACATTTCTTGCTCTGGTAAAATGGCTGATAGAAAAGTGTAGATCATTGCAAGTAGGGTCATTATTGTTATAATTAGCTGAAGAAAAGTAAATACATACTTACGTGTGTGTGTGTGTGTGTGTGTGTGTGTGAAATATGCTCAGATAACTTGTCTGCCTACAGCTATAAAAATTTTGTATTTAATTCTCATTTTAAAATAATGGTATCAAATCCCGTTTTGTGAGAATGGAAACAAAGGGTGATTTTTCATATTCTAGAAATAGGCTTTGGGGAGACAAAATATTGGATGGTTCCCAAACCTGGACTAATCTAACACTTAAATTTCTATATTGCTTCATAGTGCTTTACAGCCCTCTCTAAGCAGTTTACAGAGCCAGCATATTGCCCCCAACAACCTAGGTCCTCATTTTACCAACCTCAGAAGGATGAAAAGCTGAGTCAACCTTGAGCCGGTCAGGATCAAACTCCTGGCAGTGGGCAGAGTTAGGCTGCAATATTGCATTCTACCACTGCTCCAACATGGTTGTTAATATAAAATATTGTTCACATGCTGTCATATAATGAAATTGTGCATAATGTACGCAGATTAGAGTGCAGCTTTTCTTAAGGAATTTGGATTGCTTTGCTTGACAAATTATCTTTTTCTAAAACTCAACAGACTGAATGAGCCTGGCAGAATGTTCCTGATAGCAGCAGTTTTGGAAAAGCGTCTCGGACAGATTTCTGTAGTTGACCATCTCTTTGTCTCACACACACACACCCCCATTAGGTCCTGATTGAAGATGATGCCAGGCTGCTGCTCCCCGATCCTGAGGTCCCAGAAATTAGCGTTCCTCAAGGCAGCGCCCAACTTGCCCAACTTGATGAGGATGAGCTGTGACTCTTGGACTGCAGGATGGCCTCTGTCAGCTGGGGATAAGTAATGCCTCTCCCACATCCTTCCTCCCTCTCTTTGGCCGCTCTGGAGGAAAGAGAAATGTGGCAACAGCCGGATGGAAGGTTTTGCTGTCCTCGGATCCTGCTCAAAAGGCCCAGACTTCACCCCCTTCCTTGAATGGGTGCAGGACCCCATGTTGGGAACAGAGCGTACTGCTGAAGGCCCTTCCCTAGACCCCAGTGTATGCATGCTGTGGGGCTCTAGGGGCTTTACGTGGGGGCTCTTGGATGAGGGGTTTAGATTATGTGAGATGAGAATATTTTGTTTGTTGTAATAAAGATTTTAATGAAAACAAGGAAGTGAATTGCATCACACAAAAACTGCACAGGCATCATGAAAAGCTGATTTCTGCAGCTTTCTTCACGAGGAGCTTGCGGGCTGCATGCCAAAATCTGTTTTCTTCAGAACTAAACATAAAAGTAAAGCAGACATGTCAAACACAAGGCCCGGGGGCCAGATCCAGCCCACAAAGTGGTTTCATGTGGCCCGCGAAGCCATCCTGGAAACAGTGAGGGAACGGCCCCCACTGCCTTGGCCCTGGCCCAGAGACCCTCCTCCTACCAGAGACCCTCAGATCTGTCCCCCTCCTGCCCAGGCCCCCATAGGCACCCTTGATGCGAACGATGTAGAGCTGGCCACGCCCACCCAGTAGGCCACACGCACTCTGGCCACGCCCACCCAGTAGGCCACGCCCACCCAGACCATACCCACCCGGCCCCCTGAGGGCAACCGCAATGCTGATGCGGCCCTCAATGAAATTGAGTTTGACACCTCTGAAGTAAAGTGTTTGGGCAGGTAGGCTTCAAGACAGTCTTGAATTCTCCTTGTACCTTTCTTTCCCATTTTTAAATTATACTTTGAACTACCCACGCATCTATTTCGCTCACCCCTCGTCATTTAGGTGACAGAGTCCATCATCCTAGTCACTGGAGAACACTGTCATTGCATAGGAAGCGGGAAGGTGTGAATGTAACGGTTACATTCTAAAAAATTTTGAGATCTTGGTTTGGTTCTCAGCTATGAATCCATTTTTGTTGTCACTGGCACCTTATTGCATACCAGCTCAAGGAGCTATCTACTGTATTAGTATGCAAGATTTGTCAATTAACATCAGTATAGAGGGATCGAAGGAAAACTTCCTGTCTATAAATCCTGAATTAATAGGATTGAACTTAATACACGAGAGCAAAGGGTTGGGGAAAGGGATTTCTCCTGTCAATCCCCTTTTAACAACAGACTCAGAGATATAAATGAAAGAAGCTTGGTCCTTTTACACTTCAAAGGCCACATAGCCTATTTTGACAGAGGCAGCTCTGCTCACAAGTTGATCCTGATGGTGGTCAGAAGCCTTCTTTATGAAACGTAAGAAAAGGGTTGTTTTCAATTAAACAGTTTTTGCATTTGTTTCCTCTAAAATTTGCAAGTGAAAAGAATAGCAGCCATCCCATTCACCAGGTATTAAGTTCAAAAAATGCCTCCTGCTAAAAAACACACAAACATTTCTATCTAGTAAAACAGGGTACGAAAAACTACTGGGAGCACTCATAGGGGAAAAAAAATATAGCTCCACCAACATCTCAAGACAATAAATACTAACAATAATACAATTTTTTAAAAAAATAAGAAAAGCAAAATATTAGACAAACTACAAGAGAATTGCACCCCCGGGTACTTGTTACCTGAGCAATGGACAGATGACACCCTCCATTGTTGTTCAAGAAAGAAATGATGTGGGTCTGCCAAACTTGCTTCAGGAGGTTTCACCTCTGAGGTACTGCCCTTTTACTGGCATATAGCTTGGGTGGTATTGGAAACGGGCCTTCTTTTATGGGCTTGGGTCCAGTCTCTGGGGGGTGGGGGCCTAGCGCTTAGTCCAACCTGCCACATCTGGGTTAGATATTACTGCTGCATCCCTTTTTAGGGGCCCTGCTACAACAAAAAGATACCAATGCATATTGATAATTTATACACAAGGTATCACCAAGACTAGAGCAACTCATAAATGTATGCAGTTGTGCATTCACCTTGGTTAAAACACCAGCTGACTCTTTCCTCAAAGATTCCACTGTAGGGTTAACTGTGTTAAAGACCCCATTGTGATGTAGCATGGACAGCTGTGGACACAAAGGTGATGGCTGGTTTCCGTGGCAATTAAGTGGAGGAACAGAGGTCTCTGGAGTGTTCAGTCACAAAGGAACTGACAGCAATAGTGCGTGTGCAAGGATTATCTCAAGTGGAGCTGGAGGCAGTGTGAAAGGACCTATCCTTCCATTGGAGAAAAGAATCCATCTTCTCAGCCTCATTCCCTTACAGTAGTCTGTTCATCTCATGAAAAGAAGAGGTGAGTGTCTCAAGACCTTTGTAGAAGGAAGAATCGCCTACCAGTTCCCTTTGCTTCCATATGGTTCTGAGCTGGGTGTGCATTTTTTAAGCTGGAATTAAGTTATTTACCAATAAAGGAGAATATTTGTAACTCAGGGTTGAAATGAAGGGTCCTTGGTGCTCTCTGAACTTGGTTGTACACTGATGATGTTACCTAGTTAGGGTAACGAAACGTCTGCAAGAAAACAAGTTCAGACAGCACCAAGGACCCCTCATTTTAAGGTGTGCGTAGTCCAAGGTTACCTATAGATTAGCATTTCTTCTTCTGCTTCCTCTTTTAAGCACAATTTTGCTGGATAGGTTTCCATGAAGACAAGGCACCAAGCCACACCAGCTTTCCCACCAGTCAAAGATGGGCATTTTGTATGTGCGGATGTGAATACATGCACAGAGGAATCCCAACACAAAAGCCCTGTAAATTCCACAGTACGAAATATGACAAAAGGTTGGATGGGGATGCGCCATGAGGGTGCTTCATTTTTATTTCTGTGTTTTCATTGAAAGATAGGCTTAGCCTCAAACTTTCATCACATAATATCAGAGAAGTAGCAAACGAGACGTTCCTAGACATTTTTTGTTTCTAATTGCAGGCAGTGAAATCAAAGGATTGAGTACTTCTACCCAAGGGCAGGGGAGGAGGGGAGACACTGCATAGATGAAAGTAGCATATCAAGGAGAAGGCCATGCCTGAATTTTCGGTCATCATCATGAGAATGTATATATATTCATGTTCACAAGCATATGAGTTTCAACACTCACAGCTTCACACTAGCTGATGGAGTCCTTTTCATTGCACGCTGGTTTGCCTGCTTAAATCACAGCAAAATGGGGAAGGCTGGTTTAGTATCGATGAATATTAAGCTTAGCTCTAAATTCTTATATTTTTTTTATGAAATAACCCAAGAAAAAGGCAAAAGAGCCTGTATATCCAGGGAGGGCATCTATCTCTAATTTGTTAATCTTCTTACACTTTTAGTGCAAAACAGATGTTTAGAAGAATTCAAACTATGTTGTTTGATGAACTGCAAAAATAATTCAAAACCTGTGAGGCCAACATCAAAAGTATAGGACAGAGCAGTATTTCTCAACATGGGCAACTGTAGATTCAAAATCCCAGAATTCTCTAGACCAGAGGAAATCTGGGAATTGAAGTCTACACATCTTAACATTGCCAAGATTGAGAAGCCCTAGGATAGGGAATAGGAAAGAAACTGAGTTAGATGCTAGACTTTCCTTCAGTGCTATGCAGACCAGGGGGCAAGGTGGTGACGGAGGCAATAACAATATTTTATTACCACGAGACTTGCAATTGGTCAAGTATGCTTCCCCACACCAGTTTTGACTGTGGATGTGCTCTCATGGAGTCTTTGGACTTGCCCATATTCTCTTATATACAGTATTTCTGGAAATGAATGGAAACTGCCTCCTAGCAGACCTTGTCTAGAATCAGAAGTTAAGTGGGATTGTCTTCTGTGAATATTAGGATGGGAGATCACTTGGAACCTCACGACTGTGAGATGGGAACATAAAAAAAAAAATCCCAGAAGGCAGTTAGGTGAACCACTTGCAAACTGATGTATTGATGTGTTTGTGAAGTCCCCAGAAATCACACTCAACTCCAAGGGGACTTTGTCTGAGAATTTATTTAAAAGTGTACTAGACAACCCATGCCGCATTGGCTTATTGTTTCGGAGATATTTCCTTTCCTAACAGAGAAACTGAATGACTATTGGCAGGCAAAAAAGCAGTGGGAGCAAAAGCAACTTCGGACTTCCTGCCAGCTTCCCCACTGACTTTTCTTGTAGAAAGCTGGATGGAGCATTGGAAACGATGATCACATGACCATGGCTGATTGCAGCTAACTTTGGCAGTGAGGCAGCACTGAAGCAGCCACTAATTTACCACATTTCATTCAGACAGGAGTCATGGATCCCAGATTTTGGATGCATTCTCTCATTTGAGATACATTGATTCCAAAACGGTTGCCCTATGGTGCACTATTTCACCCAGTTGAAAGTTACAAACAATCAAACAGATAGAAGAGTTTTAGAAGTATATAGATTCATCTATTTGGGCCAGCTCTGTTTTGTACGTGCTACAAATTCTCAAGGTAACCCAAGGCATTAATTACCTATTAACTTCCTTTCAGTGCATGCATTTGATTGTTTCTGTGGACACTTCCCTGATCACCATTAGGCACCTTATCCAACATGACACTAATATTTTCAAGATGTTTTAAAATAAAAAAGCTAGTTGGAAATTGGCTTGCTGAAAGCAAAAGCACAGGTCTCTTTATTTCCCAAGATTGCCTTCAGGTCTAATAACCACATTTAGAAAATAAAAAATACTTTGCTTTTCAACCCAGTTTTCTGTTAGAAATGTACTCTTGAGCCTAGATAAAGGAACATCACTCCTTCCAAAAGTAATCTAGGGTTATAAGGAAGATAGGGTGAGGGAGGGGAGGTCCGAAGTAGTTGTGGGGACTAGTGGGGAGCAACTCACCAATTTGCCTTCTGGAAATAGAAGTTTTGTGACCTGGCAGCCATTTAGTCCTAGAGAGCCCAGGATTTACTACCTGGCCCCCTGACACAAAAGAATTATCCGCCTGCTCCTGTTTTTTATACCAATGGAATGGTGGATGTTCGGGAATCACTATTTAATGGACCTAACCAATCCTTCACTCTTGCTAGGGAATGTTTGCAGGACTTCAGATTTTCTGACTGAGATTTCATAGCATCCCACCGATCTATAGTTGCCAGGCTCTTGGGAAAAAAAATATAATTGGTCGATATTAATGTTGGGTGTAAAATGAATTCAGTTGCACCTTAGCAAGGGCTGGAAATCAGTAGGTGGTAGAAAAGTATGTACAATGAGCCATCTCTTTGCTGCTATCTGATGGCTGTCCAGATTTTTGCAGCCCAGATACCATAAACCTGCTATAGCCGCCTCCTTGCTTCCTTGACCTCATCTCTACTCTTTTAGGCCTCTTTATTTAACATCACTCTCGCTTGATGCCCGTTGCTGCTGCTGTCACAACAGCCACATTCCGCACCCGCTTTCCCTGGTGGGTCTTAACATGCTTTGCTAGGTGGTCACTCCGCATGAATCTCTTGGGGCACAGCTGGCAGCCAAAGCGCTTCTCCCCTGTGTGTGTCCGAAGGTGCCTCTGCAGCTCATCTGAGCGAGTGAAGCTCTTCCCACAGTACAGCCAGGAGCAAATGAAGGGGCGCTCGCCTGCATGCCAGCGGAGGTGGGCCTTCAAGTGAGAGGTTTTGCCATAAACCTTGCCACACCCTGGCAGATGGCAGACATGCTGCTTCTTCCTCCCTGGCTCCTCGTGGGACCTGCTGGATCCCTGGCAGTTGGGGCATTTGCAGCGACGACAGCGGCGAGCTGTACTCAACAGCCCTTTGGGGGGGCTCTGCAGGAAGGGTGCGAGGGGAGGCTGGGGACTGAGGACTAGTGAATGTCCAAGAGAGAAATTGCTTGGCTGTTGCAGGGTCCACCAAGGGGCATCATCAGTGCAGGAGGGGCCTGGAGGGACAGCTGTACCCAAAGGCCACGGGCCTTGCAGAAAACTGGAGGAGTCCTGGGCTTCTGGGAAAGCATAGGAGGGATGCACTGTGGGCGCCAACATCTTGACGGGTGACCACTCCAATGAGTAGATGGACTCAGCTGGCGGTGTCAGCGGCAGTTCGTGGGGTGAGGCACCACTATTGCTAGCCACCATTTGGTCGTGATATGGCATTTTGGGTCGTCCAAATGCCACGGTTGTGTGAGAGCGTGATGGCACCTCATTGCTCCAGAGTTGAAACATCCCCACCGATTCATAGGACCCTGGTGAGCTGGCTGAAGAACAGGGTAGAGGAGGTGCTGCTCGGAAGGCCAAGGTGGGGTAGTTGACAGTGATGTCCTCTGGAGATGAGTTAGGAGAGCGGTCCTGAAGCAGAGTAAAAAAAACAACAACAACTGAGCAAGAGTGTAGATGTTAATCCTCCTAAAACCTTAGCCAACCTCTACTCGAACTCTTCCCAAGGAAGCCATCATCTGTAGCACACTTGCTAAATCTTGCACTTTGCATGCATCCTCTGATTAACTTTGCCTGCCACGCTAAGGTTACCAAATATATGGTCATTTTATCCTCCTCCCCTGTCACGCATAGATCTTTAATTTGGCTCCATGAGTGATGTTGTGTAGTCGGTTCTTTGCAGGCAATAAGTGAGACGAGAGTTTGAAAACAGGAACATTGCTTTATTGAGGCAAACAGGAACAAAACTGAAACGGAGACTGCTGCACAGCTACTTATACAGTTGGCCACTAGGTGGCAGCCAATAGGTTTAAAGGAACCCATTCCCACCCCAAATTATCCAATGATCTTCTTGGAGACAGCAAGTCTGGCTTAGTCAGTGACTGTTACACAGACACACCATTGAGCAACCATAAGCAGCATTCAAACAGACACGTGAACAGTTCAAGTAAAAATCCCAATACTTTACAAGTGATGTTTCATCTAAGTCTTAAATTGCCATTATCTGCAATGGGAATTGCATCAAACATCTGCCATAATCTGTTAAGTACAGAACCAGTTTTCTCAAAAGAAGAATTGCTTGGACAATGCCGTATGTAGGTCAGCGGATAGAGCAGGTTCCTTTTTCTCACTTCTTAGAGGAAGAACAGGAGCTTCCTGAGTTGAAGACCAGGTTTGGCTTACACAATACACTGAGCCCTAATGTGGTATCCGATACTTTCTACACCCAATTTCTGTTTTCTGATCAAAGGGACTCGATCTCTCTGGATGTTGCCGAATTTTGTTAGGCTCTTACTTGAGATAAGTTTCAAACTAACTGATCCCCATCCCTCAACATAATGTAACTGTGACTAACTGTTGGGGGAAAAAAGAACAACACTAAGTAAGTGTAGATAGATGTCATCCCTTCCCATCCCACCCCTTTCCATTCCATTCTATCCCATTTGTCTTAGAATTTTAGCTCTATGTAGAATCTCAGTTTTAAACAAACAACATTCTCTTTCTTACTTCCAGAGTTGTAACTTTCCCTGATATTAATAGTGACAACAATATTTTATTTGGAAGCAGAAAAGAGCAGCCTGACCCTGACCTCGGCGGGAACACTCTTGAATCCTCCAATTTGGAAAGGGATTATAAGTGACAAAGGTACAGGCACGAGAAAAGTGCAGGAGAAGAAGCAAAGGTAGCATTTCTCTTGAATAACGTACTGTTGATGAGCAAAGCCAAGTCAGCCTTAGCACCGATTCATTTTGTGTCCCAGTTGTGCCCATTCCTGGAACAGGAGGCTTTCTTACAGTCACTCACCCACAATGTGTGACTATTTGCAACGTGCTCTGTATGGAGCTAACCTTGAAAATCATTTAGATCCACAGGCATTTGTGGGCATGACACAGTGCACCCAATGTATCACCTTTGTCTTGAGAGTTACACTAATTGCCAATGGGCTTTTTAGATACAATTCAATGTCCCTGACCTACGAGACACTCCCAATCATAGGTCTATTTATGAGACACACCTTCTGTCTCCAGTAGTGTCTGCTTGTCCTATGTTGTACAATTAAGTTGGGCATGCTTTCAGACTCTTTGCTTACCCTGGTTTCTTTAAGTGACCTTTGAAAACCTGACTCTTTCCCCAGGATTTGGGTTAGTATGGTGGGCTCTTTTGAGAAATCCTATGGGAAGTTTAGGGATATGTTTTTAATTGCTCTCTCTTACATGTTGACCACTTTTTTGTTGGTTGTGTTTTTTTTAACTGTTATTAATGTTATGTGCCACCCAGAGTCATTATGGACTCTGGCATTTTTAGAATTTTGACAAATAAATCATCATCACCTTCTTCATCATCATCATTTTAGCCGTTGTCTATCCACTGCAGGATGAAGGCCTCTCCCACGTTTCCAACCAATATGGTCCTGAGCTTTCGTCAATTGGGCCCACAATACTTGCTGATGTCATTGATCTCGTTCACTCAGTATTCCAGCAACCAATAATTAAGGCATTGCACAACCAAGGTGTAGAGACTGCATCTTACGTAAACTTACTACAATCAATATATGAAAAAACAATAGCAACAATTAAAGTGGAAATCAACAGAGAACGAGGTGTACAACAAGGTGATACAATATCACCTACCCTTTTCACAAGCTGCCTTGAAGAAGTATTTCATAAACTAGGCTGGGCAAAAGATGGAATAAAAATCAATGGCGCCTATTTAAATCACTTAAGATTTGCAGATGATGATGTTCTCTTCTCACAAGACCCAGAAGAGCTACAAGGACACATACAAGAGCTGCACAAAGCAGGAGAAACATTTGGCTTTAAAAAAAACCTGAAAAAGTGCCAGGTTATGTTTAATAAATTCACCAAAGAAAGAAAGAAAATATATCTGGAGAAGAATTACACATAGTAGCCCACTACGTATACCTTGGCCAAAGGATCTCAATGGAAGGTGATATAATAAAGGAAATTGAATGTGTTAAATGTGGTTGGCAGGCATTTGCCAGGCTAAGCGTAATTTTCAGGAATTACCTCCCCCTATGCCTGAAATATTTTGATCAGTCTGTGCTACCTGCTCTAACATATGCCAGTGAAACATTGACCTCACAATCAATACAAAAGCTAAGAGCCATGGAAAGATAATGCTCAACATTAGAAGACAAGATAGAAAGACCTGCACATGAACTAGAGAACAAACAAAAGTATACGATAACATCAACAGTGTAAAAGAATTGAAATGGAAATGGGCCAATCACATAGCAAGAAGAACTGATGGTAGGTGGACCAAGGCAGTCATAGAATGGATCCCACTTGATAAAAAGTGTCCACGAAAGAGACCTAAAACAAGATGGATCAACAACATTAGCAAGTATTGTGGACAAATATTATACTTAAAGAGGTTTCAATAAATACTTGCTAAGCAATGCCATTATACAAACATTGTTAGATGGGAATATAATCTGTGGATGTTCAAACCTTTGTATCTTTTCCCCCCCAAGACAAATGTAATAAGGAGGGCTGGGTGAAGCAGGGACAATTTGTGAAGCTGCTTTGGTTCCAATCACTGGAAAGAGATCCACTTTAGAACAGGACTTTTATGCCTTCAGTTAAAAGCCTGTCAAAAGATCTGCAAGTCATTTTTCATTGCCTGAGTTTATGCTTGGGGAGGCCTTTGAACTGTGGTGCTGGAGAAGACTCCTGCAAGTCCCTTGGACTGCAAGACGATCAAACCGGTCAGTCCTAGAGGAGATCAACCCTGACTACTCTTTAGAAGGCCAGATCCTGAAGCTAAAACTCAAATATTTTGGCCACCTAATGAGAAGGAAGGACTCACCGGAGAAGAGCCTAATGCTGGGAAAGGTTGAAGGCAAAAGAAGAAGAGCCAGGTCTTCAGGTCCCGGCGGAATGAACAGAGGTCAGGGGCAGTCCTAAGCTCTACAGGCAGCTGGTTCCAAAGGGCCGGCGCACCCACAGAGAAGGCGCTCCCCCTGGGTATTGTCCGCCAGCAATCTCTTACCGGCGGTACCCTGAGAAGACCCTCCCTGCACAGGACGAAGGGAGCTTGATGCCGGCAGCAGGTGCTCCCTCAAATATCCCGGACCCAAGCCATTTAGGGCTTTATAGGTCATCACCAGCACCTTGATTCTCACCTGGAGGGCAACTGGGAGCCAATGCAGCTCGCAGAGCAGAGGTGCTATGTGGGAGTATCGGGAAACCCCCATCACAACCTGCGTGGTTGCATTCTGCACCAGCTGAAGCCTCCGGGTGATCCTCAAGGGCAGCCCCATGTAGAGAGTGTTGCAGTAGTCCAATCGGGAGGTCACGAGCGCATGAGTGACTGTGCGTAGGGCATCTCGGTCCAGATAGGGCCGCAACTGGCGCACCAGGCGAACCTGGGCAAAGGCCCCCCTGGTCACGGCTCCTATATGGAGCCAACCCTGGCCACCACAGGTAGCTTCTCACGAGTGCCTTCATCCTGACTATTCCAGGATGTTCCTCGTGCAGAGATTCTAAGACCTTAGTCCTCAAAGAGTTGGGAACTATGACCCTACTACCCCAAAGAATGCAGCCTTTGTGAGCAGACAGTTCATCTTTCCTCCTATAAAAACTCTGGAAGTTTGGCCCCGGACTAATGTCCGTCCATCCTGTGTACACCCAGTTCAAAACGCAATGCACACATTTCAAGACGCAGACTTTTTGGAGGCTGTCTCGGCAGCCACATCCCCAGCATAAAGGGGAGACTCCGGCAAATCCTGGATAGCCAGGATGCGTGCAGCTGGAGTGGGGTCTGGCTCTAATTGAGGCAGGGGCAGCCTGCTGAGGCTGTCCGCGTGGCCCACTTCCCAGCCCAGTTTGTGAATTAGCCTGTAATTATAGGCTGAAAGGAAGATGGACCACCTCAGCATCTGTGGGGAAAGGATCTCAGGTGTTTGTTTGTCCGTAGTGAACAAACCCAGAAGTGGCCTGTGGTCTGTGAAAACCATGAATGGGTGGCCATACAAGTAGTCATGAAATTTTTTGATACCAGCCACTATGGCCAGTGCTTTCTTATCTATTTGGGCGTAGTTGTGTTCTGCTGAAGACAGAGTCCTTGAATAATAAGCTATGGGAGCTTGCCTCCCGCCAGCCCTTAAATGGCTCAACACAGCCCCTATTCCGTACGGGGATGCATCACATGCAATGCTGATAGGCAGCTGTTCCTTAAAATGTGTCAGTACTGAGTGTGATGACAGCAGTGATTTGACTGCCAAGAAACTTTTCTCGTGGACACTCACATCCACTGCCACTGCACTTTTTTGTCGAACAGCCTGTGTAAGGGCTCTGCCACTGCAGCATTGTGTGGAAGAAAAGCATGATAAAAGCTGAGTAGCCTTAAGAAAGCCTGAAGCTCCCTCTTTGACTTAGGACTGGGAGCCTGCTGAATTGCTTTAAGCTTGGATTCAGCTGGATGAATGCCTGCAGCATCTATGCAGAAACCGAGGAACTCGGTTGAATCTACCCCAATTTTGCATTTTCCCCTCTTCAGTTTCAGCCCTGCTTTGCGGAAACACTGAAGGACGGCTTTGAGCTGTTCTGCCAAGATTTCTACTGACTCCCCAGCTATGAAGACGTCATCGAAATAAGGGCACACACCTGGAATGATTTTTAGTGTGCGCTCCATCACACTCTGGAAAAGCCCTGGGGCTACACTGACCTTAAATTGTAGGTGTCTTACCCTGAAAGCTCCCCTGTGGGTGACTATGGTCTGAGCTTCCACCGTGGCATCATCCACGGGCAGTTGCTGGTAAGCTTGGGCCAAATCTAATTTGGCAAATACGCGACCTCCCTGTAGAGGCACCAGAATATGGCTGACTACAGGCACCTGTTATGCATGTAGTGTAAGTGCCCTATTTATAGTGCACTTGTAATCTGTGCATATGCGCAGCTCACCATTGGCTTTAAGTGGTGTAACTATGGGTGTCTCTCCCACACTGCTATCTACTGGCTGCAACACACCTTGTTGCACCAGCTTGTCCAGCTCTGCATCTATTTTTAGTTTGAGGGCAAAAGGCTTGATCCCGATTGGGGTTACAGTTGGATCAAGGTGAATGGCAGTTGGGGTCCCTTGTACTTGCCTAAGCTAGGGCTGAAAACATCAGCAAATTACAGATGGCAGCGATGTAGCCTTGTTTGCCACATGCCTGGCACATTGCTGTACGGAACCTGCACTCCATTGTCTGCCTCCACAGCCCGCACATCAAGTGAAGGGAACTGCCTTCTCAGATGGCTGCTGCCCTCTTTCTGGTGGCTTCTGCAGCCAGTCAATCTCAGTGTCCATGTCAGGGTCGTCGGCAGTTTCGGTGTCCTCATGGTGGACGGTTTCTGGGCTGGGTGTGTTCTTGGAGGGCTATAAGGCTTTGACAGCTCCCCCGGCAGCTTCTTTGACCATTATCTCTTTCAGGGCGTCTTGGAACATCAAAGTTCCCTTCACAAACAGCTTCTGCTGAAGGTCCCTGTTCCTCAACCCACATACCAAATGGTCTCTCAGTCTCTCTTCGAGGTCTGTGAAATTGCAGAGCCTGTCGTAGCACGGCTATAAATTCAGCAGCAGACTCTCCTGGTTGCTGCTCCCTTTACTCGAACGCGTGTCTCCATGCAATGATGAGCTTCAGCTCAAAATGTTCCTTAAGGTTTTTCTTGAGCTTGGAGTAGGCAACCAACTCTAGTGTAGCTGGAGTGACTAGGTTTTCGCTAACTTGGTTAGCCTGCAAATAGTTCTCGACTCATGAAATGTATGAGCTCCACCTCTTGGGATACAACACGTTGAACTCCGACAGCTTGCCGACCTTCACCATGGTAAGTTGTCACGACCTCTCAATGTCTTGTGCTGCTAAGGGCTTCTGTGTTGATCCTAGGGACGGATCCTTAGGATGTGGGTGCCTCCAGCATGGCTTGCTGGCAGGCAGAGCAGGGAACGTGGTTCCTACCAGGGCGCTGATGCCTGGTCTTCTGGCTCTCTCTTCCGTAAGCAGCACATCCCACCTTTGTCACCACTGTTATGTTTCAGGATCAGTGAGACATTGACGAGGGGTTTGGTGAAACAGCAACACATTTATTAAGTTAACACAGAAGCGGCGCGAACTGCCGCTAAGCTTCTATTTATACGGACCACTGCTAGGCGGCGGCCAATGGGACTAAAGCAGTCTTTCCCGCTCAAAACACAAGTAACAACTCTGGAGACAAGCGGTCTGGAGTTTAAACAGACCCAGTAGTTAACTAACAATAAGGGTTTCCAAGTATTTTACACCAATACATAACAGTGCTGATTTTGGGCAACTATTGTAAAATGTGATTGGCGTGCTACAAATGGCTGTAAATGCGGCTGTGTTGCTGAGCACCCAGAATGAGGTCACTTCACCCACAGGAGGAAGTGACTGTCAAAACTTTGGATCTGGGTGATAAGTTCCCTTTCCCAGGTAGGTCGCAATTTCAAATGGCCACTAAGCAACCAGTTGTAAGTCAAGGAATATCTACATTGGAAAAAGGTGGACACCCAGAAGGGCAGGTTAACTGCAGCTATTTTAGAATTAAAAAAAAGAGAGAACGCCTGTTCGTCATTGCATGAGATGATGTAAAATACATAGCTGCATCATCACTTAAGGTTTAAAAACAAAGTCGATCCTAGGATCAATCTGTATTATACCTTCAAGAATGTTTGGGAAAATGCTCAGGGGTGAAACTTTAGAGTTAATCAGCATCAAGTAGGAACAACAGGATGCAGGATTCTAGCTCCCGCCAGTATCAATCTCATCCAGAATCTACTGGCTTCTAGTTCCATTCCTGTTATATTGGCCTTCCCGGAGTAGTTTTAATTGTATTATATTTGGAATTATGAAAAGAGTGAAACCTTTCAAAGCGATTGGAACTTTCGAGCAATTACAAAGATTTTGTGTGCGCGCAGGATTGGTTGCTATGTTTTTCATTTTGTCATTCCCCAAAATCAAGATGCTACTTTACTATGAGCTACATTGGTCCCTTGATTTCATGTCGTAACAATTTTCCCTGTATTTATCGAAAAATAATTTTAAAAATCATTCATCCTGCCCACAAAACCCTTGTTTGGTTTAAACATTTCCTTGGTTTAACTTTGCCAGTTCAAACCCCGATGCAAAACACTGTCAGAAAGAAAAGCTTGCTGATTCTCTTTAATAAAACCCAAAGTCACTGGACTATTTCCTACTGGAAACTTAATAGTAAAGCCACAGATTGGGAGAGAGAACCAAAAAGGAAAAAAAAGAAAGAAAAAAGAAAACAAGGGTCAGTGATGGGAACTTAAAAGTTGGATACGCTTCGATCATGTGCTACCTTTTAATGCAGGATTGTGTGTATGAAAAGTGGGAAATAGCTGCCAAATTCTTTTGCGACCTTTCAAACCTGCATTAAAGCATCATTGCTATACATTCCTCCTAGGAAAGAGCTGATAGTGAATTCAGTGGAACCTGTTCCACAGGCCACTCTTGAAAAGTTGCAAACAGGCAGGGAATGCTCCAACAAATAAAGGTTTTATTTATCCATCTGATCAACAGGAGAGTTTTGAGCACGGAACTTAAGCCATGTTCCTCACCTGAATGGCCACAGCTCCTGGACCAATGAACATCCTATAACAGAAAGAATAGGAGAATGCCTAGCGCTTTTTTTTAAGAACATGTTTTAAGGTGGTCATTTGCAGTTTCTGGGAGAATTCCCTGCTGTGAAGGCGCCATGCCATTTCTTACTTAAAAAGCCTTTATTGTAGCTGTGATCCCAGAAGGATAGCATGGCGACATTCTTACAGACAGCCCATTTTTCACAACAGGGGCGGCGGGCGGGGTGTGTGTGTTAAACAGAAGAGTGTAAAATTAGCTAGGAACTGGAGGATTTTAATGGTTCTTTCCTCAAGTTCTCTTCCTTGCAAAAAATAGACTGCAGCAGATAAGAGCTTGTTTACACCTAGGAGCTGGAAGGTTGGTGAAGCAAGAGTCAAGCCAACGGAAGGACAGAGCACCCTACAGCTTTGTTCTGGTTTTAAATAAGTCAGGAGGAGGCAGAAGAAATGTTGGCTTACCTCAAAATAAGCCAACGTTACGGGTAAAGGCAAATTCGGAGTCAATCAGGAAGTTGTACAATGGTGGATACAGGGTGAGCTCCTTAATCTGCAACTAAGCATTGGTGACAGTAGGGATCTACCTTTTAGGCCTGTGGTTAGGACAGGGGTAGGCAACCTCGGCTCTTTTATGACTCATGGACTTCAACTCCCAGAATTCCTGAGCCAGCCATGCTACTGGCTCAGGAATTCTGGGAGTTGAAGTCCATGAGTCATAAAACAGCCAAGGTTGCTTACCCCTGGGTTAGGATAAAGGAAATAAGTAAGGTTTTTCTATGGAATGGCTTAAATGGTTGTTGTGACTTTTTAAATTTGCCTCAATAGGCATTAAAGTGTCACATTTCCCCATTCAAAGTGTCGCCGCCTTCTTGCTAGAATTAGATGCCCAGCCAATATTGTCTAAGCTCAACTGCTTATCAATTCTTAGGCAGATTCTTTTCAATAACTCAGTATCCAGTTTTTCATTTGGAGATATGTGAGAACTGAATTTGCAGCCATTTCCAAGCAAAGCTATAGTACCGAGCTGTAGCCTATTTCTAAGTAGTCCTCCTGGCACTGAACAAAGCACAGCAAGATCTATTTCCCCCTTCTACAATGTATATAATATACTCATATAATAATATGCTCATTTTGCAAAACAAAATAAAAAAATGCAATACTTTCATTAGAAGTTTAAAATATGTATAGCACCCATAAGCAAAAAATTGTGCGTGCCAGGAGTCATACAACTATATAGTTGAAAATTAAAGTTTTCATTCAAAATAAACAATTCTGTCCCCAACTTAAACAATCCCTTAAAAATTGTCTGTACCTCAAATGCCTCACATATTGTTAGCTTTTGTTTCTTTAGAGACAAAACACATTCTCCACTTTTTAAAATGTTCTTGCTATCTAAATCTCAGCTGAGCTTACCTGCTTAAAAAAAATAAATCACCTCCAATTAGGATTGGTCACCTTTCCCTTTCCATCAGCAACTCAGCAGACTCACTAGAGTCCGAAGCTAACATCTTTCTAGTTAGTACATTTCCTATTCACTTGCACCCATTTGTTCCTTACAGTTCAGGGGCAATTTACCTAGCTTGAAACACAACAGGTGAAATCCACTTCTCCCTCAAGAGTCCCTGCTTAGCTATTCCTCAAAATGAGAGTGCAGCTTTCAATACTGAAACCTTAGTGGGAGATAATGGAGAAGGAAAGCAGATGTGGTTAAACACAGGGGAAATTCAGAGGCTAACCGTCCTTTTAGTAAATCCAAAAGATCATTTTTTTTAATCCCATTTATATCCCGCCCTTCTCCGAAGACTCAGGGCGGCTTACAATCTAAAAGCACAAATCAATGTGCTTAGCAATAGCCTTCATTCTATGTATATGCCTGCTTATTAGGGCTTTCACACACACCCCAAGCGGCATTATTACAAAGTCAGCTTAATTGCCCCCAACAATCTGGGTCCTCATTTTACCTACCTCGGAAGGATGGAAGGCTGAGTCAACCTTGAGCCTGGTGGGATGCGAACCTGCACTAGTTGCAGGCAGTTGGTGTTACTTAAGGAGGCGTTAGCCCACTGCTCCACCAAGCCCTGCCATTCCCTGTAATCAAGAACGCTGCCTACCCTCAAAATTTACACAACTAAAACTCCACAATCTCTTACAGAATGTCACATTAGACGGGGAAGGAACATAGCAAAGTGCTAGAATCAATTGGTAGTTGTCGCTGATGACAAATTAATAGTTTCTGTTTCATCATTTGCTTTGCTTTACTAAGAATGATGGATAACACGTCTGCATCCTAATCCCTTCAAGCCAAGGCTGCTTACTCCAGGGTTCCTCTGAGATTTATCCCACTTATGCGAATCGAAGAGGAAGCCTCCTTGAGTTAATGGGATTTACATCTCAACAGAAACATGACAGGATTGCCCGGAAAACGTTAGGGCGCGCTTTCCCCATTCCTTCCACAGCAGAACTACGCCGGTCGCGTATTTTAGCTTGCCAGAGGTCAGGCGGAAAAATCAACAGGTGAAGTTTCCCCAACTGCTGAATCTCCGCATCAGGAAAGTCCTCACTTACTGAATTGCGCACGCACGCACGCACAACACAACACAACACAACACACGCGGTAAAAGACCCCGAAGGAAGCTGGCACTCGAGGCGAACCCAGAGGGGGTCACTCCACTTCTAATCCGAGGAGATTCCTCCTACCTGCAGAAACGAGGTGAAGTGGTTCGCCGAGTTCGGCACCGCCAAAGTTGCCATTGGGATCGGGGTCATCCAGCTCTAGCCAGCCACGGAAAGGGCGCATAAACTCAGCAGAGCCCGGAAGCCCCGAAGTGGCAACCTGCTTTGCTCCCCCTCTCCGTGCCAAAGTCCTCCTTCCTCCCCAACCTGCGATCTTCTTTCTCCTCCTGCGCTCAGATTCCCCCCCTCCCCTCCCCAACACTTTGATTTTGGCTCCCCGTCAGCCTATCAGGATTGTGGCGATTGGAGGCGCCTTTGATGTCGCCGGAGCGAACCAATCATTAAAATGGATTGAGCGATTTCAAAGAGAGGGGCCTGGCTAGATCGCCTTTAAGAGCCGGGCTCTCCCGCTGGGCCCGCTTGTTAAGGATGCAAAAGGCCTTGATTGGGTTTGCGTGCGATCAAGAGACCCAGGCTGCTCCTTTTATCTCTTTAAAAAGGACCGTGCGAGGCTAAGAGCGGGAGGAGACAGGTTCTGTGTATGTCTCGGTGCGATCAGAGCTGAGCGTTCCCGGTCTTCATTTATGCAGAGTCCACCGAGAAGCCATCACGACGAGCTTAGTGTGCTGTATGAAGTAATTATTTGATTGGTAAACCATTGGCTTTAATGTGTGAGTCAGACGTCACTTCACCCATGCTTAATTTAACCTTTGGCCCCTAGAATCATAAGTAAAGCTGATTTGTATATCATCTATCTATCTATCTATCTATCTATCTATCTATCTATCTATCTATCTATCTATCTATCTATCTATCTATCTATCATCTATCTATCTATCTATCTATCTATCTATCTATCTATCTATCTATCTATCTATCTATCTATCTATCTATCTATCTATCTATCTATCCCATTTATATCCCGCCCTTCTCCGAAGACTCAGGGCGGCTTACAATTTTAAAGCACAAACCAATGTGCTTAGCAATAGCCTTCATTCTATGTATATGCCTGCTTATTAGGGCTCCCCCCCATTATTACAAAGTCAGCTTATTGTCCCCAACAATCTGGGTCCTCATTTTACCTACCTCGGAAGGATGGAAGGCTGAGTCAACCTTAAATACTTAAGTATTATGAGGATGAGTGTTCAGTGCACAGTCAGCCAGATGTTTGGACTGGATTTGTGGCATTTTGAGTCACCTATTGATTCCTTCCCAAAGACCTGGGAGAGAAAGACGGTGTTCCATGGTATTGTCCCAGGATGTCAGCTGTTCCAAATAATGCTGCCTTTAGCAATTGAGTGATGGCAATTTTGTTAAGGCTGATGGTATGCAGTTGGTGCTCCAGATGTTTTGGGATTGCATGCGAGGTGCCTATTACAATTGGTACGATCTGTGCTTTCTTTTGTCCCAGTCATTCCACAGCTATTTGCGGGTCTTTGTGTTTTGTGATTCCCCAGCCCCAGTTCTTTCTTTTCCATTCTACTGTCTCCAGGTACTGCCTCATTAACTATCCAGACTTTTTTTTTGTCTTTCTTAACAACAATTGTTAAATCTGGGGTGTTATGTGGCAGATATTGTTATTATGGTTGGTTGCAATCAGCCAGATTTTTAGACTGGATTTGCCATTTTTATTATATTTTTATTCTGCTTTTAAAAATATTTTTGCCAACTCAAGCCAATGGACATACCTAATAGTCCTGCTTCCTATTTTACTCATAACAACAACCCTGGGAGGTGGGCTGGGCTGAGCAACTAGCCCAAAGTTACCCAGCTGGCTTTCATGTCTAAGGGAAGTTTAAAACTCACCCTCTCCTGGTTTCTAGGCCAGCATCTGAACCAGTAGACCCAACTGGCTCTGCATACACAGTTTCTATTTATGAGGAAAGTATTGGGATAGCCACAGACTAAATGAATGGAACATGCCTAAGCATAGGATTGCCTCACCCAGCCTTTAAACATGCAGATGACTGCGAGATATAGGAAAGGGACTTTGCTATATCACTTTGCTACACCTAGTGATTGCCTAGAGCAGTGATGGCGAACCTTTTAGAGTCTTGAGTGCCCAAACTGCAACCCAAAACCCACTTATTTATCTCCGGGTGCCGGGTGGGGATGGCCCACTGGGTGGGCGTGGTTGTGGTCATGGCAGATTGGGTGGGTGTGGCCAAGGTGGGTGTGGTCACCTCAATATTGCTGGTGGGGAGGGACGCCTGTGGGGGATGGGCAGGGATGGAGGAAATCCAGGGGGTCTCTGGCAGGTGGGACGGTAGGCAGGAGGCTCGTCCTGCGGGGTGCGACGAGGTAGGGCGGGGCTGCCATTGCCATGGGGCAAGGCAAGGGCTGGGGTGGCTGCTGCCTGACACCATCAGCCCCTGCACATAGAGGCCAGTGAGCGCATGGGGGCCAATGGTGTCCGTCAGCAGCCACAGCCTGCCGGCCCTCGACCGGCGCACTCTGGGGCTCCACAGCCTGCCACCAGCAGTTCAAAGAAGCCGCCTCTGATTATTACAACCGTAGCCTCTGTAATTATTCCCAACAAGAAGAGTTGCGGACAAAACTTTATCCTTTGCTTGAAAATCTTCTGCATATGCCACCAAATTTTTATCCAGAAGGCCTTAACCTTTTTACAAGTCCACCATACATGAAAATATGTTGCATCTTCATCACCACACCTCCAACATTTTGGTTGATAATTCGGATACATGCTTGCAAGCTTTTTAGGATCTAAATGCCATCTATAGAACATTTTATAAAAGTTCTCTCTTAGATTTTGAGCTTGTGTAAATTTTACATTCCTCACCCAGATCTTTTCCCACGTGTCCATTGTAATAACTTCTTGGATATTTTGGGCCCATTTTATCATGCAGTCTTTAACAAGTTCTGTTTCTGAGTCAATTTCTATCAATGCAAGATATATCCGTTTAATATGTGCTGGACCCTGATTTCTGATTTGCTTTATCAGATTTTCATCAGTCATTGTAAAACCATTTTTCTGATCTTCTTTCCACCTGGCCCGTAGCTGAGTATATTGAAACCAATTCTGAACAATCTTCTCATCTCGCAAGAGACTATATGGTTTCAAACACCAGACATTTCTTTCCAAGTTTAGAATCTCCTTGTACGTAGTCACATCATGTTTGAAACCAGCATGTATATTTTCTATTGCGTGTTTTGGAATTGCCCACAATGGTATCTTGCAGTCTAGCTTATGTCTGTACTTCTTCCAAACTCTCAGCAATGCCTGTCTTAAAATATGCACTCTAAACACATTATCTACCTTCTTATTATACAACAAATATGCATGCCAACCAAACAACAAGTCGTGGCCCTCAAGATTTAATAATCTGTCTTGTGTCAAATTAATCCAATCACTTATACCTACTAACACAGCAGCTTCATAATATAATTTAAGATTAGGCATTTTAAGACCACCTCTTTCACGAGTATCCTGCATAATCTTAAGTTTGACTCGTGGTCTTTTCCCTGCCCAAACAAATTTATTGATACCTCTCTGCCATTCCTCCAAGTTAGAATCTTTCTTAAGAATCGGTATCATTTGAAATAAAAACAAAAATTTAGGCAGGACATTCATTTTCACTGCTGCAATTCTTCCCAGTAAAGACAATTGCAATTTTTCCCAACTCTCCATTTCTTTTTGAATTTTTCCCCATAATTTTTCATAATTATTTTTATATAATTTTGTATTCGAGGGCGACAAAAGCACCCCCAAATATTTGACCCTTTTGACAATCTCAAATCCAGTTAACCCTTCTAGAAGGGCCTTTTGCGATGCTGTCATGTTTTTGGCCAAGATTTTAGTTTTTTGTACATTAACTTTAAATCCAGAAACCTTCCCATATTGCATTATTATCTCCATCAGGTCCACAACAGAGCTCTCCGGCTGGGTCACTGTAACAACCAGATCATCTGCAAACGCTCTCAATCTATAATCCTGATCTCTAATCCGTATACCCTTAATTCTTTCCGAATTTCGTATTTTAACCAATAATATCTCCAATGTTAACACAAATAATAAAGGCGATAGCGGGCACCCTTGCCTTGTACCCTTCTCAATACTACATACTTCTGACAAACTATTGTTAACTATTATTCGAGCTGTTTGTTTTTGATATAATGCCCTAATTGGTTGCAAAAATTTATCCCCAAAGTTCATTTTATCTAAAACTTTCATCAAAAATTGCCAATTCAATTGATCAAAAGCTTTTTCTGCATCTAAGAAAATTAGCGCCGCAGGGATCTGGTTGTTCCTTTCCAAAAATTCCAACACATCAACTATATGCCTCACGTTATTTTTCATTTGCCTACCACTAATAAACCCAGTTTGATCCCCATGAATCACCCGTTGCAGAACCCTCATCAGTCTATTAGCCAGCACCTTAGCAAATATCTTGTAGTCTGTATTTAATAGTGATATCGGTCTATAGTTTTTTACTTGAGTAGCATCTTGGTCTTCCTTCGGGATCAGAGAGATGAAAGCAGTTCTCCAAGATGGAGGCACCTTTCCCCCTAACATCTGTTGATTTTTATACTGTTGAACACAACTATTCTATCTACCAGGGATGAATGAAAATTAATGCCACCAATGTCATAAATTGCCAATAGGTGGCAGTGTTGATGCATTAGGCACTCTGATGTGTTTTTTTAGCTTCTATTCTTCCACTTCAGTTGGTGGGAAGTTGCTGTGAAAAAGGTCATGCTTCTACTGTGCAATGGAAACTTTTAATGAGTATTAATGCACGCTAAGTAATGTCTTGTAATTGAATTATTGACTGTCTGAGAAGTCTATCCAATTGAAATTCATTGCCAAATGCAATTGTTGATGGAAGCACAATAGTCCTCACTTAACAATCTTAAAGGAGACTTACAACTCTGTTAAGCAAAATGGTGGTTGCTAAGTAGGAAATCACGTGACTGTGGCTGTGCTTTCCAGCTGGAAAGAGACAAGACTATTCAATTTTACACATTCAGCTTTAGGTTTTCACCTAACCACTTTGTTGCCCTTTGTGTTTACTGACTTATATATGCATCAAAAATAAAAAATAAAAATATAACCATGGCAGTAGCCCAGGGCTGGGAGCCCTGGGCATGTTACACAAATAGCTTACACTACTCTCTTGAAATGTCTATCTTTCCAACCCCCTTGCTCTGAGAGAGTAGCAGACGAAAGTGATTTCTATATAGGCAGTCTCTCCTTTCGTTACCCTCTCCTGGGAGTTGAAGTCCACTAGTCATAAAAGGGACAAGTTTGAAGATCCCTGGTGTAAAAGAACAACAGCTTATTCTCTTACAATCGCTTCTTCTCCAATTCCTCTGCTCTGCAAGGGGGAAAAAGAAAAATGCAGGTCAAACACAAGACAATGTATACTACCTGTAATGGTGTTCATGTGACTGTGGAATGCTGTGAAAGTTGAACATTGGTGATAAAGTTGTTTTTTTTCAGCCCCATCATAACTTTGAACGGTTGCTGAATAAGTGAACAATAAATAAGGACTACCTGTACTGTGCATTGCTGGGACAAAAAATATGTAAAGATGGTGAACTGGGAAGAGCTGATTTATGTAATCAAGAAAGGCTGAATTGTTAAGGACAATCAGAAGATCACTCAAAGGGAAAATTCTGTCAAGCTTGGCATTCACAGAACATGTGGATCACATTATTGACATTCTTCAGTATCAGAAGATGGGTTCCTCACATGCTAATGGCAGAGATGAAAGCCTCAAGATTTGAAATTTATCAGCAATGATTTTCATGCGTAAGAATGAAGGTGACACATTTCTTCACAGCATAGTGACAGGCAACAACATATGAGCTTATCATGATGACCTGGAAAATAAGTGTAAATCCATGGAATGTCTTCATAAAGTTTCACTGGAAACAAAAAGTTAACATCCAGGGTTCAGGGTTTTTTGTTTTTTTTTTGGGGGAGGGGGGAGGGACACTAATTATATTATTCATTTTGATTTACCTGAAACTGGCACCAATATCAACTCCTTTTGAAAGAACAACTCAGCTTCAAACATTTTGAAACAATTAAACTGAGTTCAGAAATACAAGAAGGAAATTTTGCTACACTAGGCCTTACAGCTCAAGGTCACCCAAGAGGAATTGCAAATTTAGATCTTACCACCTTACCCCATTTAGTCTTGATCAGGGGTAGGCAACCTAGGCTCTTTTATGACTCATGGACTTCAACTCCCAGAATTCCTGAGTCATGCTGACTCAGGAATTCTGGGAGTTGAAGTCCATGAGTCATAAAAGAGCTGAGGTTGCCTACCCCTGGTCTAGATCTGCAACTTCAATTTTCCCAAAATTGAAGGAATAACAATGGGAATCTGTTAGGCACAAATGAAGAGGTTGGGACGTGGCTAAAAAGATAAAATATGACATTATTTTTTGATGACGTTAAGAAGTGGTCCATTGTTTGCAGAAGTTACAAAGTGAATTATAGACTTTATGTGGCAAGTAAAATATAGCTAATGAGCTCATTTCAACAATTATTTTCCTGTTACCTTTATTAAAATATCCGTGTTTGAACTAAAGTTATGGAGTCGGAGGCAATACTTTACATTTGCTCTTTGCATAGTAACATGCAGGATGAGTGAATGTAAGGGGAGAGGATTTCAGAGTGGCAGATAAAGAATGTCTCTTATGGGATCAACTCTGCCCTTTTGAACACAGAGTTCTTATTTGGGAAAAAGGATCTCAGCTGTTACATTTAATAACAGTTCAATATGTGCCACCTATAGTTTGGCCATCTCTCTAAGGTCACTTAAAAAAACAGTCTGTTTAGGGGTAGTTCAGAACAAACAGATGAATGTTGTTCTACATTGGTAGAAAAGCAAAGTTACCAGGGCCATTATCTTATTCTGTCCTTGAAAAGGTACAAACGTGGCATAAATCAAATATGGGAATGTATGTGCTGTTCTCATGAACCAAGGGATTCAACTTGGTAAATGTCTATGGAGATTCTCAGTCATCCAGGTCATGGTTGTCCCAAAGGTGTTTTTCAAGAGGCAACTGAACTTTCTTGTTTTTCTTTAAATACATTTCGTTTCTCATCCAAGAAGCTTCTTCAGCTCCCCACCATCCAGTCAGAGCTGAAGAAGCTTCTTGGATGAGAAGCGAAATGTCTTCAAAGAAAAACAAGAAAGTCCAGTTGCCTTTGGAATTAAACTTAGTAGAAGAGATCATGGCAAAGCGTTTAGGTATTAATGAAATCTGTGGTACCCACAGCCAATGCAAGAGATTAAATTATTTGAGATAAGAGCACCAACAATCTTATTTCTTTGTTTATAGAACTACAGTATATTACACACACACACACACACACACACACACTGTATTACTCGATTATCTCTTTCCAAAAGTGACATTTACGTTACTTTTGGATGGACGTGAGAGACAGACAGACACTAGAAATAAATGGCGATGTTGATCTTAACTCCTAGCTGCCACGTAGATAGAATTTCTCCAAGATCATCTGTCTCCAACCTGAGTCTTCAGGTCTTCCAATAGTGCATCTATCGCTGCTCTAATTGTTCCATCCATCATGCTGTTGGGTGTCCTCTTTTTCTCTTCCACTTTTCCCAGAAGTTCTGTTATGGATTTATGAAGGAAGCTGGACTTTTGTATAGGTAAAGGTAAAGGTTCCCCCGCACATGTGTGCTAGTCGTTTCCGACTCTAGGGGCCGGTGCTCATCTCCGTTTCAAAGCCGAAGAGCCAGTGCTTGTCCGAGGACGTCTCCGTGGTCATGTGGCCGGCATGACTGGATGCCAAAGGCGCACGGAACGCTGTTACCTTCCCACCGTAGTGGTCCCTATTTTTCTACTTGCATTTTTACGTGAACAATTTGTGATCTCTTACACAGCAAATGCCTAACCGTGTCTTTATGGTTATAATTGAGCTCTTCTATCTTTTTGTATCCATCATTTAGTCAGTTTGATGTCTGTGTGCTCTACCTGGTGCTGTCCATGTATGTAGGCATTGTGTTGAAAGACTATGCTAGCATTTAAAAAAAAATTGGATTGGCAGAAACTGATATTATTCTGCTTCATTTTCATCCAGAGTCACCTTTTGTGTGATATTGGGTGACCAAATAAAGTTGTTTAACAAATAAGTAAATCTCTTCATTTATTACCCTCCAGAATATTGTCAATCTGTCTTTCCCAAAGTGAAAAATTATAAAATGTGCCAAGTTTTGGTCCTTTTGCAGATGGAGACATAGTGTGAATCCTTCCAGTAAGATACCAAGCTTAGAAGCCAATGCAAGAAATTGGTCTATTAGGTCAGGCTGTCTCAGCTCAGCATGATGCCAGATTGTAGTTGCTGGGCTGAGACGGAAATGGATTGATATCCAGGTGGTGCATTGTGGAGGGAGAGTAGAGAGGTCAGGCAAGGTGGGTGGAAGGACTTGGTGTAGGTAAGAGAAGCAAGAAGAAAAAACATCTTTCATATTCTTTCTTACTGGGATCTCATCCTATGTGTTTCTTTAACAAGGAATTGCTATGGATCCATTTTGATTTGTTAAAACAAGTTTTAATTAGTGATCTTAGTAATTTAATTAAGAAGCAATACGGTAGATATACCATATCCTGATATGATTTATTACTACGGAGTAAAAGTTACTCTATTGTTTTACCCATGAAGAATGGCTTATTTCATAACTTATTCGTAACTTATTTCATACTTCAGTACCTCCATGGAATATCTATATTGTAGTTTTGGTCACCAGATGACATTTTAAAAGAGCAGTTCATTAATAACTGGAATCTTATTTTGTAAAACGATAGACCCAGTTTGGCTGATATGTGTATTGGATATATACCTAGGGCTCCGATTCAGTTTAAAAAGACCTTTGAAATATGCAGGAGTGCGCATGCAGTTGCATCTTTTTTCAAGGATCATGGAACAGTTGCAAAAGATGTATGACTAGGGAAGAAATTTCAGCTGTGTCAAAAGGATGCTATGTTCACAGAAGCACCTTTTCTGAATTATTTCTGAAGCTTTGCAGAGCCTTGACATACACATGCTGGGAAGCTGTAAATCAGTGCGGGCAAACTGCAAGCCTAATATTGCTCTCCAGTCCCAATTTTTTGCACTCAGATCTGGAGATATTTCATCTTTACCTTGGATGGGGTTGTATTTTGTCTTTCAAGTTTACCGCACAATCTAGGGGCTTTCCTAGATTCACAGTTCTTGCTTGAAGGGCAGGTGGCAACTGGGCCAGAAAGGCCTTTGCACAACTTTGTGTCTGCTGTGCCAGTTGCAATTGATCAGGAGGCTCTTTAGACAGTTGCTTATGATATAGTCATCTTGCAACATGCAACTCCAATGTGCTGCATATTTATTTATTTATTTATTTTATTGGATTTGTATACCGCCCTATTCCTGTAGGACTCAGGGTGGTTTACAGGGCAGTTAAAACCATGAATACAAAAAATTAAAAACAATTAAAACAATTAAATTAAATTCAAGCCCCAAGAGTAAATCTAAAACCCAGTTAAATTAACAACCCCACAGTCTGGACCAAAGTTACTAATAACAGTAACTTATAATCAGTGGTAGGATTTAGCCAGTTCATACCAGTTCGACAGAACCGGTAGCTAATTTTTATTGCCCAGGCCCAGAACAGACTTGCAGAAGAAGTATCCACACATAGAACCGGTTGTTCACATATCTGAATTCCACCACTGCTTATAACCAATATTTACAATTTTGATTATTACAGCATCCCCACGGTCACGTGACCAAAATTAAGGCGCTTGGCAACTGACATGTATTTACAACAGTTGCACCATCCCAGGGATACTTGATTGCTATTTGCAATTTTCCCAGGACCTTCCTACAAGAAGAGTCAATGAGGCAAGCTGGGTTCATTTAGCAACCATGCAACTTGCTTAATGACTGGAGCTACCCTTGAAGATTACCGAAAAGTTTAAGCTGGTCTAGAGTGCAATGGCATGGGCAGTGATGGACATGCCTCAGTACGGCCATATAACACCTGTACTTTGAGATGCACTCATCACCTGTTTGCTTCCAGGTGCAATTCAAGATGCTAGTTGTTACCTAGAGAAGCCTATATGGCATAGGGTCTGGATACTTGAGGGACCATCTGTGTTTTATTCCATCTGCCCTGCAAATTTGATCTTGCAAACTTTGTGCACTCTGGGTTTCTTAAATTAAGCAATGCCATCTATTGAGATACCTGAAATTGGATCTTCTCTGTAGCACCATAAAATTAAATGCAGTCATTGTGTTCTAGGTTTTGAAAAGGAACATAAAAGCTGTTGATTGTTTGACTTTTCTAGTCACACGGTTGTGTTTATACAAGACTGTGGCCTTCTATGTGTTGTGTAAACACTGTATTTTCAACCCTGTCAATTCTGATTGAGTGAAACCAAGAGGTCCCAAAGTCGTGTCCAACCCATCGCAACCCTATGGACAATGTTCCTCCAGGCCTTCCTGTCCTCTACCATCTTCTGGAGTCCATTTAAGCTCACGCCTACTGCTTCAGTGACTCCATCCAGCCACCTCATTCTCTGTCGTCCCCTTCTTCTATTGCCCTCAACCTTTCCCAGCATTAGGCTCTTCTCCGGTGAGTCCTTCCTTCTCATTAGGTGGCCAAAGTATTTGAGTTTTAGCTTCAGGATCTGGCCTTCTAAAGAGCAGTCAGGGTTGATCTCCTCTAGGACTGACCGGTTTGATCACCTTGCAGTCCAAGGGACTCACAGGAGTCTTCTCCAGCACCATAGTTCAAAGGCCTCAATTCTTTGGCGCTCAGCCTTTCTTATGGTCCAACTTTCACAGCCATACATTGCAACTGGGAAGACCATAGCCTTGACTACATGCACTTTTGTTGGCAGGGTGATGTCTCTGCTTTTTAGTGTGTCTATGCAGGTAGGTTAGGCTGAAAAGGAGATAGGCTATGGATACAATGAGATAAGAATTCTTATCTACGAGATAAGAAAAGAATGTTTATGAGCAATGCCTGCTTGAGGACTTACAGCTTTAAGCCTGTATGGAGGCCCATTTCCTGTACAGTACTAATTGAGAAGGACCCAGATCCTTTTTCGCCCCCCAAAGTTCTTTGCCAAAGTGAAATTTCACCAAGTCTCAGACCAGCTGCCCACCGCTGTCTTTAAACACCCAGCAATTTGCACAGAGCTCTCCTCTGAAGGAAAAACAACAAGCAGGCTTGCCTCAGGAGGATAATCTGTTTCCCTCAACTAGCTTCTGTTTCATCTCCTCTCCCACCACCTTAGATGATGGAAATTAAAGGAAGCAGCTGAGTGGTTTCAGTGCAGTTGTACAAAGGCCCGGGAGCCCTGTGTGGGTAACCAGTGACTTGTCCAATTTGCTTGTGCCACGTCGGCCTAGCTTTGAAGATAGCTGCTTAGCATAAGATGGTACTCAGCATCTGAGCAGCATCTGCTGCCAGTCCCATACCATTCAATTAAAGAGAAAAGAAGCAAGCCTGGGAGGCGGGCAACCTCCTCTTTCTGTATTAAGTTTCCCAGCTTTGGGCAGGGGAAGCAGAGAAAAAGTGATACTTCTGGAGTGGGATGGATCCAACTGTTGAAACTCTGGCCTCTCTAAGGTTTCATTCTCGCTGGCATGCTGAGAAACGAACTGCATTCTCTGACTGCCTCCAGGAGGGTGCATTTCTGACAGGCCCAGGGCAGAATATTTGTGCCCCTTCTCACCATTTCCTCTTACTGTACTATTTAAAAAAAACAAAAAACTTTAATTTGTATATTTTTAATGACGGCTTGAAGGTAAATTCTCATTTAAAGAAGGTTAACATTTAAATAAATGTAGAAAAGGAATTAATGAAAAAAAGGGAGGATGGCCTTAGCTCCCCTTTGTTCACTCTCATTAAAGCAGATCTCGATCATCCTGCATGGGCTTGGCGGAATTGCAGAAGATGCTTTCACTGCTGTACGCCAACTTTCATAAAGGAAATTCTTCTCACATGAGTGAGCAGTTTGGTAACTGGAGAATCAGAGAATCGGACTCTGAACAAAATCATTAACCCAGAGTTGACTGATCTGGAAGATGGTATCTGTAATGTATTGGGATTTTTACTTGTACTGATTCACGTGTCTGTTTAAATGCTGCTTAAAGGTTGCTCCATAGTGTGTCTGTGTAACGGTCTCTGACTAAGCCAGACTTCTTGTCTCCAAAAAGATCATTGGTAGATTTGGGGTGGGAACGAGTTACTTTAAACCTATTGGCCGCCGCCTAGTGGCCAACCATATAAGTAGCTGCGCAGCAGCCACTGTTTCAGTTCTGTTCTGCTTGACTCAAATAAAGCATGTTCCTGTTTGCAACCTTTCATCTCGCTTATTGCCTGCAAAGAACCGGCTACACAACAGTATCCTCAAGGAACAGAGGGAACATGTTCTCCCAATCCTTCTGCTTGAAAGGGCCAGATTCCCCCCCTCAGATATTTCAACAGTTAGAGTAATGCGCCTTAACCATAGATGAAGAATTCTTCAATGGATTATGGAATCCATTAAACCCAGCAGCTCTATAGCAACAATAGGAATAGCTATTTTGCTCCAAATGGCAATTAGAAGCAATATTTTAGTTAAAAATACCTTGTCGGTAATGATGAGAAACTAGTCCAGGACATGTATATCTAAAGTTTGGAAGTCCATTTGAGTGAATGATCTTTTTCAGAATCTTTATTATTTGAAAGACGAAGTCTGTATCCTTCCATAACTCATCCGTTCCCCTTGAAAAGTAATATCTTTTTAGGAAATGCACCACCAAGTACTATCAGGCTGCTGATGGCCTCCTCCTTTCTAGATACTTCCATGCAGGCAGTGGCATGCAGCTCATCTAAAATAGCACCAAGCTGAGCCTACAAACTCGTGGTTCTGATACCTAAAAAATATCAATGTGCAATCCTCCCCCCTTTTCTTCACACCAATCACAGGCCAAATGCACGCATGTTTCAATGATTTGATCTACAGAGGGTGCTCTATCAACAAGTCTGTTGTTTGTAGATGGCTGCAATATTACTGCATCCAATAAATTACCTACGATAGTAACTTGCCAAAGTAAAAGGTTAGTGTTCAAATTGTGACCTGCAAACAGCCAGCAAAGGAAAGGTAAAGGACTGTTCCACCTAATGCTTTCCAATACAGTAGATATTGTGGGAACTGTCCCCATTGATTGCGCGCCTTGGGTAATTCTTTCAATTATATCAGGGGTCCCCAACCCCTGGGCCTCTGGCCTGGTACCAGATCACAGCCCGTTCAGAACTGAGTTTGCAAACTCATTCGCCGCTCGTGCAAAACCTTCCCCTCCCCCCACCCCCCACACTGCAAGTCCACAAAGACAGAAAGATTTGGGGACTGCTGCATTATACAACCCCTGGCCTTATTTATATATTTTTTTAATATACCTTCCTCTTCTTTTATACCCTTCCTTCCTGCTACAAGATAGCCGTGAGAGCATAATTCACAATTTGCCACAGGAAAATATCTATAGTATATTGCAGCAACAATAAAAATTTGAGATTTCTTTTTTTTCCCCTTCATTTGACTTTCTGGGGCAGGAGTTTCTAAGAGTGAAATTGACCCTTAAGTCAAACTGAATCTTAGAACGTCTGTTTTGTACCTTTAAAATTCCCAAGCAAGGAAAAAAAACAGCTCAACTTGGGAAGGTTCCGGTTTTTAAGAATCACCTGAGGCACTGATAACTCAGAAGGAATCAGGTATTACCTGACCAACCAATTCTGCTAAAATGCATACTTTTTGTGAACTATGGCTTCAGGAAACCCAATGCTAACTTGATTAGTCTGAAAGGGTGCTATCAAATTCCTGATTTTTGGCTATTATAGCATAACGTAGCTCTTCTACAGTTAAGACACTCATAGGAAATTTTAATTTTCCCCTCCCAAAGGATGCCATTTTGATGATTCTCAGGGATCTGGTAGATCTTTGACACAAAAAGAAACATAAAAAGAGCAGAAAGCAATATACGGCAAGTAGAAAAAAGTGAAAGATAATTAAAGAAGCAATTTCCAATCTTCTCTATGGCAGTTATAAAAATGTATCATCCCTCCTCCTCCTTTGAAATGACAAGGTTGCCTTCTGTCCCACAATCAGTCTTTTTTTTAATCAGCAAATCCAAAAATCACAGGTTCATTTTTTTCCATTTTCAGCAAAAGTAAAATCCAGAAAAGGTTTCCAGTCTTTTATAAATGTACTTACTGTTTTGTTTTATTTTATTCTAACGTATCAAATATTTTGCCATTTCTGCAAATCCTATCATATTCACGAGCCATTCCTTCACTCTGTGCGTTGCAGTATTTCTCCATCTTTGGGCATAATCTTCCTGTATTGACCATATACAAAAACATTCCTCTGCAAGTTTTTTCTAATAGACTCTCCATAAGCCCAGAGTCTGCACATCTTGAAGCTGCCAACACCACCCTAAGATTTGACATTCTGAAAATATAGGCTCCATATAACAAATCATATCCTTCATGCTTATTTATTGTATGATAAAAAAGTGGATAATGTTTTTAAGACACATATATTAAGATATGCCCTGTTGCAAGTTTGGAAAAAATATTGTTATAAGTTGAACCTTAAAATTCCAATTTGGGCAATACCTAAACATGCGATAGAAAATATAAATGTGGGATTTAAGCATGATGTGACTACATATAAAGAAATTCTTAGATTGGAAAGAAATGTGTGGCAATTAAAGCCATTTAATATTTTAAAAGAAGAAAAGATAGTACAAACTTGGTTCCAGTATGGGCAGTTACAAGCTAGATGGAAACAGGATCAGAAAATTGGTATTTCTATAGTGGATGAAAATTTGGTTAAACAAATTAGAAATCAAAGTCCTGCACATATAAGAAGGATATATAATGCATTGATAGAATTAGATTCAGAAACAGAACTTGTTAAAGATTGTATGATAAAATGGGCCCAGAATATTCAAGAGCCAATAACGATGGATACTTGGGAAACAATATGGATCAGAAATGTAAAATTTACACAGGCACAAAATTTAAGAGAGAATTTTTATAAGATGTTTTACAGATGGCATTTAGATCCTAAGAAATTGGCATCTATGTATTCAAATTATCAGCCTAAATGCTGGAGGTGTGGTTGTGATGATGCAACGTATTATCACATATGGTGGACTTGTAAAAAAGTTAAAGCTTTTTGGATTAAAATTTGGTGGAATATTCAGAAGATATTTAAGAAAAAGATAAAATTTTCTCCACAATTATTTTTGCTGGGTATTACTATTGACTCTACTGCTATAGAAACTAAATTGATGCTGAATTTAATAACGGCAGCAAGACTTTTGGTAGCGCAATATTGGAAGAAGGAGGATTTGCCTACTATAGAAGAATGGACTTTAAAAGTTTCAAACCTGGCAGAAATGGCGAAAATCTCAGCATATTTGAAAGACCATTCGCAACAAAGATATATTTTGGAATGGAGAAGATGGATTGATTATATCCAGAATAAATATGGGACCAAAAAGTTTCATTTAGCATTTGAATCAGTATTAGATTTAGAAGATTTGTTATTATTTAGTTATTTTTAAGGAGAGTTAAAGTGCAATAGGATTCAAAGTGTTATTATAGTTAGTTTGTATATTATAGTTTAAGATTGTTATGGTCAATGCCCTGTATTTGCTCTGGGAAGTCGGGGGGGGGGAGGGAGAGGGAGGGGGAACTGGGTGGGGGTGGGGGGGATGGGTTTTTATGTTTTTTATGTTTAAAATGTATCTGTAAAACTCTTTAATAAAAAAGAAAAGAAAATATAGGCTCCATATCATGAATTGGTTAGCGTGTGTGAGTCAGAAAGAAAAATCTCCATCAACAAATAATTGCAATGGACAAGCAAATGACTTTTGGGGTATTACCTTGTACTTACAGTGGAGCAATGTGTTAAAAAAGTGCAAGCTGCGTGATCACACTTATATTAGTGTACTCTACCTTATCCTTCCCTATTTCACTCCATCAGCCCTTATGATGTTCTCCCCATCCTGACTCCCCGTAGCTTTCCACAGCGTGTTTCTTAGTAAGGTAAGCATTGATAGTTCTGGCTCCTTTTCAGTTCAGAAAGTGATGAAAAATCAAACATGGAAATGAAGACGCTTGAGTTTGCAGATCAAAGAGCCCGAATTTACCTTTTGCTTCACTTGATCTTCAAACTCAGCCTGAATCAAAGCTGCCCAAGGGGAGCCAGCACAGAGTTCATGCTGGGAAATGGGGGGTGGGGTGGAGGGTGGGAGTTGAGAGGAGACGTTGAGGGTAAAGGCAAAAAAAATAAATCAATGTACATTTGCTTTATAAATACAAGTAGGGGAATTTCAGAAGTTTGTCTAACTGTTTTCTCTTCATCTATTGGCCCTTAACAGTTGGTGATGCTTGCTGGGAATCGCCATGTGCATTTGTGTACAGGAGTATGTGTGTGTAACGCTGAAAGAAAGAGAGAATAAGTTCATCAGACAAAGACTCAAGTTCTGCCATAGAGTCATAGTGGAAAAAAGTGTACAATCCCAGAAGTGGCCCTTAAGTGCAGTGACTTTGAGCATCCATGTGTCATTACAGAGCAATTGCCAGGAACACAGTCCGTTTGCATTTTTTTTTATGCTTAAAAGGAGGTCAGTGGAGATTCAACTGGTATTTTCTAATCTTTGCTTTTATTTGCCGGTGAGCAGATTGAGCATAGCCAGAGGCATGCTTAGCATTTCAATGCACACCCAAAGCCCATCGCTCCCTCATCAAATATTCCAGACAGACGGTCAGGCCAGGAAAATATTGCTTGTTTTCAAATGTCTCCTCAGCCTCTCTTTACCAGGTGTTAGGTGTTCTATAACCATAATTCCCAGGGTAAATGGAGAATTTCATTTAGGGAATGCTGGTTTGCATGAGGGAATGTTGGTTTAAAAGTCAACTCTCTGCCTTTCTCAGTCTGCTTCAGCTAAGGGAGATACCAGTCTGCAATTTTACCACATCTTTTCATAGACTGAGGGAGCCGATTGAGAAATGTACTAAGGGCTGTGGGTCTGTAGACCCCTCCTCGGCACTTCCACTTCTTCTTCCTCCCCTGTTGGAAGAAAGAAAAAAAAAAGACTGAAGTTGTAATGGGAAAGTGTGTTTAAAAACAGGAAATCCCCTCAAACAGTTAAGTGAAGTCAGGATAAAAGGTAAAGGTAAAGGTTCCCCCGCACATGCGTGCTAGTCGTTTCCGACTCTAGGGGCCGGTGCTCATCTCCATTTCAAAGCCGAAGAGCCAGCGCTTGTCCGAGGACGTCTCCGTGGTCATGTGGCTGGCATGACTAGGCACCAAAGGCGCACGGAACGCTGTTACCTTCTCACCGTAGTGGTCCCTATTTTTCTACTTGCATTTTTACATGCTTTCGAACTGCTAGGTTGGCAGAAGCTGGGACGAGTAACAGGCGCTCACTCTGCTACGCGGCACTCGGGATTCGACCCGCCAAACTGCCGACCTTCTGATCGACAAGCTCAGCGTCCTAACCCACTGAGCCACCGCGGATAATCACTTTTAAAAAAGTCTCCTCTGGAAACTACCAGAATGGAGAGAGGAAGTGGACATAAAAGAGAAGGAGATGTCAGCAAAAATTCAGAAACCCAACATTTTACTAGATGCAAGAGAAATTTATTTGTTAAAAAGCAATTCACTTTAAAAAGCAGTAAATTTTAGTTTACCGCTCGCTGTTTACTTTAGAGTAAAGTTTTAATATAACTCTAGAGATGCTGCTGCTGAATAATAAAAATAGTGTGGAACTTGACGTTGGAGAGGGGAAAACTCCCACAGAGGAACCTTTCTTCCACCAAGCACAATATACCTCAAATACAAAGGGGAAGCTTTGGACTTCCAAGGACTGTAGCCACTCTACGGGACTAAGTAGGGCAGAGAAGACTGTAATCCTCTGCAAGCTGATCTGAATTGTGTAGAAGGCTATGCTGGAGCAGGATAAAGAACCCAGGTCCCATTGTTCTCCTGTGTAGAAGAAGGAGCTTTGGCAAATGCCTCCATATTCTGAATGATGATTCAGCTCAGCCAAAGAATAGAGTAGAGTAGAGTAGAGTAGAGTAGAGTAGAGTAGAATAGAGTAGAGTAGAGTAGAGTAGAGTAGAGTAGAATAAGAATTGGAAGGGATCTTGCAGGTCATCTAGTCCAACCTCCCCACACAAGCAAGAGACCCTACACCAGACATGTGAAACTCGACGTCACATGAGGTCACGTGACGTCGCAAGACGTATCGGGACTATTTTGCCATTGCCGGCAATGGGGTGGGTGTGGCTTCCGGATGATGCGTTCGTCCCACGGGCTGGCAGTGTTACACCCCTGCCCTACACCATTTCTGACAGATGGCAGTCCAGTCTCTTCTTGAAAGCTTCTAGTGATGAAGCTCCCACAGCTTCTGAAGGCATTCTGTTACATTGGTTGATTGTTCTCACTAATTGTTCTCACTGTGAATTGATACTCCACCTTTCAGCTGTGAATGACAATCAAGGTAGATAAAGATTAGAACAAATCAACGGTTGCAAACCACAGTTAAAGTTACAGTGGATTCAGGCTGAATTAGAAAAGCAACACTAAATATTATTAAACTATTTTGTGTTACTTGCATAATACACAAAGCTCAGTATTTCAGAAGGCCCTTCCCGAAAATCATACAAATTTGCTTTCTCTATCAGAAAACTACTTTTGCTTAGTGAAAAATTATTTGTGTCCTGAACAGCTAGTGTGCATTTGTGCTGATAGTTGAATGCATGAGGAAAGGTACTATTGTACTTCCCAGGACAACCTAATCACAACTGAACTTTTTGTCAATAATATGTTTTCTCCTCCAGAGGGGGATATAGTCATGTTCTCTGCAGGCTCTGTTCTTTGACATCTAGAAAGAAGGCAACTGGGTCTGCATTTTGGATGGAATAAAGTGCCTTGCCAACAATCCAAAGGAGATGCCTAATTTTGCCTAGTGCCATGAACCACAAAGGAAACAGGACAAAATTAATATGTGTTCATTTGTAAGAACAGTATATTCTGTAAAGAATATTTATACTCTGGTCAACTGATAATGTTAATCCATACTTTAAAAAAACAACACCAACTGGTTTATTGAAATAGTCTTGGTGGCCTGGCCTGCACGTGAGTCATAATAGGTGGGTTTGTGCTTGCCTAAGGTGATGTACGAACCAGGCTGTTATTCTTCAGTGACTGTGAAATGTAAGCATGTGTGGAGGCTGAGACTTTGTTCCTCTGCTTGGAGCAATGTCTTCAAACTTGGCAGTATAAAATGTGTGGATTTCAACTCTCAGAATCCCCCAGCCAGCATCCTGGTTGGGGAATTCTGGGAGGTGGTCTGCACATCTTAAAATTGCCAAGTTTGAAAAACCCTGGATTAGAGTTCCCTAAATAGAGGACAGTAACCTAAAATTTGAACTGGAGACTCTGCCATAACTCTCGGATGACATTCCTATCCCCACCTGAAGTTTACCCTAGCACCATTATGCCCTGACAATCCTATTCTTGTCCTTTGGTTACATGGTGCTGCCTGAATCTTGTCACTCAGTTGAATTTTTCTCTTTAAGCTGACATGTTCTCGCTGTAATTTCAGTTCTCCAAATGGAAGCAAGTTCAGATGACCTGCAAGTAGTTTCTCCATGGTTTCATGAAGACGTCATGACTCCAAAACATTGGAATATGTATACAATCTGAAGAGAAAGAAGAGAATTTGCTTGACCAAATGACTACATCTCTATTTAATTCAGGGAATAGAGTGGGCATATTTATATTACTGAGCTGTAAGTGGGGATCTTCGTATCTGCCCAGCTGTTGCTCACTGCAATGCCTTGAAAATAGAGCTGTTTATTTGCCAGTGTCTCTTCATTGATCGGTTTCAATCTTTGTTCCCCCTCCATCCAGTTTCTCAACAGCCAGTCAGTTGTTCAGTTCTGCTTTATAGGACAAATCTAATTAAACAGCTCACAAAGGAGCCTTTGTCGTCTTCTTTTTTTTTCCCTCTTTGGAGCTGTTCCTGCCTTAATGTCTTTAAATTTTTTTTCACATTATTTTAGTTTGGGAAATAGTATTTGTGCTCAGCTGAAGATGTTCTTCCTGCTGGCTGATGAAAGGGAGCAATAACAAAGCCAGAGGGGAAAACTGATCACCTTGCCTGTAACAAATGGAATATGCAGAAACGAGGACTTGGAAAAACTGCAACAGAGGCAGGAAAGGGTTTGGCAATGAGGACAACATGTTTTGTGCCATCAGAGTTTTGTGACAACTAAAGGTGGGGTGAATGTGCCTTGACTTAACATTAGGGAAAGATTCTATGATACAGTACTAGCTGTTTTCCTTTCCTTGGAAAACCTCATAAAGATCTTATACTTACAACAGTCTTGAGTGATAGGTTTTATTATAGTCAGCATAGAAATAGGAACAACAATTGTTTATCAGCAGCAGCACTAATTTACAAGGATATATGTGGCTTTTCAATATAGACAGTTACTTACACAAAAATTGTTGTTGTTGTTAGCTGCGAAGTCGTGTCCAACCCATCGCGACCCTATGGACAATGTTCCTCCAGGCCTTCCTGTCCTCTGCCATCTTCTGGAGTCCATTTAAGCTCACACCTACTACTTCAGTGACTCCAGCCACCTCATTCTCTGTCGTCCCCTTCTTCTCTTGCCCTCAACCTTTCCCAGCATGAGGCTCTTCTCCAGTGAGTCCTTCCTTCTCATTAGGTGGCCAAAGTATTTGAGTTTCAACTTCAGGATCTGGCCTTCTAAAGAGCAGTCAGGGTTGATCTCCTCTAGGACTGACCGGTTTGATCGCCTTGCAGTCCAAGGGACTCACAGGAGTCTTCTCCAGCACCATAGCTCAAAGGCCTCAATTCTTTGGCTCTCAGCCTTTCTTATGGTCCAACGTTCACAGCCATACATTGCAACTGGGAAGACCATAGCCTTGACTATACGCACTTTTGTTGACAGGGTGATGTCTCTGCTTTTTAGTGTGCTGTCTAGATTTGTCATGGCTTTCCTCCCGAGGAGCAAGCGTCTTTTAATTTCTTGGCTACAGTCTCCATCTGCAGTGATCTTGGAACCTAGGAAAATAAAATCTGTCACTACCTCCATTTCTTCCCCAACTATTTGCCAGGAATTGAGAGGGCCGGATGCCATGATCTTAGTTTTCTTAATGTTTAGTTTCAACCCAACTTTTGCACTCTCCTTCTTCACCTGCAACAAGAGGCTCTTTAGTTCTTCTTCACTTTCTGCCATTAGAGTGGTATCATCTGCGTATCTAAGGTTGTTGATATTTCTTCCGGCAATCTTAATTCCAACTTTTGATTCATCTAGCCCTGCCTTTCTCATGATGTGCTCTGCATATAAGTTAAATAGGCAGGGCAACAGTATACAGCCTTGCCGGACTCCTTTCCCAATTTTGAACCAATCAGTGGTTCCATGCCCAGTTCTCACTGTTGCTTCTTGACCCGCATATAGGTTTCTCAAGAGACAAATAAGATGGTCTGGTACGCCCATCTCTTTAAGAACTTGCCACAGTTTGTTATGATCCACACAATCAAAGGCTTTAGCATAGTCAATGAAGCAGAAGTAGATGTTTTTCTGGAACTCTCTAGCTTTCTCCATGATCCAGCGTATGTTGGAAGATTGTTGGGGGCAATTAAGCTGACTTTGTAATAATGCCGCTGGTGTGTGTGTGAAAGTCCTAATAAGCAGGCATATACATAGAATGAAGGCTACTGCTAAGCTTGTAAGCCGCCCTGAGTCTTCGGAGAAGGGCAGGATATAAATGGAATTAAAATAAAAAATAAAAAAAATAAAAAAAATGATCTCTAGTTCCTCTGCCTCTTCGAAATCCTGCCTGTACTTCTGGTAGTTTTCGATCCACATACTGCTGGAGTCTAGCTTGTAGGATTTTAAGCATAACTTTACTAGCATGTGAAATGAGTGCAATAGTGCGATAGTTTGAACATTCTTTGGCACTGCCTTTCTTTGGAATTGGAATGTAAACTGATCTTTTCCAATCCTGTGGCCACTGTTGAGTTTTCCAAATTTGCTGGCAAATTGAGTGTAGCACTTTTACTGCATCTTTTAAGATTTTGAATAGCTCAGCTGGAATACTGTCACCTCCACTAGCTTTGTTGTTGCTCAGCTTTTCTAAGGCCCACTTCACTTCACATTCTAGGATGTCTGGCTCGAGGTCAGTGACCACCTCATTGTGATTATCAGGGACATTAAGCTCATTCTTGTATAGTTCTTCTGTGTAATTTTGCCACCTCTTCTTAATCTCTTCTGCCTCTGTTAGGTCCCTGCCATTTTGGTCCTTTATCATGCCCATTTTTGCATGAAACGTTCCCTTCATCTCTCCCAATTTACTTGAAAAGATCTCTGGTCCTCCCTATTCTATTGTTTTCTTCTATTTCTTTGCACTGTTCATTTAAGAAGGCATTCTTATCTCTTCTAGCTATTCTCTGGAATTCTGCATTCAATTGGGCGTATCTTTCTTTTACTCCCTTGCCTTTCACTTTCCTCCTTTCCTCAGCTATTTGCAAAGCTTCCTGAGACAGCCATTTTGCTTTCTTGCATTTCTTTTTCTTTGGGATGGTTTTGGATGCTACCTGTTGTACAATGTTGCGAACCTCTGTCCATAGTTCTTCAGGCACCCTGTCTATCAGATCTAATTCCTTAAATCTATTTGTCACCTCTACTGTATATTCAACTGGGATATGATTTAATTCATACCTGAGTGGCCTAGCGCTTTTCTCTACTTTCTTCAGTTTAAGCCTAAACTTTGCAATGAGAAGCTCATGGTCTGAGCCACTGGTCTTGTTTTTACTGACTGTATAGAGCTTCTCCATCTTTGGCTGCAGAGCACATAGTCAATCTGATTTCTGTGTTGATACACAAAAATACTTCATTTTTTAAAAACAGTCTTTAAGCTTTTTGGTTCTTTTTTCAGGATTGAAATAATTTGAAAACTGTTCAGCCTCTATAGGATTCTCAGTTTTTTTTCTCAGTATGTTGGAATATTGAAGAAGTAGATAAATGTTTTAAAAATCGAATATACAGTACAGGATGAAAGAAAGAGAAAGAAGAAAGAAAGAAAGAAAGAAAGAAAGAAAGAAAGAAAGAAAGAAAGAAAGAAAGAAAGAAAGAAAGAAAGAGAAAGAAAGAAAGAAAGAGAAAGAAAGAAAGAAAGAAAGAAAGAAAGAAAGAAAGAAAGAAAGAAAGAAAGAAAGAAAGAAAGAAAGAAAGAAAGAAAGAAAGAAAGAAAGAAAGAAAAAAGAAAAGAAAGGGAAGATTACCCCTTTTGCATGGTAGATTATCATGTGTACATAAAGGAATCCCTGCTCATTCAGAATCAATTGCTACCTGAATATAATTATCTAATAATTCCTTTGTAGGGGTAGAGTACATCTATTCTGTTCCCTGTGTGGGATTCCTTTAATATTCCTGGAATTTTAAAAGGAGGGGTTATTCTAAACATGGATCGTCTGTAGTACAAAAAGGAATTAAATGTTTATTTCTCTTCCCTTCATTGTTTGGTCTTGGACATTATCACACTTAGAGCAAAAAGTGGGTATTCCTCTTGGCAGTTTCCTATTTCTCAAAAAAATAGGTGTAGGAAGGAAGATAGTGGCTAACTTCTGATATTGAGCCAAATCATTTTTAGCAAAAAAATCTAAATGCTGCTCTCCCATTTTTGGGATAAAAGTTAAGGAAGTATTAACAAGCTTTTAGCGGATAAGCAGTTTGGAAATGCACATGTAATAAATAAAAGCAGATCGTGTGTGCTCTAGACAGTGCTTTTTTTGTAAAAGAAAAAGGTGCCGGAACTCACACATGTCATACAACCCGCCTTGCCTACCCTACAAGGTTCCATCCAAAAAAGGTGCCGGGACTCCGTTCTGAGCGTTCTATGACAAAAAAAGCCCTGGCTCTAGAAACAGGAAGCAGAATGAGGGAGGAAAAAAAAGCAAATTAGAAAGAGAGAAGAACAGGGTCAAAAGAGAGTTATGGGTGATGGCATCTAACCAACATGGGTCCTGCAACAAATTATCTCTAAAAGAATGTGACTCTTGCAGACGGAGGATGTCCACATTTCTGATCTTTGTTCTTTCATAATACTGAAGGAAGAATTTGAAATATTGGCCTTAACCAGGGAGGTTTGCCAGGTGACTTTGGACAGTCTTCCTCAATCCAACTTACTTAACAGGGTTATTGTGGTGAGTAAAATGGGAGTGGGGAGCACTGTGTATGTTGCCTGGAGCTCCTGGACAAAAGGAAGGATATGAATCCAAGAAGTTAAACAAAAATGAGTCCTGGTTCTTTGCTTGCTACAGTAGTCCACTCTTACTGCATACCATTAGATTTCAGAGTATGATCTAGATTCTAGTAAGGAATAATAATAATAATAATAGTAATAGTAATAGTAATAGTAATAGTAATAGTAATAGTAATAATAATAATAATAATAATAATAATAATAATAATAATAATAATAATAATAATAATAATAATAATAATAAAGTTGGAAGGGACGGTGGAGGTCACCTAGTCCACAGGTCTGCAACCCTGACCCCTGACCTAGTCCAACCCCCTGCTCAGGCAGGAAACCTTATACCAGGGGTAGGCAACCTCGGCTCTTTTATGACACATGGACTTCAATTCCCAGAATTCCTGAGTCACCTGACTCAGGAATTCTGGGAATTGAAGTCCATGTGTCATAAAAGAGCCGAGGTTGCCTACCCCTGCCCTATACCATTTCAGACAAATGGCTGTCCAGGCTCTTCTTAAAAACTTCCAGTGTTGGAGCATTCACCGCTTCTGGAGGCAGGTTGTTCCACTGGTTACGGTAGTTGTTCTAACTGTCAGGAAGTTTCTCCTTAGTTCTAGGTTGCTTCTCTCCTTGATTAGTTTCTGTCCGTTGCTTCTTGTCTTGCCTTCAGGCGCTTTGGAGAATAGCTTGGCTCCCTCTTCTTTGTGGCAGCCCCTGAACGGGCCTTGTTCTAATACATTTTAGCTAAGCCACATCAATCAAATTATGGGCACAATGCCACATATTACTAAAAAGGGGGCAGTGGACAGTTTTTGATATTTGATCATGTGAATGAAAACAAAAAAAATGGGATGGGGCTAAGCTGAAACACTGAACTGATTTTCATGATCAAAGTTGCTAGAGTCCGGTAGCATGGCTTTTTAATTGTTTTTAATTGTTTCAGTTATTTTTCATTTTAGAATTGTAAGCTCCCCACAGTCACTAGGTTGAGTTGGGTAGCTATAGAAATTGAATGAATGAATGAATGAATGAATGATTAGTTCTCAGCTGAGAGTTATTTCCACTGACTAGCCCTTTATCAACTTGGGCGTCCTCCTGGATTCGCGGCTTACTTTTGAAGACCATATAGGAGCCGTGACCAGGGGGGCTTTTGCCCAGGTTCGCCTGGTGTGCCAGTTGCGACCCTACCTGGACCGAGATGCCCTACGCACAGTCACTCATGCGCTCATGACCTCCCGTTTAGACTACTGCAACGCTCTCTACATGGGGCTGCCCTTGAGGACCACCCGGAGGCTTCAGCTGGTGCAGAATGCAGCCGCGTGAGTCGTGATGGGGTTCTCCCGATACTCCCACGTAACACCTCTACTCCGCGAGCTGCATTGGCTTCTGGTTGCCCTTCGGGTGAGATTCAAGGTGCTGGTGGTGACCTATAAAGCCCTAAATGGCGAGGGTCCGGGATATTTGAGGGAACACCTGCTGCCAGCATCAAGCTCCCTTTGTCCAGTGCGCTCCCACAGGGAGGGTCTTCTCAGGGTGCCGCCGGTTAAAGATTGCCGGCGGGTAACACCCAGGGGTAGGGCCTTCTCAGTGGGTGCACCTGCCCTGTGGAACCAGCTGCCTGCGGAGCTTAGGGCTGCCCCCCACCTCCATTCATTCCGCCGGGACCTGAAGACCTGGCTCTTCGAGCTCTCTGGCCCAGGCTGAGAATTTTTTAATTTTTTAATTTTTAATTTTAACTGGTTTTTTTTATTTTTCTCAGGGTTTTATTTAATCTTTTTTAATTTGTTTTAACGTTTGTATTGATTTTCTTTTAAATACCCTGTAAACCGCCCTGAGTCCTTCGGGAAAGGGCGGTATATAAATCTAAATAAATAAATAAATAAATTTCTCACGCTGGAAAATGTTGCTAATGGGTTTCTGAGGAAAAGAAATGCTGCCCTGGAGAAACTATTGAAAGGATGGCTGAAATTAGGAACATATGAAGGAGGTCCGAAGAGGAACAATGAGGAAAGGAACATCATATCCATATGACACAAGTTGTAACTTATAGTTGTATTTATTTATATACCACATTTGGAAACCGCCCATCTTCCTCACAGAGTGACTCTGTAATGGTATGTGGGAATGATCTTGGAAGACAGGTAGAAGAGCTGCAGACTAGGCAATGATCAAATAAGAGCCAGTTGACTCCACCGAAGGAAGGGGGCAGGGCAAGCATCTCATACAAGATCCTTCCTAGTTTCTTTGACTACGAAGGCTAGGGGTGGGGGAAGAGATGTGCTTTCAGACCTGCAAAGTAATGTCGATGTAACCTTCAATAAAGATAGGCCTAGTACTTATGGGGATGCTTCTTGTCTGCATTATCCTGCAATCCTGACACAAGAGCTGCCTCTTCTGTATAGCAGTCATGACATCCCAATGGGTATGAAAGGAGCAGAGGGTGCATGTGAGGGTGCAATGCTATTTTCAAAATGGTGGAAGTGCAGAATCTTGGGAATGCCTCTGAATAAAGTTGTCCAGATTGGACTTGAGAGATGCATAGTGATGGTGTGAAATGCACAAAAATACATTGCCCTCTTCCAACACTTATTGCTATTTACTCAAGCATTCCTTGTAGATGCTTTCCCCCCCCCCCACACCCCTTTCTGGCTCTTTACTGAAAACGTGTGTTGTTGGTTTTTTGTTAACAAAGGCTGTTTGTACTCATGGTGTGTTGACCAGATGGTCTCATGAATAAGACACACACAGGGTGATTGCGCCTCTGTTATCCCTTTAAGCCACAACTAGATGCCCTGCCAATGTTGCATCCCTCTTATCTCATGGGTGAAATAACACCCGCAATGAGTACAGGGAAGTTTTTTGTTCCATAGCTTTTGGACTCATCCTGGTTTATTAGGGCCTTGACTTTGGGAAAGTCTCTTTATGCCCCAGCACAAACAGGAATATCTTTTGGAAAGAAAGGGCAACCTTTAATGAGATATTTTGCTCCCATCCCATTACTCCCATCAGGTAGAAAGCAAGATTGAGTCCCTAAGCTGGAAGTTTCAAATTTATTCTCCCCAAAATCTTCTGTATCTGTGTAATTCAACCCTACCACAGTTAACATGCTGTGTTGGGCAATGTAGTACAGAGTCGCCTAGTTTACAACATAAAGCAACTGGCAAATTGAATATTCCAAAAGTCCACACGCGCTGGCTGACCTGTTATTCTTCATCTTCAGAGAACCACAGAGATGACCTGGAGAAACTGTGCAAACAGCGTTTGGGGAAAAAAATGTTTTAAGTCTAAGACAGGGAGAAAACATAAGGAAAAAACTTTAACTAGTTCTGCTTTAACTCTCTTGCCTATAAAAGGGAGGGAGGAAAAATGCCGTTAGGCTTTCCAGATTCTGTTACTGCAGCCCTATAAGAATAAAGTCCAGTTTTAGCCATTCTTGCAAAGTCTGATACCTGACCTGGGAACCAAAAAGGCCTGACATTACCCAGACTCTGAGTTTCATAGTGAAAAAAAATAATGATCTCAGGAAAGTTGAAAAAAAGGAAGCAAGCATCCTCAGGTAACCTGAGCTATGCATAAAAGACTGAAGCATATATACCGGTAGCTGCTAAGATTACACCGAGGTATTAAAAATACTGGGCATAAGCACACACGGGCAAAATAAATTAAAATTTAATGCAGCTTCTGCCTAAAATATTTATCTCTTTTCTAGATATAACCTGAATCCCAAAGCTAAGCCTCCTCTTTTTCTCCCCTGGACCTCCCTCACCCGAGGGTAATTCCAGCAGTTTTATCAGAGGTGTTGAGGAGATGGTACACACACACACAGAGACACACACACACACACACACACACACCACAGCTCAGGTATGACAACTTTTTTCTCTGTTTCCCTGAAGGCCTGCCCTGAGTTTAGAAGCTTTTTCCTATCCAGGAGAGAGAGGGGATGGAGCAGCTGCCTTTGTTTCACCTGATGCCTCCCCCAATGTTGACTCTGTTCAAGATGAAGGAAGGGATATTCCCAATCAGGGAAAAGAGCTGTCGTTCTTGTGAATGCAGGTTGGCATCAAACCCTGCTTTAATGGTGATGGCGCTCCTAATTCAGAAATAGAAGTGCCAAAGCCCACCGAGCAAGATTTTCAAACATAGATGTGCTGCTTCTACTGAATGCATTTCTTCTGCTGGAGGTACATTTATTTATTTATTTATTTAATTGAATTTCTATACCGCCCTTCTCCCGAAGGAGAAGGTGTACAGGCAATCAAAGCACTACATACAAAAGTTAAAAGTAAGATTAAATTAATTAAGCCCTAATAATAAATAATTAAAAATACCCCAAACCCTTAAACCAGGCCGGCCTGTTCAAATAAATAGGTTTTCAGATCACGGCGGAAAGAGCGAAGGTCGGGAGCCATCCGGAGCTCAACATATGTACTTAACTGCAGTTTCCCAAGACCATGTTGCCAAAAGTGTTATGGTAAATAGCTAACCATATAGCGTGCTCCTTACTTTTTAAAAATATATTAAAATAGAAATGTTATGCCATCCAACTTTCACAAAGCTAGTTTGCTTTAATGAAGAAAGCAAAAAAAAAAAACCAACAACACAAGACCTCAAGCTGCTTCCTTGCTGATGTCACCGTATAACCGTCGTGTCTCAAAGGTTGAGAAGAAATATTTGCATTTTGTACAAAAATACATTCCCCAGCCATAAGAACCTTGCTCGCTCCTGAATTATTCGGGGGGGAGGGAGGGGGAAGACAGCCAAACATTATAGCTCTCCAGTTGTCCATCTTACATATCAACGCAAAGCTTCAACTTTGAACCAATTGTGCCATTACAGGATTGGTTTTAAGGTTCAGCCAGATCTACATATTTTGTTTGCCTCATTGCCACCCACCATTTTTTGAGTGCAGGAATGGATGACAGAGTTTTCCAATAGTTCCTAGTTTGCTGGAAGTCCAAGCCTCCTCCCCTTTGTTCTGAATCTTGGTTGTTTTTCATGCTAAGCCATCCTAAACCCTACTAAGCAGTTAACCTACTATATTTTAATTTAATTTAATTTAATTTATATACCGCCCTTTCCCGAAGGACTCAGGGCGGTTTACAGGGTATTTAAAATCAAACAGTACAAAATACAAAAGTTAAAAAACAATTTAAAAAGATTAAATTATCCCTTAACAAAATTATCCCCCTGGGTGTTATCCGCCGGCAATCTTTTACCGGCGGCACCCTGAGAAGACCCTCCCTGTGTGAGCGCACTGGACGAAGGGAGTTTGATGCTGGCAGGAGGTGTTCCCTCAAGTATCCCGGACCCAGGCCATTTAGGGCTTTATAGGTCATCACCAGCACCTTGAATCTCACCCGAAGGGCAACCGGAAGCCAATGCAGCTCGCGGAGTAGAGGTGTTACATGGGAGTATCGGGAGGCCCCCATCACAACTCACGCGGCCGCATTCTGCACCAGTTGGAGCCTCCGGGTGGTCCTCAAGGGCAGCCCCATGTAGAGAGCATTGCAGTAGTCTAAACGGGAGGTCACGAGCGCATGAGTGACTGTGCGTAGGGCATCTCGGTCCAGGTAGGGTCGCAACTGGCGCACCAGGCGAACCAGGGCAAAAGCCCCCCTGGTCACGGCACCTATGGTCTTCAAAATTGAGCCGTGAATCCAGGAGGACGCCCAAGTTGCGAGCCCTATTCAGTACTTCATTCCACTATAGCAACTTCCCAGATCCAACTGACTACAGAACCTGGTATATCTCCTCCCCTACCTCTCCCCTCCTGTGATTGGTTGCTGCCTCCTAATTATTTCACCTTGGATACTAGTTGGCTATATTTTCCACTGGTCAGCGTCTTCCTTTTTTCTTTCCAGTTGGTGCAACAATGGTCCATAAAGTGTAAATCTCAAGCCACCACAGTTTCACTGCTTCTTCTACCAGCTCACCTCTATTCCAGACTTAGGTCTTCCAGTGGACAGCATATTCTCTTTTCTTTTTCCACCCAATGATCCCTTTTCTCTTGTTTTTAGTCTTTAAATTGCAATGTAGGCATGTCGGGACCAAACGATAAGGTTTCAACGCAGTGCTTCTCCTTTGCTTGTGTGAATCTGACCTATCAGTTCTTCATTACTATAGTTGCTTCAATGGATTTGCATGGAAAAGAAGAACCAATGTGTTTTCTTTGATTCAATTGCTGCAGCATCACTTGCAATCGTGGCTTTATCCAGGTTCATTGCTTTAATCGGCTTGCAAAAACATTTTAATTCGTTGCATTGCATTTTGCTGCTCAGAGTGACTTTGGATGAGGTGGGCAGATATACAAATTTGACAAACAAATGAATAAAATAAAAGCACAGTAAAGGTCTATAATTAAAAAAGAAGAAAGGTTTCTGCTACTGTCAAAGGACAGAAGGATAGAACATAGGAAGGTGGGGTCAAGATATCCATCTGTGCAAGCATCTGGGAAAGCAAAAGAGAAAAGAATGAGGACTGGTGAAAAGGGAACAATTGCTAAAAGGAAAAGCCAGGTACAAGTAGACCCAATCTCCCTAGGCCGACCAGCCTGCTTCCCTATCCTTCACAGATGAGAAGAGCAAGAAGATTTTTTTTTTAATCCCATTTATATCCCGCCCTTCTCCGAAGACTCTGGGCGGATTACAATTTAAGCACAAACCAATGTGCTTAGCAATAGCCTTCATTCTATGTATATGCCTGCTTATTAGGGCTTTCGCCCCCCCCAAGCGGCATTATTACAAAGTCAGCTTATTGCCCCCAACAATCTGGGTCCTCATTTTACCTACCTCGGAAGGACGGAAGGCTGAGTCAACCTTGAGCCTGGTGGGATGCGAACCTGCACTAATTGCAGGCAGCTGGTGTTACTTAAGGAGGCATTAGCCCACTGCTCCACCAAGGCTCCACCAAGATGGTGAATGCCCAATCAAGCATGTGGTAGCAGTGTCCAGACTGAGCACCAACTCAGCCCTATTGTCCGGCCATTGGAATAATATGGACTGGAACTTTTAAGTTGGCTTCAAGAGCACCCAGAAGCAGCATAGGAGACAAGCAGTTTAGGCTGCTGTATGGAATTGCTCTGTTGGTGGACATTATCAAAATGTACAAGTACACACATTTGACTGTTGCAATGTTCTCTGCAGGTGACTACCCTTGAAGAGTATTTGGAAGTTGCAACTAGTTCAGAATGCAGAGGATCTCCTCAAGGCAGCAAGGTAACTCCTCTGCTTCGGGAACCACCAGCTGTGTATTGGGTGCGATTCTAGGTATCGATTGCCATCTTTGAACCCCCTTATGGCTTGGGGACAAGATATCTGAGGGATCAAGTCTTTCCTGTAATATCTGGAAAAAATCCAGTAAGGCTGGCTTATTGCACATCTCCTTGTGTAGAGCCTGTTGTCTATAGGATAGATAAAAACCTGCCTTTTCTGTCTCCCCTGATGCGTGAGGGGCCCAAGTAGCAAAAGAAAGCTCAGGACCATATGGGTTGGAAACATGCCGAAAAGGCCCTATATCCTGCAGTGGATAGGCAATGGCTAAAATTATATATATAATTTTACAGAATCTTAAGATCCTCCAGAAACACAACATCAAAACAGCATTCTGCACAGACAGAAAAATATCCACCATACTAAGAAACCCCAAAGACATAATTGGGTTAGAAAACCAAGGAGTATACGAAATCCCATGCACCACCTGCCCCACCACATACATCGGACAGACCAACAGAAGAATAAGTGCATGCATTGAAGAGCACAGGAACTCACTCAGAAAGGGAGAACAAACTTCACCCCGTTCCAACACTTTAAAGCCACTGGACACAAAATTGATTTTTAAAAAAACCAGAACTATCGCCAAAATTGAACATTTTAACAACAGAATAATCAGAGAAGCCATCGAGATAGAAAAACGCCCCCACAGCATGAACAAACGAGATGATACCTCTCGCCTACCAGCCATTTGGAAGCCCGTCTTGATTGACAGACGAGTCCCAACCACCAAGAATGATATCAGACCCAAACTCATGATCACATGACATCACCACCACATAACCATTCAAAAAGCAAATCCGAACCCACAACGAGAACCACACACAACCACAAAACAGAAACCTAACTACAGCTGCAACATTAGCCACTTTAAACCCCTCCAAGCCACACAATAAGCAAACTGACACCCACTATAAAAACATGGCACCACCACAAACACGGAGCCGAACAAAAGCAGCACAACTCACCAGTTCAGGTCTAAGGCTGGCAGCTGAGACCAGCCCATCCACTCAAAACACTTCCCCACCCAATCAGAACACAGCCCCCATTCAAAACACACTCCCACCCAATCAGAACACAGCTAAGCCCCCACCCAATCAGAGCACACCTCCACCCCATCAGAACACAGCCAAGCCTCCACCCACAGAACACACCCCCTCTGGCAGTTTAAAAAAGAAGAAAAAACAGCCACTATCACACACTTCTCCCAGAAGAACGAAGCTGAAGTCACCAGCCTGAGGATGACGGATGAGATTTCATCGAAACATTGCCCTGATACCTCCAATTCTATGTGGGGAAAAACCCGAATGACCAAAGATCTACATACAAACACCCGCGAAAAACCTCACAATATATATATATATATAGTCATGGCCGAAATTGTTGGCACCCCAGAAATTTTTCCAGAAAATCAAGTATTTCTCACAGAAAAGTATTGCAGGAACACATGTTTTGCTATACACAGGTTTATTCCCTTTGTGTGTATTGGAACACAACAAAAAAGGGAGGAAAAAAAGCAAATTGGACATAATGTCAAACAAAACTCCAAAAATGGGCCGGACAAGATTATTGGCACCCTTAACTTAATATTTGGTTGCACACCCTTTGGAAAAAATAACTGAAATCAGTCGCTTCCTATAACCATCAATAAGCTTCTTACACCTCTCACCCGGAATTTTGGACCACTCTTCCTTTGCAAACTGCTCCAGGTCTCTCTTATTGGAAGGGCACCTTTTCCCAACAGCAATTTTAAGATCTCTCCACAGGTGTTCAATGGGATTCAGATCTGGACTCATTGCTGGCCACTTCAGAACTCTCCAGCGCTTTCTTGCCATCCATTTCTGGGTGCTTTTTGACATATGTTTGGGGTCATTGTCCTGCTGGAAGACCCAAGATCTCGGACGCAAACCCAGCTTTCTGACACTGGGCTCTACAGTGCGACCCAAAATCCTTTGGTAATCCTCAGATTTCATGATGCCTTGCACACATTCAAGGCACCCAGTGCCAGAGGCAGCAAAACAACCCCAAAACATCATTGAACCTCCACCATATTTCACTGTAGGTACTGTGTTCTTTTCTTTGTAGGCTTCATTTCATTTTCGGTAAACAGTAGAATGATGTGCTTTACCAAAAAGCTCTATCTTGGTCTCATCTGTCCACAAGACGTTTTCCCAGAAGGATTTTGGCTTACTCAAGTACATTTTGGCAAACTGTAATCTTGCTTTTTTATGTCTCTGTGTCAGCAGTGGGGTCCTCCTGGGTCTCCTGCCATAGTGTTTCATTTCATTTAAATGTCGACGGATAGTTTGCGCTGACACTGATGCTCCCTGAGCCTGCAGGACAGCTTGCATTTCTTTGGAACTTGTTTGGGGCTGCTTATCCACCATCCGGACTATCCTGCGTTGCAAACTTTCATCAATTTTTCTCTTCTGTCCACGACCAGGGAGATTCGCTACAGTGCCATGGGTTGCAAACTTCTTGATAATGTTGCGCACTGTGGACAAAGGCAAATCTAGATCTCTGGAGATGGACTTGTAACCTTGAGATTGTTGATATTTGTCCACAATTTTGGTTCTCAAGTCCTCAAACAGTTCTCTTCTCTTTCTGTTGTCCATGCTTAGCGTGGCACACACAGACACACAATGCAAAGACTAAGTGAACTTCTCTCCTTTTTATCTGCTTTCAGGTGTGATTTTTATATTGCCCACACCTTTTACTTGCCCCAGGTGAGTTTAAAGGAGCATCACGTGCTTGAAACAATCTTGTTTACCCACAATTTTGAAAGGGTGCCAATAATTTTGTCCGGCTCATTTTTGGAGTTTTGTTTGACATTATGTCCAATTTGCTTTTTTTCCTCCCTTTTTTTGTTGTGTTCCAATACACACAAAGGGAATAAACCTGTGTATAGCAAAACATGTGTTCCTGCAATACTTTTCTGTGAGAAATACTTGATTTTCTGGAAAAATTTCTGGGGTGCCAACAATTTCGGCCATGACTGTATGTTTGTGTGTGTGTGTGTGCGTGTGTGTGTGTGTGTGTAAATATTTTGGATTGCTAATAAAGAATTAAAGGGAAACTGATATGATCATTTCAAACTTATTTGTTCTCATCAGTCAGCCATACCCTTCTGAGATTTGAACCTGGGCCGATTGTGCCTTAGGCAATTGTTCTAACCTTTAGGCCACTGGCTCTTTCTCGCTTTGTTAGCTGAGAAGCAAGGGAGATATGTGTTAAGTGTTTGTGAAGTATTTAGAATACCTTAAAGGTAAAGGTAAAGGTTCCCCCGCACATGCGTGCTAGTCGTTTTCCGACTCTAGGGGCCGGTGCTCATCTCCGTTTCAAAGCCGAAGAGCCAGCGCTTGTCCGAGGACGTCTCCGTGGTCATGTGGCCGGCATGACTAGACGCCAAAGGCGCACGGAACGCTGTTACCTTCCCACCGGCTCTTTCTTGCTTTGTTAGCTGAGACAGTGGCCTAAAGGTTAGAACAATTGCCTAAGGTGCAATCGGCCCAGGTTTGAATCTCAGAAGGGTATGGCTGACTGATGAGAACAAATAAGTTTGAAATGCATATCAGTCTCCCTTTAATTCTTTGTTAGCAATCCCCCCCAAAATTCCACAAATATGAGCTGTCACTGCTGTGACTACTGCCTGTTGATGGCCTTGGGTTAGGCTGAAACAGGAAATAAGATTTGTCCCATGTTTGGGGCCTAGCAAGGTAATCTAAATACTTAACAAACATTTAACACATACAGTATCTCCCTTGCTTCTCAGATAACAAAGCGAGAAAGAGCCAGTGGCCTAAAGGTTAGAACAATTGCCTAAGGTGCAATCGGCCCAGGTTCAAATCTCAGAAGGGTATGGCTGACTGATGAGAACAAATAAGTTTGAAATGCATATCAGTCTCTCTTTAATTCTTTGTTAGCGATCCAAAAAAAATTTACACAAATATGAGCTGTCATTGCTGTGACTACTGCCTGTGGATGGCCTTGGGTTAGGCTGAAACAGGAAATAAGATTTGTCCCATGTTTGGGGCCTAGCAAGGTAATCTAAATACTTAACAAACATTTAACACATACAGTATCTCCCTTGCTTCTCAGATAACAAAGCGAGAAAGAGCCAGTGGCCTAAAGGTTAGAACAATTGCCTAAGGTGCTATCGGCCCAGGTTCAAATCTCAGAAGGGTATGGCTGACTGATGAGAACAAATAAGTTTGAAATGCATATCAGTCTCCCTTTAATTCTTTGTTAGCAATCCAAAAAAACTTTACATATATATATAGGCCCCCCCCCCGAACCAGCGGCCTGCTGATTTGAATGAGCAGCGCTGAGAATTCCCTGCCGACCTGCTGAGTTCCGTTATGGCGCCGAGCACTACTACAGCACCGTGAAGCCCGGGACACCTTGCCTGTCTTCCCTCCTCTGCCTGCTCGCCGTGGATACCCTCTGCTTGTCGGAGGGGCAGCGGCGATGATCCCACCGGACGGAGATTCTTCTATGACCATCTGCTGGCTGGCACCGTTTTTTGCAGTGCGGAGCCTCCTTCTCCTCCCGGATGGTGGTTGCAGACTGTGGGCCTGGTCATCGGCCTCGGCGGACATGCTAGCGAACTCCCTGACTCAATATAGCTGCTGGGATCACCTCTCTCCGCCGTTGGAAGATGGTTTGGACTGGCGGACGGGCATTGGGGAGAGAATGTTTCTGCTCTCCCCCCTCAGACTGACGGCGCTGGTTGGCGGTGTGAGGATCGACAGAGGCCTGGCCTGCCTGTCCTTTACTTTCTCTGTTGACAGGCAGGCATTATGGCTAGCTCCGTACCTGATGGGAATTAAGATCTCCCTATTGATAGTCCAATGTGGACGGGACCGAACCGTGGTGGGAGGACGGTTTTGGACTGGTCAGCGACCACCTCACTGGTGTGAGAGACCAGTTGGGGTGGGCCTGGCTCAGGATCCCCCTTTTCTCTCTCTGCTCCAGTTAGACTCCTCAGCCGGAGTGAGAGGACGGCTGAGGTTGTCCCTTGGATTTCCATCTCAGGTGAGAGCTGAGATGGCCTTGCAGATTGAGAGATATGCCCACTGGACTTCTTCTTTCTCCATCTATGTACCATCAACGAGCAATCCTCTGGACATATTTGCAATATCGGCCCTAAGAGACTATTCGAGCGCAATATGGTCTATCGTTATTCCGAAGCGGACTTGTATGCCCTTAGGGCAGTTCCTGCCTCATGGGCACGACCTGTCGCCTGTTACCATACTCCCCTTAATGACGGGTCCAAGCTTTGGGACTCCGAGAGGTGGTTGGGCTTAGATAGGGGCCTCGGGTTAAGACGCGCTAAGAGGCCCCTGATAAGATTCTTAGCCGGTTATTTTAAGAGGTTAGGGGGGGTAGGGAGGGGGGGTAGGGAGGGAATCTGTAACCGGCACTCAGTCTGGACCTGTTAGAGGTCCCGACGGGACGGGGTCGGGGGAGGTGGCTGCTGGCGCTGGGAATGTGGGGGTGGGGCATCGAATCCCCACGGCGATAGGGTATGGCAGCAGGTGTTTGCGCGGAGGGCCATATCAACATCTGGGATCGCGCCCCCGCTATCTCTGAGCGGTGGCGCGCTCCGACCCTCCGGTTAGCACCCTCTTACCCGGGGATGAGGGTGATCAGGCCCCTGAGCTCAGGTTGGTCTATTTTAACACTAGATCCGTAGTTAACAAAGCTCCCCTCATCCGTGATCTGATCGAGGAGGAATGTGCGGATCTAGCGTGCATCACGGAGACTTGGCTGGGCTCGGAGGGAGGGGTGCCTCTCTCCGAGTTATGCCCGCCGGGTTTCCGGGTGCTGCACCAGCCACGGGCTCAGGGCAGGGGTGGTGGGGTGGCAGTGGTTATTCGGGAGACTTTGTGTCCCCGGGAGGCCACCATTGTCCAGATGGCCGGGAGTGAATCCCTCCTCTTGAGATGTGGTCCTCGGGTTCAGTTGGGCTTGTTGCTTACATACCTGGCGCCCAGCTGTGTGGCAACAGCCCTGCCTGAGCTGCTCGACACCCTCTCAGGGTTGGCGGTGGAGTTCCCCAGGCTTATAGTCCTGGGTGACTTCAACCTGCCATCACTGGGAGGGTCGTCGGAGTTAGCTCGGGAGTTCATGGCCTCCATGACAGCCATGGGCCTGACCCAGGTTATTGAGGGCCCGACTCATGAGGGGGATCATACTCTCGACCTGGTGTTCCTGTCTGGACAGTGGTTGGATGATCTGGGAGGGGGCTCCCCGTCCATCACCCCTCTGTCATGGACAGATCATCACCTCCTGAGGCTGGTTTTCCGTCATGCCACCCCCCGCCGCTGGGCGGCGGAAACGACCAGGTGGTTCCGCCCCAGGCGCCTAATGGACCCGGATCGGTTCCAGAGGGCGCTTGGGCCTATACCTATCACCCTTACCCACGGCCCAGTCGATGCTCTGGTGGAGGCCTGGGAAACGGCTGCCACCAGGGCACTCGACTGCGTTGTACCCATGCGACCTCTGACCTGTCGCAGATCCCGCTGGGCCCCATGGTTCTCTGTGGAGCTCCGGGAGATGAAGCGTCGGAGACGAGGTCTAGAGAGCGGTTGGAGATCCAGCCGATCCGAATCCGACCGATTGCAGTTAAGAACCTTTATAAGGTCTTATCTTGCGGCGATAAGGACGGCGAAGTCTAACTACTTTGCCGCCCTTATCGCGTCCGCAGATAATCGCCCGGCCGCCCTGTTTAGGGTGACTCGCTCCCTCCTTAAGCAGGAGGTGAGGGAGGATCCCTTGCAGGGACGAGCCGAGGAGTTTAGTCATCATCTGGCGGACAAAATCGCTCGGATCCGGACCGGCTTGGACTCTGACTGGGCAGAGTCTGAGGTGGAGGAATCAGGCGGTCTTGAGCACGTTATCTGGACTGAGTTCGACCCTGTTTCCCCTGATGATGTGGACAGGATCATGGGGAGACTGAGCACCACCACCTGTTTGTTGGATCCGTGCCCCTCCTGGCTAGCTTATGCGGCTCGGGAGGGAACACGAGGCTGGTTCCATGCAGTAATAACTGCTTCCTTGAAGGAGGGTGTCTTTCCTGCCGCCTTGAAGGAGGCGGTGGTGAGACCCCTTCTCAAGAAGCCTGCTTTGGACCCGGCTGTTTTAAACAACTATCGTCCAGTCTCCAACCTTCGCTTTCTGGCGAAGGTTGTTGAGAGTGTGGTGGCGCACCAGCTCCCTCTGTTCCTGGAGGAAACTGATTATCTGGACCCGTACCAATCGGGCTTCAGGCCCGGACACAGCACGGAGACGGCATTGGTCGCGCTGGTGAATGATCTCTGGAGGGCTAGGGACAGGGGTTGTTCCTCTGTCCAGGTCCTATTAGATCTCTCAGCGGCGTTCGATACCATCGACCATGGTATCTTGCTGCAGCGTCTCAGGGGGCTGGGAGTGGGAGGCACCGTTTTACGGTGGTTCTCCTCCTACCTCCAGGGCCGCTCGCAGTCGGTGTTGACAGGAGGGCAGAGATCCGCCCCGAGGTCTCTCATTTGTGGAGTTCCTCAGGGGTCGGTTCTCTCGCCCCTCCTGTTCAACATCTATATGAAGCCGCTGGGCGAGATCATTCGTGGTTTTGGGGTGGGGTATCACCAGTACGCTGATGATACCCAACTTTTTCTTTCCACCCCGAACCAACCCAGTGATGCCCTCTCCGTGATGTCCCGGTGCCTGGAGGCGGTTCAGGTCTGGATGGGGAGAAACAGGCTTCGTCTCAATCCCGCCAAGACTGAGTGGCTGTGCATATCGGCATCTCGGGTTAACCAAGTTATTCCATCCTTAATGATGGGGGGGTGAGGTGTTACCCCCCGTTGATAGGGCTCGCAACCTGGGCGTCCTCCTGGATTCATGGCTCAATTTTGAAGACCATATAGGAGCCGTGACCAGGGGGGCTTTTGCACAGGTTCGCCTGGTGCGCCAGTTGCGTCCCTATCTGGACCGAGACGCCCTACGCACAGTTACTCATGCGCTTGTGACCTCCCGTTTGGACTACTGTAACGCTCTCTACATGGGGCTGCCCTTGAAGACCACACGGAGGCTTCAACTGGTGCAGAATGCGGCCGCGCGAGTTGTAATGGGGGTCTCCCGATACTCCCATGTAACACCTCTACTCCGCGAGCTGCATTGGCTTCCGGTTGCCCTCCGGGTGAAATTCAAGGTGCTGGTTATTACCTATAAAGCCCTACATGGCCTGGGTCCGGGTTATTTGAGGGAACACCTGCTGCCGGCATCAAATGCCCTTCGCCCAGTGCGCTCCCACAGGGAGGGTCTGCTCAGGGTTCCGCCGGTGAGAGATTGCCGGCGGGTGACACCCAGGGATAGGGCCTTCTCAGTGGGAGCGCCTGCCCTCTGGAACCAGCTGCCGGTGGAGCTGAGAACTGCCCCCGACCTCCGATCATTCCGCCGGGGCCTGAAGACCTGGCTCTTTGAGCTCTCTGGCCCAGGCTGAGGAGAAATTTTTAATTGGGGTTTTAATTGTGTACAGGGTCAATTTTTTAATTTGGTTTTAACTTTTGTATGTTGGATTTTTTAATTCCCTGTAAACCGCCCTGAAGTCCTCAGGGAAAGGGCGGTATATAAATGTAACTAAATATATATATATATATATATATATATATATATATATATATATATATATATATATATATATATATATATATATATATATATATATATATATATATATATATATATATATATATATATATATATATATATATATATATATATATATATATATATATATATATATATATATATATATATATATTTGTGTGTGTGTGTGTGTGTGCATGTGTGTACAGACACACACACACACACGTATATGTACATGAGAGAGACGGTGTGTCTGGGTGAAGGGAAGAGAAAGTCGTAGCAGGACTTCAAAGCCTGCTTTTGGATACAATCAAGATTCCACTACCAGGCATCTGGAGCATTTGTGCTGAAAGTTTTTAGAATATATATTCTTATAGCATTATATCCTGATGCAGGGCAAACCTACCCCCGCCTCTCTTCCTCTCCTTCTCTTTCATTCTGTTTTATTTTAAGCAAGCTAATTTGTACCTTTGCCATCCAGAGCTAGGCTGATGTTATCGTTCGTAACAATACCTCCTCAGCATGTAAAGCTGAAGAGCTTGCCAGAAATCTCTCCTGAGGCCACATTACAATTGGTTTCCCCCTGCCCAACATCCCCAGATGGGAACTTTGCAGTACATTGAAACACCCAAAGGGAGGATGCCGGAAATTCTTTTTCAAGCAAGTGCTTTTATTGAAGTGAGACCAGATGGCCAAGTAGAATAAGCTTCTATATTAGAATCCAGCAGCTCCACCCTGGTCAGTGAGAATCGCTTTGCAGCTTTTGGATACCATGACAAACCATGGTTTGCAAAGCCTAATTATGGTTTTAATTAAAAACTTTTAATCTCTCTGATCTTGTAGCCAGCACAATGGAACAATAAAGATCTCGTTGGGAAATGGGTCACTAAGCACCACCTGAAACCTCTCTTACGGAGCGAATACCAGACCCAAGGTATATTTCTGGCCGTGGTCAAAGTAGAGAAGAAAAGCTCTTTCTATTATTTAAAACAGGGACACGGTGGCTCAGTGGGTTAGGATGCTGAGCTTGTCGATCAGAAGGTTGGCAGTTTGGCGGCTCGAATCCCGAGTGCCGCATAACAGAGTGAGCGCCTGTTACTCATCCCAGCTTCTGCCAACCTAGCAGTTCGAAAGCACGTAAAAATGCAAGTAGAAAAATAGGGACCACTACGGTGGGAAGGTAACAGCGTTCCGTGCACCTTTGGCGTCTAGTCATGCCGGCCACATGACCACGGAGACGTCCTCGGACAAGCGCTGGCTCTTCGGCTTTGAAACGGAGATGAGCACCGGCCCCTAGAGTCGGAAACGACTAGCACGCATGTGTGGGGGAACCTTTACCTTTACCTTATTATTTAAAACAAGGCCAACCAATGTGATTCTAAAACAGATGTGATTCTACAGCTTTCAAATTTTGTTTTATCAATGCCAAGAAATCAAATGATCAAAACAGAGTTTGAGCCTCTTTTAATGGGGGAACATAGTTTTAGTTTCTACAACTGTGGTTTGCTTTCACTTTATATCTGAATTCACACACTATGGACTTTGATGCTTAAGCTATTAACCCTGCTGCTTAGGGTGGCTAAGACAGTGACTCTTCACCTTTCATAATGATAGAGGGATTTCAACAGCTTGCATGACTTTAGCTATTGAAATGCCTTCTTTGTGGAACACAACCATAAGGTACAGGAAAGACACACACACACACACACACACACACAGAGAGGGAGAGCTCACATAAACTATGAAGGAATAAAGGAGAAAAGAAGAAACAAACGACTGGGGTTTGAAGGTAAGGAAATATAAGTGAAAAATTATATTAGATCTATAGTGTACCAATAGTTGAGAAAATGTGTCTAATCACGTTTCCAGTTAAGTAACCTCATGCATATTCAAATATATAAAGAATAACAAGGTCTTTGATTCATTTCCACCTGAGTGGTGCACTGAGCTACTTTTTTTTTCCTGGCTGGGGATGCTGAGAAGCCCAAATACATCAGAGTAGAAAAGGCTGGGTCATTGGATGATTTTTGACAGAACTTGTTGCAATATGATCCCCTCTCTCCTTTGGAATGATTGGACAAGTCTCCTGTTTTGGCCACGAAACCAGTTCCAGAGACAGAAAGTTGCTTAGTCATTCAATGCACAGTAGACCCAAGGATGCCTTTTTCAAATGGCAACTTGGACTTTGTTGTTTTTTCCCTTGAAGACCTTGAAGTTCCTGAGTCAGAACTGAAGAAGCTTCTTTGATGAGAAGTGAAACATCTTCAAGGAAAAAGAAACAAAGTCCAGTTGCCTTTTGAAAAAAAACATTTTTGGGGCAACCATGATCTGGATGACTAAGAATCTCCATAGACAATCCACTGTAGAGTTCTTGGTGCTCTATTAGCTTGGATTTTGTTTGCTTGCAAACACTGATGGTCTTACCTAGTTTATTTATTTATTTATTTATTTATTGATGGGATTTATATCCCGCCCTATCTCCCGAAGGACTCAGGGCGGCTAACAACAAAACATATAATAAGTACAGAAATTAAGATAAAAATAAAATTAAAATCATCTGTGCAATAAATTAAAATTGAAAACTAAAAATAAATTAAAAATTGTAAATATAATTAATTAAAATGCCTGTCAGTCCAGGTCAGCCTGGTGGAAAAGGAGTGTTTTGAGGCCGTGGCGAAAGGATTGGAGATTTTGGGCCATCCGAAGTTCAGGGGGGAGCTGATTCCATAGGACTGGCGCTCCCACAGAGAAGGTCCTCCCCCTGGGGGTCGCCAGCCGACATTGCCTAGCTGACGGTACCCTGAGGAGGCCTTCTCTGTGTGAGCGTACTGGGCGATGGGAATTTGGGTAATGAAATGTTTGCAAGCAAGACACCAAGATCAAAGAGTACCAAGAACTTCCCAGTTCAGTCTTGAGCTACAGATATTCTCTTCTGCAGGCAGTTCACCATTGAGTTCTTCTTCCATTGACAAAGTCTTTAGATTGAGATTAGAATATACAATTTTATTCCAGGATTTGACTGCTACAGGAGAAGATCCAATCTTAAGACTTGGAGAATAAAACAATTTTTGCGGCACTATAACATTTACAGTACATTCAGAATACTAAAGTACACAGATGAAAGTTGCACACCACTCTTGTTCCTGAAAAGAATATCCACATTGCATTGTATGTCAAATTTAGTAATTTGCAAAAGTTGTCTGTGTCTAAGTTTAATTGCCCATGGGACCAATGAATCATTTACAATGGTCAAAAATGAAAGAGGTGCTCCCTGAAAATCAAGTTAGGGTACATAAACATTAGTATGCTGATATTGCTAGTTTGCTACAGATCTACGTAAATTGTTCTGATTTGTTAATTCCAAAAAGAATCAGAACTTCCCTCTTCTTTTTTCTGTCTGACTATTCTATTTTTCTGCCCTGAGAGGATGTTTCATATGGTGATGACACTTATTATATATTATAGTACATGAGTCTTATATAAATAATAATGATAATAATACATTGGAAGGAACCTTGGAGGTCATCTAGTCCAACCCCCTGCTCAGGCAGGAAACCCTATACCATTTCAGACAAGTGGCTGGCCAGTCTCTTCTTAAAAACTTCCAGTGTTGGAGCATTCACCACTTCTGGAGGCAGGTTGTTCCACTGGTTAGTTGTTCTAACTGTCAGGAAGTTTCTCCTTAGTTCTAGGTTGCTTCTCTCCTTGACTAGTTTCAATCCATTGCTTCTTGTCCTGCTTTCAGGTGCTTTGGAGAATAGCTTGGATCCCTCTTCTTTGTGGCAGCCCCTGAGATATTGGAACACTGCTATCATGTCACCCCTCACCCTTCTCTTCGTTAAACTACACATACCCAATTCCAGCAACCGTTCCCTATATGTTTTAGCCTCCAGTCCCCCAATCATCTTTGTTGCTCTTCTCTGTACTCTTTCTAGAGTCTCGACATCTTTTTTACATCATGGTGACCAAAACTGGATGCAGAATTCCAGGTGTGGCCTTACCAAGGCATTGTAAAGTGGTATTAGTACTTCACACGATCTTGATTCTATCCCTCTGTTAATGCAGCCTAGCACTGTGTTGGCTTTTTTGGCAGCTGCAGCACACGGCTGGCTCATATTTAAGTGATTGTCCACTAGGACTCCAAGATCCCTCTCACAGTCACTACTATTGAGCAAGGTACCACCTATACTATACCTGTGCGTTTGATTTTTCCTGCCTAAATGTAGAACCTTACTTTTTTCACAATTGAATTTCATTTTGTTAGATAGTGCCCAGTGTTCGAGTCTGTCCAGATCCTCTTGTATCTTAAGCCTATCTTCTGGAGTATTGGCTATTCCTGCCAGCTTGGTGTCATCTGCAAATTTGATGAGTTCCCCATCTATCCCCTCATCCAAATCGTTGATGAAGATGTTGAAGAGCACTGGGCCCAGAACACAGCCCTGGGGCACCCCACTACACACTTCCTTCCATGTAGATGCAGTTCCATTGAGGACCACCTGCTGAGTACAGCCTGTCAGCCAGCTATGAATCCATCTGGTGGTGATGCTATCTAACCCACATTTTTCTATCTTATCAAGTAGTAGGTTGTGATCTACTGTATCAAATGCCTTACTGAAGTCCAAGTAAATTATATCTACAGCATTCCTCTGGTCCACTAGTTTTGTCACTTGGTCAAAGAATGCAATAAGATTTGTCTGGCATGATCTGTTTTTGACAAACCCATGTTGGCTTTTAGTGATAACTTTGTTCGCATCAAGGTGTTCGCTGATTTGTTGTTTGATTATCTTTTCCAGAATCTTCCCAGGTATTGAGGTCAGGCTGATAGGTCTGTAGTTTCCTGGATCTATTTTTTCCCTTTTTTGAAGATGGGAAATAGAGATGGGAAATAGAAGAGAATAAAATATGTAGCTTGCCTGTTGCACGTTTAAAACTAAAACAACTGACCTTGATTCTCAAGATAATTAAATTACTTCCTGAGTTCACACATAACTGAAGCTATAAAGTGGTTTTCTTGGTTTGGATTTAGGTTGAATTTGTGAATTCAACCATTATGAGCTTTCCTCTATTTTCATTATACCCAGAACAAAAATGCCCATGAATTTTCCTTCCCATAATATTGCCCTATTTCATCCCCAGAGAATAAGAGAACTTTATAAATGATATGTCATGGTTCCGATAAATGAAAGCCATTAAAGAACTCCAAGGCAAGAATTCTTCCTTAAAGAACATTTTATTCAGGAAACAAAGTATCAGCATTACATAGTTGAACCCAAAACTAAATTCCTTTCTCCCAGATACAAAGTAACAAGTTGCAATTCCCACCCCCATGAAGCAGTCATAAATCACATTCTCCAATTAGCCTGAAGCGCAGGCTCCCTCTCCAGCTCCTCAGCCCGCCAAATCGTTATCAGTTTGCGTCCTTGAATTCCCACGGAGCTGCATTATTATTATGGCTAGCTAAGCTCAAGCATTCACCCCATCTCCCCTTCAACAGCTGATCTCCAAACAGAAGAAAAAGCAAGCTGAAAATGGAGTAAAAATGGCTGCAATTTCCCTCAGTTGTCAGAGCGGGAACATCCATTGTCACAGCATGATAATGATAAATCCTGCAATTCAAACAAAACCATAGGTTAGGTTAGGGGTTGCCTCTTGGCTTATTAGGTTGTTTGTCGTAGCATTTATGAATGAACCTGTTGGCTTTTACATCACTAGATTTTACCCAAGTGGCCTCGGATAATGGGTATCCTTTCCACTGTACTAAATACTGTAACTTTCCCTTATAAAGTCTAGAATCAAGAATACGCTGGATTTATGATCTTTATGATGGGAAAAGAACCAATGTATTTCAGTCCCAATTCCTTACTAAGCAACTTGAGTCGTAAATATTTTGTGGATAAGTAAACTTTTCCCCGAACCTGAAATGACCTCTGGGGACCCCTTTTGATCTGCTTTTTTTATTATGTCTTGGAAGCTTTATTCAGAGCGAGTTTTGTTTTGTCCCAAACAATCCCCTCACCCCTTCAACCACTGGTTTGGGAGGCAGAGAGTCAGAGAGTCCCTGAGGATATTCAGGTATTGGGTTGAAGTCTTTCCCCGTGGTGATTTTAAAAGGCGTAAAATCGATGCTGCTATGAACAATATTATTATAAGCCACCTCCGTGAAATGGAGGAGGTCAGTCCAGTTCGTTTGTTTATAGTCCACATAGCATCTGAGCTACTGTTCCACCATCGAGCTCGCTTTTTCAGCTGCCTCATTCGTAGATGGCTGAAAAGCCGATGACAACCCTGTGATGAGCCAATTGATTTGAGAAAACCCCTCCAAAATTTGGCTATAAATTGTACTCTCCATTAGAGATTATCTGCTTTGGTGTGCCGTGCAGTCTGTAAATGTGCTTAAGAAACATCTTGGCCAGTCTCTGGGCTGACGGGAATCCTTTGCAAGTGATAAAATGAGCCTGCTTCGAAAAAAGATCAATCACAGTCCAAATCACTGTATTTCCTCTACTTTCAGATAGCTCAACTATAAAATCCATAGCAATTTCTTCCCATGGGGGGAAGGGTCCGCAAATGCTTGTTAGAATCCAGGGGGCTTCCCTGGAATTCACTTCATGGTGGCACACACAGCACAGCATTTGACACAGTTGTCTACGTCCTGTTTCAAACCTGGCCACCAAAACTGCCGACAAATCAAATCCAGTATTTGCAAATAGCCGAAGTGTCCAGCTTGTTTTATTTTTTTATTTTATTTTAATCCCATTTATATCCCACCCTTCTCCGAAGACTCAGGGCGGCTTACAATTTAAAGCACAAATCAATGTGCTTAGCAATAGCCTTCATTCTATGTATATGCCTGCTTATTAGGGCTTTCGCCCCCCCCAAGTGGCATTATTACAAAGTCAGCTTATTGTCCCCAACAATCTGGGTCCTCATTTTACCTACCTCAGAAGGATGGAAGGCTGAGTCAACCTTGAGCCTGGTGAGATGCGAACCTGCACTAATTGCAGGCAGCTTTCACATCGTGACTGTGCTGGAGAGCATGGAGACAAAGTATTTCAGGCAAATGCAATTTTCCCCCTTTGTAAGCTAATCCATCTCTAAACGTCAGGGTAGTTTGATTGTCCTTGAACCATCGATTGTTGAAGAGTTCCTGTGTTAGCTTTCTTGCCCCAGGATCATCGGGGTTTGGGACTCTCAAAGTTGGGACTCTTTGCAGCATTAATTGAGACACAATCTGCATTGTAGGTAAGATTGATTCATTAATCTCTTCATGCTGGCTCTTGTATTGAGGCAACCTTGATAGAGTGTCAGCTAAAAGGTCCCCCCCGTTATGTACTTTAGGGTGAAATTAAACTGGTTAAAACACTGTGCCCACCGTACTTGCTTAGTGGAAAGGTTGCGAGGGGTTTCCAGTGTTTTTGTGATCAGTCCATACTTCGAAAGGCACCTTGCTCCCTTCTAGGCCGCCAGTTTAACAGAGCCCAATGAATTGCGAAAGCTTCCTTCTCCCATGCTGCCCACCTTCTCTCACAGTCGGTGAACTTTTTTGACGTGTAGGCACAGGGTTGCAGGACCCCCTCATGGTTCTTTTGCAATAGTACAACTTCGACTGCCACATCGCTGGCATCGGCTTGGATCACAAAGGGATCCCCTTCTAGATTAGCTGCAACAACGTCGACCACAGAAGCTGGATCTGGGTAAAAATTGGCAAATCCCAGAAAGCTCTGAAGCTGTCTGTGAGTCTTTGGGGGTTGCCATTTGATTACAGCTTTCACTTTTCCAGGATCCATTTCAATACCCTCACAGGAAATTCTGTAGCCTAAATAATCCAGTCGGGTCTGGTGGAATTCACACTTCGACAATTAGCCTGAAGCGCGGGCTCCCTCTCCAGGTCCTCAGTCTGCCAAAACGTTATCAGTTTGTATCCTTGAGTTCCCACGAAGCTGCATCCATTGTCACAGCATTGACATCATTATCAGCTGTACTAGTTTTCACCCTGTTTCTAACACCTTCAAACTGTGTAAAGTGTGTCCACTTTGCCATTCCTCCTTCTCCACTTCCTTATTTTGATGCCAAATTATCTCCAGACTTCTAAAATGGTAGTGGAGGTATTAACTATTCCATATGGGAAGAAGAGGAGGCATGTTTGTGTTTAATTGCAGGTAGGCCTGGGATGACCCCCATTTGTTAGATTTGACCAATGAGACCACAAGAGGTGTTGTGTTGGTAGGTGGATACAGTGGCTAATGTCTCCTAAACAAAGCCATTGACAGGTTGGTGAGGGTTGTCTGGCCTACCAAATCAGCCCCCATGGATCAAAGCTGCTGAAGAAACTACAAAGTTAGCGACCCACCAAAGAGATCTACTGGCAGAGGGAGGCTACCAGCACTAGTGTCAGCCTTCCAAGTTAAACCAGATAGGAATCACAACCAGTTGAGCTACTTGTACTTTACTGTAAAGCTACATCAACAGAATCAGTGTTAAGTCTGAAAGTACATTTCTTTTTCTCTCTTCCTCCTATGCACACCAAGAGACTAGAGAGGGTGTTCTCTCAGTCTCTTGCTCCGCTCACTATCCAGTTGCAAATTATGCTATCTCTTATCTGAACGTTTCTTTGACAGCATCTCTTCGCCCAGTCTCCCAAGGTCTTTCCCACATGCCATGACTGTAGGCTAGGGTAAGCCTGGCTAGGTAATATTCTGAAATAGGGTGGTTTGAGGCAGCAGGTCATAATGGGAGGATGCTCAGCTTAGAACTTGCACCAGGTCCTATAGGGCCAGTGATCCTCCACAATCCTTAATAAATCCAATGAGCAAATCCTAGAGGTCTATGCAGGCACACCCCCTCCCCAATTAATCAGAATAGGAGCCTAGACCCTTAGAAGACAGCTTTGAATTGTGCTACCAATTGTAATCAATTTGCCAATGAACTGCTCAGTTCCCAAGATCTGTCACTCCACCTCTTCCACTTGACATCATCCTAAGTCAAACCTATGACCGTAGAAGCACTGTCAAATCCTACCCTGGCCAGATGCTCTGCTCTTTACTGCTTTCTCTCTGAAAGAGGAAGAAAATGCAGGATGTTCACATATTATGGCATCACTGAACTTTGGGCTCTCTCTCCCTTTTGAAATCTCATGCTTAGCATTCCTTCCAATATCCAAATCTTGTCATGACACAAAAGAATCCTTCCTAACTGATGATACATCTTGACTCTCCTGCTGGCAAAAAATGTGTTTAAATATTCATGGAGGCAGGGAACAGACATTCAGCACTGCAGCTGGAGAGCTTTTGATGTAGTCGGGAGAATAGATCAAAATTGCCATGGTTCACATTGGGACTGAGGATGGTTTTCTTAGTGCAAGAGTGAGCAGAAGGTTGGTTTAGATCACAAGTAGATTTCTGTATATAGGGATCTTATTTTTTTTTAACTTCACAGTAATAAAATGGTCTTTGTCTTTCCAAATTGTAGTTTTAAAATCATTGGAGTAAAGAGGAGGGTTTTTGGGAGGACTACAAATACCAAATTCTATTCTGTTTTCCTATTCCTGGTCTGGAATTTCTTGAATTCTCCTTGTCAGTATGTTTTCTCTCTCTCTCTCTCTCTCTCTCTCTCTCTCTCTCTCTCTCTCTCTCTCTCTCTCTCTCTCTCTCTCTCTCTCTCTCTCTCTCTCTCTCTCTCTCTCTCCTCCCTCCCTCCCTCCCTCCCTCCCTCCCTCTCTCTGCCTCCCTCTCTCTGCCTCCCTCTCCCTCTCCCTTTGTGTGTGTGTGTGTGTGTGTGTGTGTGTGTGTGTGTGTGTGTTTTCCAGACTAGTTAGTGGCTCACTAGTTTGGCCTGGAATAGGACAATGGCAAAGCTGAAGTAAGTAAATAAGAAAATAAATAAAGGTTTGAGGGGTAGCAGTTCTTGCATACCTGAAACTGCCCCCGCTCTGCATTAGAAGAGCCACTGCATGTGCATCCTTTCTTCAGAAAATAATTATTATCTCCAGATAATAATCACAGTGCCAGTTGTGATCAGACACAGTGGGGATAACGAACAGGTTTCTTTCTTTTGCTATCTATTCTTTGTCCAATCCTTTTCACTCACATCCTTGCCATTGTCTTCCTTTCGCTTTCATGAATCTCCCTTCCTTTCTCACTTCCTCAATTAAGCACACTTTCATAGATCCTCTCAGTTCCATAATTCTTGCTAGTAGTTCTCTTGCCTCTAAGAGCCTGCTAAATCCCAAAGCATTTTTAAAATTACTCCCGGAGTTAAACAAACTACTAACTGTGAGTGAGAACTTACAAAAGAAAGACAGAGAGATGGAGTTGTGTTTCCACCGTTCAGTCTGAAATTATTTTCATATTATACATCTTCTGAATCTGGGAGCTCCATTTTTACCAATTCTTTATCTGTAAAACCATCTAAGATCACAGCAACTCCCTGAGACATGTAGCAGCAAATTCCCAATGTCTTTATATTTATATTATGCTAGTAAAACCAAGCTGCTAGCTATAGAATGAGAATGGGGAATAAAAAAAAATATTTTTTTTATTCTCCATTCTCATTCTATAGCTAGCAGCTTGGTTTTACTAGCATAAATACGCGAGTTCTGTCTCCTTTCCCCATTCATTTTATAACTTGACAATACTCCATATCACTAAAGCAATCAATTTATTCTTGTACATAACACATAAACCCCCAAATTAACCTTTCTTCATAGGACAATTGCTTCATTCCTTTGATTGTCCTTTCCTGAACCTTTCCACAGAGATTATTTATTATATGTATGTATTGATGGATGGATGGATGGATGGATGGATGGATGGATGGATGGATGGGTGTAAAGATTGGGAAACCCAAACTTCATACAATATTCCAAATGGGTTTGCCACATGAAGGTATGACATTGCTCATGTTATTTCCCACCTTTCCTCAACAATTCTTGCATGGGATTGATCTTTTTCCACCTCCTCAGCACATTAAATTGATGTTAATAGAAATCTATGCGTCATTGTGTTCTATCAGCAACATAGTGCACAAGAGTAAACCAAGGCCTTGCCATTTCTAAAGGTGGTCCTCCTTTAGTGATTGCCTCACACAGCTACTGTTTGCAGTTATGAAAATGATGAAAAAGTAACCTTCCAATCAATCCTCATGCTTATGACTTTTGCGGGTCTGTAAAGTGAAGGAAAGCTGAAGCAAGATTGTAAGCACAGTTGCGGTTTCACTTAGTGATGCTTTGCTTAAGGACCAACTTGCCGGTCCCAATTGTGGTCACTAAATGAAGACTATTTGTATCTTCATTGCAGCAGATACTACTTGTGTCTCCTTTTCTCCCTATGCTTCCTTTCCTCTCTTCTCCGTCCCTCATTGCTCTCTAACTGAAGAGTTCTGGTGACGCATGAACCAATGCCAACAACACTTTCAAGCATCACTAAGAGTTTAGTGCACTTTAGGGCAGAAACTCCCTTAGGGAACGATCAGACAACATTGACAATGACTTTAGCTGCTTTTCACTCATAACTATGCAGCAGCCTTAAAAGATCATGTTTTTTTCATTCACCTTTGATTACGCCTATTTATAAGAAATCAAAGGGACCGATTCTCCTGGTTTTCAGCTTTTCTGGGACTCGCACTTAGCAGTCATTTCTCAGCATATAACTTTGAGGCAACGCACTCTCTCTTTCTCTCTCTGTACTTACAACTTTCATTCAACTGAGCAGGACAGAACAATCATACAAGCAGCATCCGTGAAAGCAAACTTGGCCAAGATCCTTTAGATGGAAATGCAAGTTTGCCATTAATCGAAAGCAGAGCGCGTTTGCAAATACATCAAGTAGTTTGTCCGAATGGCTTCTCTGTGCATCTAAAGCCAATTGTGAGACCAACAGCTGCTGACATGGTGCTTGTACATGATGTTACATGGTTAATTTTTTAACAGGGTTGCTCTTCTCCCCGCAGTTTGGGGACCTTCAGCCACCAAAGAGCACATGATAATGGGGCTCCCAGAGAAGACAAGGGTAGAATTTTCTACCCTTTTTGCTCAGTTAAGAGTTTTCTGTTGTAAGTAAAACAGGAGTATTAAGATGAAGGCATAACGCCCCTCTTAGCTGCTTACTTCCACATACAGAAGAGGGCAAAGTTACAGTAATTCAGTCACTTTGGGCAATGCAATCTTTGGGGTATCAGGAGCTGCAAGCAAGATTAACTGTGCTTTCCAACCTAGCATTCCAGCCTGATGGTTGCAAAGTATTACAGAGGGAAATGGCTTCTGCCTAAACTTTCAGTAGTGAAGCATCCTAAAATATCACACTATATGAGGAAGGAGGAGCTGAAAGGCCAAGTTAGGGACAGATTGTCCCAGAGAAAGTCTATCTACAGGGTTGCTAAGAGTTGACAGTGACGTCATGGCCCATAATCAATCAGATGTGAGGAAGCGAAGAAAGGGCTCCTAGTAAAGGTTGTCTTTTACTTTGTTATATATGTTACATTATTCAAATTATACTTGAGGGCATATTGTGCTATTGTACTAAGGAGTAGATTGTTTTTTCTTTCTTTTTCTTTTTTTCTTTAAGGAGCTTGTATGTCATGTTCTTACATAGAGATATTCCATGGTAGCAGCAAAGGGGAAGTTGTTACAAGGAAGTAATTAAATGGAAATAATTGTACGCAGGCTTTGTTCCCTCAGGAGGGCTGACAAAAGGCTCATCCTGGTTCCCATCTCTCCTTCGCCTGCTTTGACATGTCAGGAAATGGGAGAGACAGTTATTGCCCTTCTAATCCTTGAACTAGCTCTCCGAGTACAGCAAGTAAGCATTTCTGTGTGAGGATAATGGGTCTCCTATTAGAGTGCTTCTCAGACCCATGGGAGCATCAAGGGTAGCATTGCTAATACTGCAGCAAACTACAGGCCAGTTGCAGTTTGTGCCAACTGGGAAGTGAATCGTCAAAGGACCGATGCATGTCTCTCTTGGGTTGATCAGGAATCTAATAATTTCTGTGAGGGCTTTGAGGGAACATACATGCAGATGGCACCATTACCTCAGCAGGCCTTCAAGGTCGTGGGAAGTCCCCAGGGAAACACCCAATTTCCCTGAGGACATGGAAACACCCAATGTCTCTGAGGAATCACCCAGGACCACACAGATGTAGCCAGCTATTTCTGTACTTCTTTATCTTATCTATAGAGTGCCAGCTTGTGTGTGTGTGATGAAGAAAACAACTTAAGAAGCATATAGATATGTCTCTCACTGTCCGTTAAGGGTTTCCTTCTGAGTGAAGGGGCCCTTCTTCATTCAGCTGAATAAATACGTAAAAGCTTCTCAGGGCAAATACCGGGACTTTATCTTTAGTTTATGAAGCCACACCTGAGACCGGCTTAAGAGTTGCACAGGTGATTGCTACAAATATAAAGGTTAAAGCTGGCCAACTATTTGGAAATTAGATGCTTTTAAAAAATAAAACCTGAAAAGGTGGGGAAAGGAATAACAGTCACGTTGAAGAATACATATTTTCCCCTGGTTACCTTCTCCTTAGTTTTTCATCTGGGATCCTGTTTCAGTCTGGGGGCTGTCACAGAGAGGAGGGGGACAACCAATTTTCCAAAGCACCTGAAGGCCAGGCAAGGAATAATGGATAGAAACTGATCCAGGAGAGATTCAACCTAGAAATAAGGAGAAATTTTCTGACAATGAGAACAATCAACCAATGGAACAGCTTGCCTCCAGAAGTTGTGGGTGCTCCATCACTGGAAGCTTTCAAGAAGAGACTGGACATCACTTATCAGAAATGGTACAGGGTCACCAGTTTGAGCAGGGGGGGTGGGGACTAGATGACCTCCAAGGTCCCTTCCAACTCTATTATTCCATTATTCTTCTTTTTGTAACTGGCACATACTCACTTTTGCCACATATGCTATGAATGGAGGGTGGCTATTCCTTGTAAAGTTGCCCCACTCCACTCATGCAAAGAATTAGAGAATGGAACACTGACTCTCTATACCAGGGGTTCTCAAAGTTTTTAAACAGGGCCAGTTCGTTGTCCCTCAGAGTGTTTGAAAAAAAATAATGATGTAATGTTAATAAGTTTTATTAATAAAAAATCTATTTGAGTTAATTATTTGTCTATATTTGAATATTTTCTTCTGGGTCTGTTTTTTTGTTTTTGTTTTACTTTCACCAAACGAACTCCTATGCATACTGCATATCTTATTAGTAGTGCAAAAAATCCAGGGAAAAAATACAATATTTAAAATGAAGAATAATTTTAATTAACATAAACTTATTAGTATTTCAATGGGAAGTACGGTCCTGCTTTCGACTTATAGGGTAGTCAATGTATGGTTCCATATTTGTCACTGCTAGTCGTAACAAGTGATGATCAATTAGTCTGGATCTGGTTGGAGATTTCAGATGTTCTATTCGGGAGAAAGTCTGTTCACAGACATAGGTGCTGCCAAAGATGGTTGCCATTTTAGGTGCATGGTTCCTGAGGTTAAGATATGTCTCAGAGGGGAAAGATGCATAGAAATTAGTAAGGCTGTTTGACTTGTATGCGTCTTTCAGAGAGGCACAATTCTGTAATTTGGCCAGTTCCATTTGGTAAATCGGATCAACAGTTTCAATATCAATAGAAAAATGGGTTCCAGAAAAGTTGTATGTCCTGTTCATGGAGACGAAGCTCTTTAAATCTACTTTGAAACTGCTTTTGCAACATTTCCAGTGAATCCACACATGTTTTGTTTGGGAATGCAACTGCTGGTTTTTCCACAAATAGCTTTTGAGCTGTGGGAAGATGGCAGAAGTTTTCCTCCCTCACTTGTTTAATGAGTATGTCCAATTTTATACCTCAAATGCTTTCACATGTGAATACATATCATAGACGAGCTTCCCCTTTCCTTGAAGTTGCACATTGAAACTGCTGAGTAGCTCTGTTACATCTGTCAGAAAGGCAAGGCGCCATTTCCATTCAGTACTTTGTTTTTTGAAAGCAGAAAAGCAGAAACCTCTGGAAGTAAGTCATAAAAACCTTTCAAAACTCTCCCTGGACTCAGCCAACGGACTTCTGTGTGAAACATAATTTCTTCATAGGGAACATTTACCTCAGACAGAAACTCCTGAAACTGTCTGTGGTTTAGTCACTGCCTTCTGAATGATACGTACTTGTAGCTGTTGCCTTGGGCAGTGGGGGTGGGGGTGGAGGAACCTGCCAGTGGATGGAAGTAGCAGGAATAATTTAGGTATAGGACCAGCCTTGCCTGAGGCAAAGAATAATCTGTTGCTTCTTCCTTCAGTCAAAAATGAATGAATGAATTGATAACCACTTTCTATAACACTGGTGATACCCGGTATAATGAGGTAGGTATTTACACACATACACAAGCACAACAGAATATGGTGGCCTGGGATATTTGGTACCTACACAAAAAGGCTCTAGTCTTTTCCATCCATAACCTGCTTACTGTATTCTCTCTTGCTCTTAGGCAAAACCTGTTCAGTATGATACTGCAGACACTTGAAAATATCCTGGCTAATCAAAGAAAAAAAAGAAAAAACCCCAAGCCAATGGATATCAAACAAATCAGGCCAGAGTTTTCACCTGAGGCAAAAGTAACCAGGCTCCAACTACCCAACTTCACACACATTATGCAAAGAGCTTGCTCTCTGAAGGAAGTCTGATATTGGGAAAGGTAAAAGGACAGAGAAGAGGATAACTAGTAAAAATACAATAGATGGACTCAGTTACAGTATGATGAGGACACCACTGGAAGATCTCCAGGTTAGAGGACTTATCGTTACGGAGGAAATGTATTTAGATGATCACTAAGCGTAAATACTGACTTGATGGCACGTAATCAGTCAATCAATCAGTCAATCAATCAATGCTGCTTCTATCATCCACTCTACTCCAGAGGAGGTCTCTCTCTGCACTAGTTTAATTTACAAGAAAGGAGACCTTTGATTTTTCTCAGTAGTTTAATCTGGCAGAGAGTGCTCTAAAGTCCTTCCAGAATGAATATGCTGATTCAATAAAGACATCCAAGCCTCCTTCCTTATTATGTATATCAAGGTTAGGGGATTAATGGGAGTGAAAGACAAAGGAAGAGAGAAAACGAAAAGAACTGATTCAAAGTGATTTCTCTCCAGGAACTCCCCCTCTAGCCACAAACAGACACAAAGGCAGAAGAAACTAGGGCACAGGATAGCAAAATCAAAGGCAAAATAGATTAGCAAAAGCACCATTCAAATCATCTGAAAAGCCAAAATGCTAATTTCACATCTAGCTTCCATTAGTCCCTAGATGGCTGTATTTTCCCTGAATCTCCAACCCAGGTATCTGGGATTGTTTCTTTTTTTTCTTTTTATCTGACATACACTCTGTCCCGAGAGGGATGATCCATGTGAGAGAAAAGCACAAAAGAAACACAAAATGGAGCTGCTCCATCATCTGTTTAAAGGACCACTGGGGAAGAGAATTTTTTGGAATTGTTTCAGTGCCTCAGTTTCATATTCCCATGTTTGATGCACAGTTTTAACTTTCTCAGTACCTGAACTCCTTGGGATGGGATTTCTCTTGCATCCAGTACACCTGGTGACACTTGAAAGCATCAGGAAAGGCTTTGAAACCCTCTCCGACAAGGCCTGACAAGGCCTGACAAGGCCTCGTTTGTTCCTCAGTATCAGATATCTTAGAACTGCTCCACACAATTAGCTTGATGCCAGTCCTAATCTCTCTCTCTTTCCTATTATCTATCACCTTTATTATTTTTATAACTAACTCAAGATTGTGAACATAACTTCTACTTCTTCCTCATGCTATTTTCACCAGAAAAATAATCCTGCAAGGTGTGCTGAGAGAATGACTGGCCCAAAGTCACCCAGCTAGCTTTTATACCCAAGGTAGAACTAGAATTCATGATCTCCCAGTTCCTAGCCTGGTGTCTTAACCACAAGGCCCACCTGACTCTTCTCAAAATGAGTATCCAACAGTATCTCATCAGTATGGGTCACTAGCCCATACTCAAGAACCAGAACACTCAACATCCTCTAAGCCTCTCCCTGCGGATCAGGTAACGACTTCCACTAGTCTTTTTCTGCTACTTATCAAAAGTATATTACAGGTAGTCCTCAACTTAAGATCACAATTGAGCCCCAAATTTCTGTTGCTAAACAAGGCAGCTGTTAAGTGAGTTTTGCTCAATTTTACGATCTTTCTTGCCAGAGTTATTAAGTGAAGCATTGCAGTTGTTAAGCTACTAACATGGTTATTAAGTGAATCTGGCTTCCCCACTGACTTTGCTTGCCAGAAGATCACAAAAGGTGTTCACATGACTCTGGGACACCGCAACCATCATAAATACATGCCACTTGCCAAATGTCCAAATTTGATCATGTGACCATGGGGATGCCACAATGAAAAATGATCATAAGTCACTATTTTCCAGTGTTGTAACTTCGAACAGTCACTAAATGAATGGTTGCATGTCAAGGATAACCTGTGTTTTCTGACTTATGCTGTCCAAATTGCTGCTTTGCATTATTTCTTTGTAGACAAACACTTCTGCCCTGACAGGCTATATAGTGTTGTGATCACTGCTCTCCACGGCTACTTTTTATATACAGTTATACTTTGGTACTCAACTGCTTTGAAACTCATCAAATTCTGATGTGAAAATTTTATCCCAGTCCTCATCGTTTGTTTGGTACTCAACACATAAGCTAGAAATGGCCACTACATTATTCCTTATGGGAAAAGTTTGTTTGGTACTGTTCATTTTTGATATTCATGGTGTCTCCTGGAAACAATTAACAATGAGTACAGAGGTACCACTGTACATTCATCAATTAAAAGCTGAGCTTTTAAAATCCCCCCCTTTCTTACAAGCTTTTTGCAAGACTTGTTTAAAAAAAACACAAGCAAGATTGACAATACAATTCTGCTACTTATCCTTTCCAGCTGAAGTGACAGGAAAAATGGTAAAACTTGGTCTTTCCTTGTCTACTGTTCAAGCTTCAAGGAGAGGTAAAACTTTTGCCAGACCCCCAAATTCTGCCAGACTGGAGGAAAGTTCCTGGCAACAGATTTGGATAGCAGCAGGCCTGTGGATCTGCATGAGAATGGATTTCTCTTCTTTTGTACCATATACAGTAGTATCAACCTTGTAAACTCTCAAGACTATTTTCCCCCCATTATGTATTCAAAATGTACTGTGATAATTGTGTGTGTGTGTGTGTGTGTGTGTGTGTGTATACACATACAGTATACATATACATATATACAACATATGTATAGGTATGTGTACGTATACCGGTATATATTCTTTTGAGAGCAGGAACCAAAACTTCCACTTTTAATGTTTGCCAGTTTGCCAGAAAAAGCGACAATGAAGATTTGCAAGTATCAGCAAATTTCCTTTGAGCATTTTTCCCCCTTCACCATCACTAAATCTGGCCAACTTTGTCTGGATGTCAGGTGGTCTACGAATTTGAGAAATGACTTGAAATCAATCATCCGCTTGGCATTCTGGTACCGGTACGTGCAGAAGCAGCGGAGCCATGGCGTGCCATCTTTTGCAGGAACCCATTTGGATAAGAGATAGTTTCAAAAGAAGGAGAAGGAGAAGGAGAAGGAGAAGGAGAAGGAGGAGGAGAAGAAGAAGAAGAAGAAGAAGAAGAAGAAGAAGAAGAAGAAGAAGAAGAAGAAATGAAAGAAAGAAAGAAAGAAAGAAAGAAAGAAAGAAAGAAAGAAAGAAAGAAAGAAAGAAAGAAAGAAAGAAAGAAAGAAAGACCCTTAATAAGAATCCTTGTTCTTATTATTTGTGTGTCAGGCTTCCTGTTTTGCTAATAAATTTCTGTTAATAGTTTTCTTCTGATCTTGCCAAAGGCTTCTGAGAAGAATCCTAGTCTTCAAAATTTAGGTCCCCCCCTTCCTTTTCCCACTGATTCCTGTTGTTTTGCCCCCTTTCTATGGGCTACTGCCAGAGACCTGGCTCTGCCCCAGTTCCATTACTATTTATATCTGTGGTGGGTGTCCCCCTGGACATGTTGATAAATTACCTTCTCTTAAAACCCTCAGCCTATTGTAAGCAAAGTTATTCAGGCTGCTTGCTTGTTGCACAGTGGTGGTGGTGGAAGGGGGGGAGTGTGACAATGAGGGTCAGGAGGCCAGGGAGGGGCTCCAGAAAAGAGAAAGGGCTACGTGCTGAGACTGGGCCCAGGGGCAGAGTATGAAAGTCCTTCGAGTACTGCCCATAGAAAGGGTTCAGGAGGAAGATCTGCCACTTCCTTCCCACCTTGCTCCTCTCCGTTCCCGTAACTGGCAAAATTTTCCTTGGCCCAAGACTCCAAGTGCTGGCAACAGAGGAAAACTCCTTTGAACTGAAAACGAGATCATTGCATGTCTTCACTGGGGTGTCACACCTTTCTTCAAATGGAAGTCGAACGTCTTTAAAAACTGCCAAGTGGAAAATGATAGGAAGACACGAAGAAGAAAGAAAAGGAGGAGGATTGAGAGAAAGAGGATGAGGAAGGGAAATAAAGACGGGTCCTGGGTGCTCACTGAGCTTGGTTGTTTTCTTGCAGACATTTCATTATCCAAACTGGGTAATGTTGTCAGTGCTGGTGATCATGCTAGCACTGGACTAGCACTTATCATGTCGCCTAGTTTGGGTAATGAAACGTTTGCAAGAAAACAACCAAGCTCAGAGAGCATCAAGGACCCCCCCATTTTCAACCCTGAGCTACAAATATTTTCCTTTAGAGATGGACCTCGTGTGCTTCAGATTCTGGTGAAGTTTATAAGTGGGGGAAGGTGTGTTTTCCCAATCACTGAATTAATCCCCACATATTTTAACTTTTGATGTGATCGATCCAAAATTTGCATCAGTCTCCACAACAAAATTATGCCTGATATTTTTAAGTCAGTAGATATGCTCTGATGTACTTGAAGTTGTTTTTATATTTCTGAAAGCAAACTTCTTAAGATCCCACACACCCATTGAGGAAAACGTCTTGCCGATGGATGCTGGAAGTTGGTTAGCTGGTTTTTAAAAATGACGGTGGCGATTTTCTGAAAAATGAAGAGGAAAAAATAATAGCATCTAAACTTCAGCTATTGCTATTGCTATTTGCCCTTTTCAGTTCATTTTCAGGCAAGATCGTATTGATCGTTCTTGTGGATGACTTGCAGCTCGACAGAGATAGGGGAGCTGAATCTATAGGTCTATTGGATCTCTTGGTAGCTTTTGAGATCATCAGTCATGGCATCCTTCTGCACAGTCCGCAAGCACTGAGAGACAGGGACACTATTTTACCAGGAATTTCTTCCTTCTTGTACCGGTGGCTCCAGTCAATGAAGGTGAGGGGAAGAAGTCAGCCCAAGGAACCTCTGTTATGTGGTGCCACAAAACTTGACTCTTCCACATACGCACACTTTTAAGATAAATATAAAAGGTGTTGGTGAGGTCATAGGATTTATTTATTTATACCTCCTATTTCTAGGGCTAGGTACCGATGATACCCATAGTACATCATTTGCATTGCACAGTACATCTTGATATGGGATCAAACAAAAGGTGTAGCTGAAGTTCTTTCCATGTCTGGTGGCGGTTAGGGTCTGGGCAGAGAGAAATAGGCTCAGGTTTAGTTCCACAAAGATGGAATAGGTCTACCTCTAGAAATCTGTAATTTCCATTTCAATTCTAGACAGGGTTGCATTCTCCTGTATAGACCTAACTTATGATCTGGGATAAGATAGATAAGATAGAAAAATGTGGGTTAGACAGCATCACCACCAGATGGATTCGTAGCTGGCTGACAGGCCATACTCAGCGTGTGGTCCTCAATGGAACTGCATCTACATGGAAGGAAGTGTGTAGTGGGGTGCCCCAGGGCTCTGTTCTGGGCCCAGTGCTCTTCAACATCTTCATCAACGATTTGGATGAGGGGATAGATGGGGAACTCATCAAATTTGCAGATGACACCAAGCTGGCAGGAATAGCCAATACTCCAGAAGATAGGTTTAAGATACAGGAGGATCTGGACAGACTCGAACACTGGGCACTATCTAACAAAATGAAATTCAATGGTGAAAAAAGTAAGGTTCTACATTTAGGCAGGAAAAATCAAATGCACAGGTATAGTATAGGTGGTACCTTGCTCGATAGTAGTAACTGTGAGAGGGATCTCAGAGTCCTAGTGGACAATCACTTAAATATGAGCCAGCAGTGTGCTGCAGCTGCCAAAAAAGCCAACACAGTGCTAGGCTGCATTAACAGAGGAATAGAATCAAGATCACGTGAAGTACTAATACCACTTTATAATGCCTTGGTAAGGCCACATCTGGAATTCTGCATCCAGTTTTGGTCACCACAATGTAAAAAAGATGTCGAGACTCTAGAAAGAGTACAGAGAAGAGCAACAAAGATGATTGGGGGACTAGAGGCTAAAACATATAGGGAACGGTTGCTGGAATTGGGTATGTGTAGTTTAATGAAGAGAAGGGTGAGGGGTGACATGATAGCAGTGTTCCAATATCTCAGGGGCTGCCACAAAGAGGGAGCCAAGCTATTCTCCAAAGCAGCTGAAAGCAGGACAAGAAGCAATGGATGGAAACTAGTCAAGGAGAGAAGCAACCTAGAACTAAGGAGAAACTTCCTGACAGTTAGAACAATTAACCAGTGGAACAACCTGCCTCCAGAAGTGGTGAATGCTCCAACACTGGAAGTTTTTAAGAAGAGACTGGACAGCCATTTGTCTGAAATGTTATAGGGTTTCCTGCCTTAGCAGGGGGTTGGACTAGATGACCTCCAAGGTCCCTTCCAACTTCTTCTTCTTCTTCTTCTTCTTCTTCTTCTTCTTTCTTCTTCTTCTTCTTCTTCTTCTTCTTCTTCTTCTTCTTCTTCTTCTTCTTCTTCTTCTTCTTCTTATTATTATTATTATTATTATTATTATTATTATTATTATTATTATTATTATTATTATTATTATTATTATTTCCATAGATCCTCTTCCAAAAGGTCTTTGTGGGATGGTTTTGAGTGTTTATTCCTTTTTAGAAGAGTTTTGTATTGCCTGCATTGATTGTGTAAGGCGTCAATTATTTATTACTGTAACTTGTTTTGATCTGTTTTTTTACTGAATAAACTACTCAAGATTTATTTCGACTGGAGCAATACGTATGACTCAGCAAAATAACTAAAAATACATCAATAATTAGATTTGCTTCATTAAAGACTTTGGCCATAAAAACTGGCACTTTTAGGAACCCTGAAAAGGCATGTCACCACATTTTTATATGGCTTCATTTTTGTTCATTTATTCTCTATATAGATAATCATGAGTTGGCATCATAAATTATGACATCAAGTAGCAGTTATATGTTAACCAATCTGATTTGGCCATGTGATGACATTATGAAGCCACATTAAAATCAGGGCAGCAGTTCCTGCTATCACTCTTAATGGGTAAACTCTTTTTCCCAATTTTGCAGACAACCCCCCAGAAAATTGCAGGAACAAGTGGATGCATTTCACAGAAAGCATATTAGTCCATAGTAACAAAATTAAGTCTCAAATATCTGTCTTGGCGATGTGAGTAAACTGAAAACAGGGATACAATATTTTAATAAGTAAAAAGACTGCCATGTTATTGCTAGAGTTATTTTTTGAATGAGAAGAGAGCTTTGAATTAAAATGGATATCTGAAACAGATTAGAGATAACTGTCTGATTTTTATTTTTTTTAAAAAAACACCAGCCACTGTAGCTGTATCTTAGTACAGTTCTGTGTAAGCTAAGATTTTTTGCCAAAAGCACAAGCATTTGCCTTATTAATTTGCACAAATGCCATGCTGGTGGATCTTTTAAACCATTTTTCTCCCTGATTTTTTTATATGAGTGGTATGGAAAGCTGAATAGAAATCACCTCCACCCTTTCCTCAAAATGCAGATTTTAAGGAAAACCAAAACAAGATATTTTTTCCCTCCCAAATGCCTCCACAACTAAGGAACTCATGACCAGAGAATGTTGCAATAAGAGTTGCTAATATCTCCTATTGCAATGGTTTTTTGAGGAAAGCCTTGAGGAAACATACAGTCTTTAATTTCACCACCACTGTTATGAAGCTTTGCTACTTATCAACATTCTACAAGCATTTAGCTAGTCACCATTGGATACAGAATGCCGAGTTTGATTGATCTGGCTCAGCAAAGTAACTGTACTTACATCACTATTTATCACCCCCATCAATATGTTTGGTGTTGCACAACAGCAGTAAGCAGAAAACAGATCAAGTTCTACTGGAAAGCTGTAAAACTTTATACGATTTCCCTATTGCTTAACCCTAGCAACGTCCCCTTTTCTCATCCTACAGTCCTATTGATTTATATGCCATCATGTTGTTTTTGATTCTTAGTAACCACGTAGGTGGATTTTCTCCATGATGATCTAGATTAGCCTGTTCTTTCGGGTCTCCCAAAAGTGCACCCACTACCCATTGTAACTGAGTCTATCCTTCCTTCCATAATGATATCCTTCCTTCCATCTTTTCCAGCATTACAGCCCTTTGTAGAGAGCTGTGCATTTATTTATTTTCTACAATTATGTAGCTGCCCATCTCACATATGTGATGGAGTGGTATATAATAACACAATCAAGTAAGCAAGCATGGAACAACATTTTTTTTAAAAAAATTTTTAAACTTTTAAAAAGTTTAAAACACAGACATAAATAAAACTGCAGTAAAATGGACCAATATCCTACACCTAGTATGGTTACCTTGCTGGCTCCCTACACTTCTAGCATTCTCAAGCTACTTGAGAGGCAGGTTTTGAGAGATTTTCTAAATGGGAAACATAAAAAACTAGAGAGAAAACCAAGAATTACTTTTTGTGAAGAAGAATGGTAAGAACCAGGGCTTTTTTTTGTCATAGAACACTCAGAACGTGTTCCGGCACCTTTTTTGGATGGAACCTTGTAGAGTAGGCAAGGCGGGTTGTATGACATGTGTGAGTTCCGGCACCTTTTTCCTTTACAAAAAAAGCACTGGTAAGAACCCATCTGGGTTATAGACAATTTGTTTTTTTAATTGCCTTCTAACCCAGCCTTTCTCAACCTCAGCAACTTTTAAGAAGTGTGAACTTCAAACTCCCAGAATTCTGAAGAATGTAACCAAGCGGAAGAAGCAGCCTACCCTAACATGGCGAATAAATACTTCAGATAAACAAGATGAGCAGGTGAGCACACTACTCCTTGGTTCAGCGACAGGGATCATTAGAGGGCAGAGAGATAAACACTGAACAATAAACATTAGGAGGCAGATTTGTGGATGGGATCCCCCCCCCCACACACACTTTAGGGGGCAGTCCAGAGCATCTGCAAACCGTCCAGAGGGGTTCTTCTGCACCAGAGGGGTTGCCGGACAGAATTCTGGACTCGGGGCTGCTGGCTAGGAAATGCCATCCCTCGCCACACGTTCAGCTCACGTTCATCGGATGGGAAACATCTGCTTGGACAAGTGAGGTCTACGCACGTGTCAGGCCAGCAGCCCCTCCGTCCCTCCTCTGCTTGGCCGCGTGTGTCTCAATTCCCCCCGCGCAACCTCTCGCCCACTTCCCGAGGCGCCCGGGGTGGCTGCGGCTCGAACCTACCAGGCTCAGGCGGAGCGCAACCTGCCTCCGCCGTCTAATTTGGCCCCGTCGCGTGTTGGCCCGAGCTTTTCCTGCCATCGAGACAATAGCGCCGGGAGGGAGGGAGGGAGGGGGACGAAGAGGACACCCTCGGCCCGGTCCCGACACCCCATCACCCTGACAAGGCTGCCAGCTGGCCAGCGGCCAGCACCAATCCCCGGAGGCCTCTCCAAAACACAGGAACCCATCCGGGAGTGATCCCCCGCGCGAACAATGCGAGTCCGAGGGGGAGCTCCCTGCGGTGGAATTAAGGCCGCTGACAGGACGTGCCGAGCCAGCAGGCCGGGCGGCCAGCCGCCGAGATAAGACGCCACTGGGAACAATAGAAGGAATTGCCGAGCTGCCCTCCCAACGCAGCACCGCCCAGGCCTTGAAGAATGGCTTCGGGCCCTGGACGCGGAGGGGACGCGCCGCGGCAGCCGCCGCTCTCCAGCCGGCGTTTCCTCGAGGCCGAGGCGGGCGGGGAAGCAGCACCCGCCGGCGGCACCGCCGCTGCTCCTGCTGCGGCGGCGGCGGAGCGGCTCTTTCGAGGCCACCCAGACTTCCTTGACCCCACTCGGGTTCGCTCGTACTCGCACCCGTCTGGCTCCTTCGTATCGTCTTGACTATTGCCATTTATGGCAGGGAAGGTTGGGGTCGTTTGTCGATCAAAAACGTGCAATTCCTTCGTGTTGCACTTTTCTCCTGGCGATCACAGGGACGCATCCGTGCACGGGTTTTTTTTTTGTATGTGTGTTTTGTTTTTTTGGCAACAAGACCAAAACACTCTTTGCCGCCTTTTGCTACTACAGCCCTGCTCTTCCCCTCCTACCCAAGTATTAATCGAATCTGGTTCTGTTTAGCTTTTGAATATAGGCAAGATGGACCAGAGGCAGAGTGAGAAATGGTGTTATTATAATCTTCATTAAAGGGTAAAGGTAAAGGTAAAGGTTCCCCCGCACATGTGTGCTAGTCGTTTCCGACTCTAGGGGCCGGTGCTCATCTCTGTTTCAAAGCCAAAGAGCCAGCACTTGTCCGAGGATGTCTCCGTGGTCATGTGGCCGGCATGACTAGACGCCAAAGGCGCACAGAATGCTGTTACCTTCCCACCGTAGTGGTCCCTATTTTTCTACTTGCGTTTTTACGTGCTTTCGAACTGCTAGGTTGGCAGAAGCTGGGACGAGTAACAGGCGCTCACTCACTTAAAGGGTACATACATCCAATTGCACAGCTTCAAGTTACTGGCCTTAAATTACAAGATAGGGTTATTGGGGTGATGGGATTTAATGCAGGACTGGTGATTTTACAGAGATCCTGTATATTTCTTTATGTAAAGTCTCTTCCTCTTTCTTAATTTAGTCTATGTATGAGAACAAAAGTACTAATCCAAACCTATTGATTCCCATGATTATTATTATTTTTTTGGAAGACTGCTTGAAGCATCATATGGCATTGAATCTGATAAGGTGTTTTTTCTGGAGTGTAGGGTTGTAGACTGAGCTGTATACTGCTAAAACGCTTGTCATGACTATAACCTGAGCAAAACGGTGCATCATAGGGCAATAATTTTTGAACCAAGGTACTTCAAATGGACTAATTTACAGAATGTATCTAAAATCTGGGGATCCCTGTGGGATTGAATGTGGCAAATTGCTACTGCTTCAGTGCTGCCAAAGTCCCCTCCAGTTAGCCCTGGTCAGCTGATCATCATTTTCATTGCTCTCTTCCTGCTTCCTACAAGGAAAGTCAGTGGGGAAGCCGGCAGGAAGTTGCTCCTGCTCCCACTGCTTTTTTTTGCCTGTCAGTGGTCATTCAGTTTCTCTGTTTAGGTAAGGGAATAATCTCTGAAATGAAGACCCAATGAGACACTGGTTGTCTGATTAAAACTGTTAAAATCTGTACCAATATTTCATGGGTGCCACATAAATCTTGAAGATGACTGTTCTTGTTGTACTGCAGGGTTTTCTAACTGAGTGCATTCCTGATGCGCTGAGACTACAGTTCTTCCAAACTAGTGAAGTGTGTTTAAGTGCATGCACAAAAGACATAAATACTGTGTTACATATGGTTCTCCTACTTTTAATTAATGGATAAAAAAGGCTTCATTCATTCATCTGTTGAGTTAATACTTCCATCTTTTCACCAGGAGCTGAAAGCAGCACAAGTAGTTGTCAATTCTCTAATTTTCCTCATAACAACAAGCCTGCATGCAAATTGAGCTGAGTGTGAGAAAATAAGTACTGTAGATATAAGGATCTTAAAATTACATTTCCACTTCTCTAATTTATTTTTGTCATGATTGCCATCCCATTCAAGTTGCTGAAATATTTGCTTGTAAGCATGAAAAAGATGTAGCGGTGCCGGATGCAATAAATAGATGCTTCTTTGGTGCCTCCCAAAGCTAGAACTTCCGTCTCCAACTAATCTCTCCCCCCCCCCCAGGCACCTGTTATTCCCTTGAAAGTCTTTGTGGGAAGACTCGAAGTTGGGACTGTGATGGACTGTGTGAGCCCTGCCTGGTCCTTCTTTGCAACCGGTGACTTTCAACCTTACCAGTTGAAATGGAGCTGGGAGAGAAAGGAGACAGAAAATCTGTAGGGAACTGGGGCTTCAGGCTACCCAAAGAAGCATTTGTTTGGAGAGCAGCTCTTGGCCTGAGTTGCTGTTTTATTATTTTTTTAAGCTGTTTATAAAATGGATTTTCTCTAGAGCAGGTTATGCAAAGGCCAGGCGACTGGAAACAAAACAAATTTGCAGGGAGAGCTCAGGTTAAACATACTGCCAAGAAAGCTGGGTTAAAGGTTTCTGAATTTGGCCACAAGATCTGGATATCAACAAGGCCCAGAAAAGACATTATTTATAGAGCTCATTTAAAAATGCATCTTAGATAATGTTTTCTATTCATTTTACACCGTACTGTATCAATGATTCAACAATAGTCAAGAACAAGGTTGTTTCTTATCAGTGTGATATTGCCTGAGAAAAGATGAGTACTGTGACTGAAAGTATTTATTCTGGTTAATGATATTAGTAAAAGTACTGACTGGAAATTTGAGATGTTTCAATCCCAGTACGTTTGTATGTTGACCCTTTTTCCTCTCCATTGCCATTGTGACAAACTACTATTCCCTTCTTGCTTGCTCTTTTCCAAGGGAAAGCAGATAATTCTATGAGATTATAGGATATGACACCTCCTTTTCAGTACCAATTATTCTTAGACCCACAACACTTTTTTCACAATAAACCAATTATCCAGAAGACAGCACACTGGCAAACCACTTCCATACTGTTGCGAAGTAAATTACATGTACACGTACACGTCATCACCAAGGGTCAAGTTGTGATTTCAGTATTCATTGTTTGCAGCTGATAACTGCATTTTGAGTCAATGACTTGCATTTGAATAGAGATACTAGAATCTGAGGTCATCTGCTCACCTGGTCATCAAATTTGCTTACCAGAATGATCAAAGTACATGTTGATTTTGAGAAGATCTATGTAATCATATAAGCAGGAACCAGCAGTTGGTGGGCTTACTGCTCTTTGTACAAATTCTGATAGCTTTCCTGCTTCCATTGACTATTTTACCCCATTGCATTTGTTTCCCACCTTCCATCCAAGTAGCCCAAGATATGTAACATCCCTCCCTTCCAGGGCTTTTTTTGTCATAGAACGCCCAGAACGGAGTTCCGGCACCTTTTTTGGATGAAACCCTTGTAGGGTAGGCAAGACAGGTTGTATGACATGTGTGAGTTCCGGCACTTGTTTCTTTTACAAAAAAAGCACTGCAATTGGTTAGGTGAACTATAATTTGAGATGACTTCCCTGATTGTGATCAGACTCTAGTAGCCACTTCACACTTAGACAAGTATGCTATGATTGAAATAATGTCTTCAAAACTCAAAAACTGTAGTTTACTTAACAATAATACAGACAAGGTTCCCCATTACCTTCTGAGGTGATTTTTCAATTTTTAATCTAGTTTATAGCCCTAGAGCAGTCTCATCCAAGTATTCAAATGAATGAGTTGATTTTTTTTCCTTGGCAATATTTGCAATGAAAGATACCCAAATGTAATTGTGTAATCTTAGTAAACTGTAAGCTCCTTGGAGACAGGATTTTGCCTGGTTGGGCCTATGCAAGTCATATCCATAGGCATTAATTTCAGGTATAAATAAATAATTTAGAAGTTCAGCAGCTTACAGAATTGATAATAACAGATGAATCAATCAAGACACTGAGAGAAACTTCTGCCTTTCAATTATATCTTTAACATTTCTGAAACCTTTACACTTTTAAATGAAAGTCAAAACATGCTGCTTTGAAAAGAAGGCACAATTAATAAGCAGTCAATTAAAACCTTAAATTATGAAGAGCTTAGGAGTCTTCTATAACTTTGTGTAAGAGAATTTTTAAGAGAAATAAAGATCATAGGATACTTTCCTTTTCTTGTGGAACTTCTGTATAAAATGCATTTCCTAATTTTGTGTGAATTCTCAAGAAAGATGAAATGTGATAAGCATCTTAAAGGTTTGCAAGGTATCACGTACGGCTGATAGACAGTTTCAGGCTGTCAAAGAACATAAGAATTAAGGAGTTTGTAGACGAAGGGGCTTCCATTGGTATAGAATTCTGTTCTGATCAGAAAGCTAACATAAGGCAATGAAGGGCAGGGCAACACTGGGCATCACCAGGCAAGCATGTGATTGCCAACTAAATATAATGAGAAACTCATGGGTGCCTTAATGATTACAACATTTGTTATGCCATGTGTTATGGATCATAATTAATTTCATCATCTGAACAAATGTATGATTTCTAACTGGCCAACCTCAATGAATTACGAGCATTGCAAGGCTTAGATTGTAGGCCTGTAGACTTAGATTTAGAACTGTAGACTACAGATCAACAAGCATTTACTTGCATAGGGCCAGCTTTGGCTGCTGTTCATTGGGTAAAGGGAGAGATGACCAACTGATTCTGGTTTTACTTCTCTTTTCTTTCTCAGTGATGACACCAAAACACTGTGGCACAGTTCTTTATGTCACTGATAAGAAGAACCTTTTATTTTGATTCAGGTCAATATGATCTCCCACGTGGGGAGAAAAGTGTAATATCTTCACCTCTCTTTGCTACCATCTCTGTCTTCTAATTAAGCCCCTGTCTAGACTGAGCAAAGCCATATGCTTAAGTCACAGACAGATGCGACCCCCATCCTAGATGAGATTGAGATTGAGATTGAGATTGTGTCTTGTCTTTGAGTCAGCGTTTAACTTCTTGCAATTGCCTGGATTAATCTTGGCGAGATTTTTCAGAACTGGTTTGGCATTGTTTCCTTCCTAGGGCTAAGAGAGAGTGACTGGCCTAAAATCACACAGCTGATATTGTGTCTAAAACAGGACTAGAACTCACAGTCTTCTGGTTTTTAGACTGATGCCTTAATTACTACTCCAAACTGCTGAATTATTGTGGTACATTCATGAAGTAGGGATGGATTTGGACAACTTTGGTTGAAATCTTGCTTGGCCATAAAGCTGTTGGGTGTCCTTGGGCAAATCTCCACTTGCACAGAGATAGTGAAGCTAGTATAAGAGAGACATACATTCTTTTAAAGAGAGCCCAAGACACAAATCAGAGCCACAATTAAAATATTGCTAATCAAGATGCCTGAGTTCTAATATTTTCAGAACAAATCATTTCCATTCATCTTCCACAAGTTTTTCTCCTTGGGCCTAATTTAAAATAACATGAGAGATCCTGACCTGCTTTTCTTTTTAATTATTTGTTGTTGTTGTTAGTTGCGAAGTCGTGTCCGACCCATCGCGACCCTATGGACAATGTTCCTCCAGGCCTTCCTGTCCTCTACCATCTTCTGGAGTCCATCTAGGCTCACACCTACTGCTTCAGTGACTCCATCCAGCCACCTCATTCTCTGTCGTCCCCTTCTTCTATTGCCCTCAATCTTTCCCAGCATTAGGCTCTTCTCCAGTGAGTCCTTCCTTCTCATTAGGTGGCCAAAGTATTTGAGTTTTAGCTTCAGGATCTGGCCTTCTAAAGAGCAGTCAGGGTTGATCTCCTCTAGGACTGACCGGTTTGATCGCCTTGCAGTCCAAGGGACTCGCAGGAGTCTTCTCCAGCACCATAGTTCAAAGGCCTCAATTCTTTGGCGCTCAGCCTTTCTGATGGTCCAACTTTCACTGCCATACATTGCAACTGGGAAGACCATAGCCTTGACTATACGCACTTTTGTTGGCAGGGTGATGTCTCTGCTTTTTAGTGTGCTGTCTAGATTTGCCATGGCTTTCCTCCCGAGGAGCAAGCGTCTTTTAATTTCTTGGCTACAGTCCCCATCTGCAGTGATCTTGGAGCCCAGGAAAATAAAATCTGTCACTACCTCCATTTCTTCCCCATCTATTTGCCAGGAGTTGAGAGGGCCGGATGCCATGATCTTGGTTTTCTTAATGTTTAGTTTCAACCCAAGTTTTGCACTCTCCTTCTTCACCTGCAACAAGAGGCTCTTTAGTTCTTCTTCACTTTCTGCCATTAGAGTGGTATCATCTGCATATCTTAGGTTGTTGATGTTTCTTCCGGCAATCTTAATTCCAACTTTTGATTCATCTAGCCCTGCCTTTCTCATGATGTGCTCTGCATATAAGTTAAATAGGCAAGGCGACAGTATACAGCCTTGCCGGACTCCTTTCCCAATTTTGAACCAATCAGTGGTTCCGTGTCAAGTTCTCACTGTTGCTTCTTGGCCCGCATATAGATTTCTCAAGAGACAAATAAGATGGTCTGGTATGCCCATCTCTTTAAGGACTTGCCAGAGTTTGTTATGATCCACACAATCAAAGGCTTTAGCATAGTCAATGAAGCAGAAGTAGATGTTTTTCTGGAACTCTCTAGCTTTCTCCATGATCCAGCGTATGTTAGCAATTTGATCTCTAGTTCCTCTGCCTCTTCGAAATCCTGCCTGTACTTCTGGTAGTTCTCGATCCACATACTGCTGGAGTCTAGCTTGTAGAATTTTAAGCATAACTTTACTAGCATGAGAAATGAGTGCAATGGTGCGATAGTTTGAACATTCTTTGGCACTGCCTTTCTTTGGAATTGGAATGTAAACTGATCTTTTCCAATCCTGTGGCCACTGTTGAGTTTTCCAAATTTGCTGGCAAATTGAGTGTAGCACTTTTACTGCATCGTCTTTTAAGATTTTGAATAGCTCAGCTGGAATACTGTCACCTCCACTAGCTTTGTTGTTGCTCAGCTTTTCTAAGGCCCACTTCACTTCACATTCTAGGATGTCTGGCTCGAGGTCAGTGACCACCTCATTGTGATTATCAGGGACGTTAAGCTCATTCTTGTATAGTTCTTCTGTGTAATTTTGCCACCTCTTCTTAATCTCTTCTGCCTCTGTTAGGTCCCTGCCATTTTGGTCCTTTATCATGCCCATTTTTGCATGAAACGTTCCTTTCATCTCTCCAATTTTCTTGAAAAGATCTCTGGTCCTCCCTATTCTATTGTTTTCTTCTATTTCTTTGCATTGTTCATTTAAGAAGGCATTCTTATCTCTTCTAGCTATTCTTTGGAATTCTGCATTTAATTGGGCGTATCTTTCTTTTTCTCCCTTTCCTTTCGCTTCCCTCCTTTCCTCAGCTATTTGCAAAGCTTCCTCAGACAGCCATTTTGCTTTCTTGCATTTCTTTTTCTTTGGGATGGTTTTGGTTGCTACCTGTTGTACAATGTTGCGAACCTCTGTCCATAGTTCTTCAGGCACTCTGTCTATCAGATCTAATTCCTTAAATCTATTTGTCACCTCTACTGTATATTCAACAGGGATATGATTTAATTCATACCTGACTGGCCTAGCGCTTTTCCCTACTTTCTTTAATTTAAGCCTAAACTTTGCAACAAGAAGCTCATGGTCTGAGCCACAGTCAGCTCCTGGTCTTGTTTTTACTGACTGTATAGAGCTTCTCCATCTTTGGCTGCAGAGCATATAGTCAATCTGATTTCTGTGTTGACCGTCTGGTGATGTCCATGTGTAAAGCCGTTTCTTGGGTTGTTGGAAAAGAGTGTTTGCTATGGCCATCGTATTCTCTTGACAAAATTCTATCAGCCTGTGCCCTGCTTCATTTTGTACTCCAAGGCCAAACTTGCCTGTTATTCCCGTTATCTTTTGGCTTCCTACTTTAGCATTCCAATCCCCCATGATGATAAGGACATCATTTTTGGGTGTTAGTTCTATAAGGTGCTGTAGGGCTTCATAGAACCGGTCAATTTCATCCTCTTCAGCACTGGTGGTTGGGGCATAGACTTGGACTACTGTGATATTGAATGGTTTGCCTTGGATTCGAACTGAGATCATTCTGTCATTTTGAGGATTGTATCCCAGTACTGCTTTTCCTATTTTTTTATTGACTATGAAGGCTACTCCATTTCTTCTGAGGGATTCTTGCCCGCAGTAGTATACCTGATGGTCATCTGAATTAAATTCACCCATTCCTGTCCATTTTAGTTCGCTGATACCTAAGATGTCGATGTTTAGTCTTGTCATCTCTTGTTTGACCACGTCCAGCTTTCCTTGATTCATGGATCTTACATTCCAGGTTCCTATGGAGAAAAAATCTTTACAGCATCGGACTTTCCTTTCACCACCAGACATATCCACAGCTGAGCGTCCTTTCGGCTTTGGCCCAGTCGCTTCATTCTTTCTGGCGCTACTAGTACTAGTCCTCTGCTCTTCCCCAGTAGCATATTGGACGCCTTCCGACCTGAGGGGCTCATCTTCCAGCGTCATATCGTTTTGCCTTTTAGTACTGTCCATAGGGTTTTCATGGCAAAGATACTGGAGTGGTTTGCCATTTCCTTCTCCAGTGGATCACGTTTTGTCAGAACTCTCTGCTATGACCTTTCCGTCTTGGGTGGCCCTGCACGGCATAGCTCATAGCTTCATTGAATTACGCAAGCCCCTTCGCCACGACAAGGCAGTAATCCATGAAGGGGTTTTTAATTATGCTTAGGTATATCTGTGGGCCTCTCATTTAGGTCAGGGTCTTGATATTGGGAGAGGAGGAATTCTCTCTTTTTCCATGTGATATTGATCTGATTTTATCTCCCCACAAATTCTTCATAGTCCTGGGACAAGGGAGAGGAATTAGATTCAGCACAGTTCCTAGCTTGTCCTCCTCGTGGCTAAGAGCATCCTTGGGCAGAGGTTTGCAATAGTTCATATATGAGGATAAAGTGTTTTTCCCTTTCTCTTTATGGCAAAGCTTGGATTCAAATTGGACCTCTTTGCTACTGCATTTAAAATGGGCCAAGAAGACCGGAACACATATTCTCTGATCTAGTTTACTTTTCGGTTCCTATTAAAATATTATTTTATCCACACCGAGGGTGTCCACCTTTCTGTGAGGAAGGGATTGGATGTCGGAGCTGCAATATTGGACAGTAACCCATTATACAGATGCCTTGATTAATGAGATTACCAAGCAGCTGTCTGTGGTTAACTGGCAAATGTGGCATTTATTTATTTAATTTATTTAATTTAATTTTTATACCGCCCTTCTCCCGAAGGACTCAGGGCGGTGTACAGGGCAATACAATAAAATACAATATATAAAAATTAAAAAGATATTAAATACAATAGCCCAATTTAATAAATTACAAAACGTTAAAAAAAACCCAAACCCATCAGACCAGGCCAGCTTGTTCAAATAAATATGTTTTTAGGTCACGTCGGAAGGAGCGAAGGTTGGGAGCCGTCCGGAGCTCCACCGGTAAACGGTTCCACAGGTCTGGCGCGCCCACAGAGAATGCCCTCCCCCTGGGGGCCGCCAGTCGACACTCTTTCACCGACGGCACCCTAAGGAGGCCCTCTCTGTGGGAGCGCACTGGACGAAGGGAAGTTGATGCCGGCAGCAGATGTTCCCATAAGTAACCCGGACCCATGCCATTTAGGGCTTTATAGGTCATAACCAGCACCTTGAATCTTACCTGGAGGGCAACTGGAAGCCAATGCAGCTCACGGAGTAGAGGTGTTACATGGGAGTATCGGGAAACTCCCACCACCACTCGCGCGGCTGCATTCTGCACCAGCTGGAGCCTCCGAGTAGTCCTCAAGGGCAGCCCCATGTAGAGAGCATTGCAGTAGTCCAAACGGGAGGTCACGAGTGCATGAGTGACTGTGCGCAAGGCATCCCGGTCTAGATAGGGCCGCAACTGACGCACCAGGCGAACTTGGGCGAAGGCCCCCCTAGTCACAGCTCCTATATGATCATCCAAGGAGAGCTGTGAATCCAGGAGGACATATGCAGCAAGTTGATTATATCAGCTTATGTTCTGACTTTCAGGGGGCTAATTATACAGTACAAAGAGATAAAGCTGTTACAATCACAGTTAAAGCTATCCCAAGCTGAAAAGAGCTGGCTGAAGCGAAAAAGACCCCCCAAAGTGGAACAGGTGTGGCTTTCAAGGGAGCACATTTTCTGCTTTAGGAGCCGCACGGGAGAAGATCCTCTCCTATGCGCCCCTCCAAATGGATCCCAAACAAGAAGAATATATATTTTTAGGTGGCCGTAATGTGCAGGCAAATTCACATCAGGATACAGAGTCTCTCGGAGAATTAGGTCCTACGTTGTTTAGGGCTTTAAACCAACCCTTACATTGTGTTCAGAAATTAAACCAACACCTTACATTGTGTTCAGAAATTAAACCAACACCTTACATTGTGTTCAGAAAAGAGTTGACAAGCGACATGGGGAAAAACAAGCTCTCTGAATTATGCACCGCTGAGCAGGCAAGTTGCTGCATTTTTATTTATTTATTTTTTAATCAAGGGAAGCTTGAAGCCAGTTCTCACGGATACCCCCATATGGATATTAAACTTTGCTGGAAGTTAAGTAGCCACGAGGAACATTCAGTTAGAGTTCCCCTGCCCTGATGCTAAGGCAGAGGAACAAAGCAGTCCAGCTGCTTCGAAACAACAGGAGCTTGAACTGAAAATGCAAGGACAAGCAGGGAGAACGAAAGGTATTGTTCCAGTGAGGGAAGTCTCTGGCTGCAGTGATGCTGGCGAAAGTGTCTGGAGTGCTGACTCAGAGAGCGGCAGGAGCCCTGGTGGCCGGCGACTGACCTTTGGCCCCTTTGCTTCCTCCTCCTTCCTGCCTGAAACAGAGGGAGGAGAATCCTGGCTCCTCAAGTCTTTGATTGGTTAAGAAAGTCAAGTCTAGCCCAGAATAAAAGGTAAGAGGGAGCATCTTGTCAGCCGGCCTGCCACCCTCAGCATGAGCACCTTGGCCTTGTACCGCAACATCTACACCCAAGAGCACTTCCAACAAGTCTATGCGGTGCCCCTGGAGCAGGAGAGCAGCCTAGCAAGGATGGTGAAAGGCAGGCTGAGCCGAGGCTGCCGCTGCTCCAAAGCAGCAGCCTTGCACTTATTTAGAAGCAGGATGCCTATTGCAAGTTGGCTGCCCAAGTACCAGCCAAAGAAATGGCTTTTGGGGGACTTGGTGGCGGGGTTAACCGTGGGCGTCATACACATCCCTCAAGGTAAGTTTGTATGTGGGTGTCTGTGGGTGTGCAGGGGTGCAATTCATTGCAGGGTCATGCAGCGGAAGGCGAACAAAAGACCTTAACTGGGGAGCTTGTAGTCACGTGCCCAAGAATTTTGCAGCCTGAACAGGAGCAGCAATTCTTTCCTTTTGGAAAGATCTATTGAACTTTGCAGCAAAACCGGCAAATTTGGGGATGGGCAAACAATACCCTTGACTTTGACTCATTTCTACTCCATGCTCCCTCTATTGATCTCCCTTTCTCTCTCTTCCTCCATAGATTTTTGTTGTTCCAAAATTGGTCTCAAATATTTAATTTCTGTTTTCCTAACAAACCTGACAGGGATGTCCTATTTCTGACCTCCATTTTGGGGAAACAAAAAATCTTTCTCTCATTCTTCCTCTCCCCCAGCTGCAGATTCCGAGAGCTGCCCCACTTCTTTGGGGCAGGAGGGTTTCCACTTTCTTGTGCTTCCAAACTACTCCTCTGTTCTTCTTAAGTTCCTTTCTACATGGACTTTGATAGCTGTGTCTGCCTGCCTTCTCTTACTCCCTGATTCCATGCACAGAGTCCCAAATCCATCTGTCAACCTTCTAATTCAAATCTCTGCTATTCTTCTAATCGCCTCTCTCCTTTCACCTCTCCTTGCTTCTTCCTCTTTTAGGATTTTTTTTAATTATTATTTATATGTAGCTGCTCTTTGCACCCCTTATAATCGTTGTCTAGTTTCAGACAGCTGCCTTTCTCTGAACACTTAGGGAGGATGCCTTATGGGTCCCAGTTGTCTAAGAAATTGCAGACAGGGAGGGTAGTCAGTCTTGCTCCAAAGATTGTTCTCTAGGTTATCTTTCTGTCTCTGGTGAGAGTTGAGAGATTGCAGCTATCTGGTGCAAGAAATAAAAGCAAAGTAAAACAAGGAGACCCAGTGCCTAGATGTTTTTCTACTCTGGACTGGGCTCGTGCCTTGCTTGCCCTCCCATTTGTCCCTTGGCAGCCCAGCCTTTGGCAAGGCAGCTGAGCTGGCATTAAAGCCGTGTACACTGCCAAGTCCCCCAGCCAGGACTGCTGTTGCATGTCGTCCTCTAATTGTTGATGGAGAGAAAGAAGGAGGCGTTTGCCAGTCATCCATAGATCCCCTCAGTGAGGATTGGAGGTGCTTTGAACAAACCTTGAGCAGTGTGAGAGAAAAGCTATGGTATTTTCCTATTAAAATGCCACATTCAAAATCCTGCATTTCTGTTTCCAGAGACTGGTGGCTGCTTACATGAAGCAATGCAAAGCTTTCAACACTTTCAAGATATAAGGAGTCATTATCATTTAAACTTCCAGAGACTAGAGTCCAATTCTTCTGGCCTGTGACTAGAATGGAAGCAATATAATAATTAAAGCAGAATAATGAGTGCCTTTCCAAGCTTTCCCACTTAAGCTTTGAACAGACCATATAGAAAGTTGTATTCAGACTCCCTGCATTGGGAAGGGTGAATGGGAAGCATTTGATGTGGTTATGGAATAATTTCATTTATATCTATGAAACTTGGAAAGTAACCTTATTGTCTCAAAGGTTTACTCTTCAGCTAAGTAATTTTGTTTCAAGAAGTGCAATGGGGTGATACTTGTTATCTGAATGTCAGGAATGGAAAGCCTAGAAATGTTTCTCTATTATCAGAAGCCATGCTACTGAATCTAAATATTTGTGGGTTATGGATACTCATACAAGAGTGAGAAAAATGCTCTGTATGTGGACAAAGGTAGGCAAACTTTGTGTTCAAATGAAGTATCAGGAGATACCCCTGGGTGCTGTGGACATCAATTCCTATCATCAACCAGAACAACCAATGTCAAGGAATAATGGGAGTTATCTCTGTGTGGCTGCTTGCTCCAGCATTAGACTATTGTTCTGTCAACTTTAATCCAAGGTTAAGTCCTATATTATTGGAAAAGTGAAATAATTTATTGCCAGTCAGAGTTAGCTGTCGCCCTCTCTATTCTACCAAGTTACAATAGGAAGGACAGAAGATAGAGCTAAGGCCCTCTGCCCCTACTCTTGCCTCAAAGGAACTGGCAATGATAGCAATGCTTTGGCAGGGCAGCCAAGCCTACACCTTGGGGTTTATGTTCTTGGAAATAAACATTCCTGCCCTATTTAATAGTTTGTTCTTGACTTTAGAACTAGTGGGGATTCCATGACTCTTTCTGTTTGTTCTTCCTGCAGGAATGGCCTTTGCTCTGCTCACTTCAGTAGCTCCAATCTATGGGCTCTACACTTCATTCTTCCCAGCCTTGCTGTATATGCTTTTTGGGACAGGGCGTCATGTGTCTACAGGTAGGAGTACTGCAAGACCCATGTCACTTCCAGATGACCAGCTTTCTGTCTCCTAACTCTTTGCAATCCTGTTTAAACTGTTTTCCCCAAATTGATCTGGAATGCTTTGATTGTTTACAAATCTGTTCAGGCATCCAGACATGATAGGCAGTTATGTTAATGTTTCTGGACACCCACAAACCTTCTAGAATGGAAATAGGCAAGTGAAACAGGTTCACATGCCAGCCAATAACTGTGCCTAGTCCTGTCTTCTGGGATCTGCATCTGAACACGGGTTCCTTCCTTGTGTTCCAGAAAGTAAGAGAATACATTGCTCCCTCCCTCCCTCCCTCTCTCTCTCTCTCTCTCTCTGTGTGTGAGAGAGAGAGAGACAGAGAGAGAGACAGAGACAGAGAAAGACACACACACACAGACACACACACACACAGAGAGAGAGAGAGAGAGAGAGAGAGAGAGAGAGAGAGAGAGAGAGAGAGAGAGAGAGAGAGAGAGAATGTATTTATTTCATGCTCCCATTTCAAGTACCAGGCACCAAGATGCTGCTTCTGAAGCTACATTACTGCTATGAAATGTTTTTCCCCAGGCCACAGATACTTCATGGGCACCACAATAAATCACATTGCTTGCACATGCATGCTCCTGGCTAACAGCATTCGAATAAATAGGGAGTTCACTTCACGTGAGTCTTAGGGATGCACTTTCTCCTAGAAGACCTATCTGTCAGGATTCAGTGATTGTTTATAGCTTCTGGTTGGGAAAATACTCTTTAGGGGGGCTTCTTGATGTAATCCTATGAGTGCAGACTTACACTCATAACATTATATTAAGTATGCTTAGGCTAAGTACAGTATAATCTTATTCATGCTCTACGTGAACTTGAAATGTGAAAAGCTTCTGAAGCACTGGTCTGAGTGTTGAGCTATGGTGGATGCTCAGGTCAAGTCCTGCATTGCTTACTGCAAAAGTATTGAGTTTTTAGTGTCCATTTCCTTGATTTATTCAAAGAATATTATGAGAAATACAGATCAGTTCTCATAATTGCTTTTTATAGTTTCCTGTTTCAGAAATAAGGAGGGGGGAAAAAACAGGAGTGTCTTTTAATTACTACTGTGAATTATCCAGAATTCCTTTTGGATATTATTCATACATATCAGGTTTTCTGCAAGGCCCAGTGTATTGTTCAAACCAAGGGTAATTTCTATTGCTCTTGGTCCTGCAATGTGCCAAGGAGATCAGTGGTGGGATTCAAATATGTGAACAACCAGTTCTCTGTCTGGATGCCGCTTCTGGAAGTCCATTCCAGGCCCGAGCAACAACAAAAAAATAGCTACTGGTTCTGCCGAAGTGGTGTGAACTGGCTTAATCCCACCACTGGAGGAGTGTTACATAACAGAACAGGGAGAGGAAATTTGTCATCCTTCACCTGTTTTGGATTCCAGTTTCTGTAAGTCCCTAATTCCTTGCCCTGGCAGTTGGAATTGGGTGGTGTTTAACCATGGAGATTAAAACCTTGCCTTCCTACCTCAACCTCTTCCCACTCCACAGGCACATTTGCTGTTGTCAGTCTGATGACAGGCTCCGTGGTGGAGCGCTTGGTTCCCATCCCCCAGCAGGCCAATGGCACAGGTCCTGCTGAAGTCGCCTTGTTGGAGAGACAACGCATTGAGGTAGCTGCCGCCATGGCCTTTCTCATGGGGCTCCTCATGGTGAGTTCAGGGGGATGCTGTAACTCTATCGGGGCCTGTGAAGATGGGTCCACTGGGGAGGTCATACATGCAATGGTGGGATTCAAATATGTGAGCTGTGTGGACGCCGCTTACGGAAGCCCGTTCTGGGCCTGGCCAACAAAAAATTAGCTACCAGTTCTGCTGAACTGGTGCGAACCAGCTGAATCCCACCACTGCTTGCGTAATACAAACAAGTGATTGGGTTATCGTGCCGTGAAAATGTGGGATTGACAAATTAGAAAGATGTTCCTTCTGAACTTGAGCATTTAGTTTTGTTCGCTTAATGAATACCAGTTTCATTGCCTAATCTTATGCATGTGTGTGTGTGTGTGTGTATACACACACACACACACACACACACATGCATACATACATACATGTGGCTTCTCAAATATAAAATTTTCAATAAGTAATTATTAATAAGGAATTGTGAAGCAATATAAATGTAATTTGACATGTTTCATGTATTGTTTGATGATATTTGAAAATGTTGAAGTTGACTTTTGTAATTTTTCTTTTATGGTAATCATAGTCTTGCTGCTACTGTTTACATTTTTCTTGAGTTTAACAAGCAAACCAGCACTAATGAAATATTTTAAAATATTTTATTTGTAAAAAAACTGCTGTACAATTTTCCTAGTTATCTGTTTTGTAGTGTTCTGAGTGTGATAACAGTGAGGTCAAGTAATCTCTAAAGTTCATTTAAGGTTAGTGTACAGAACCAAAGTTGCTTCTGGGTAGTGTCCTTTATAAAAGGACATGACACAGAAGAAAAAGAGGATTAGGGGAAAAATTGTTAGACCTAATCCATACATTTCAAGCTTATGTTCACATAAGCATAAAAATAAGAAAGTTGCTTCATTAAAACAATGATACTTGAGATAACTGAAGGAAGTTTTAAGGTTTGTGGGAAGTCAGCCCCCCCCCAGAGAAAGAAATATTTTTGGGAATACTAAAAGGCAGAATATTATATTTCCCCAAAGGATATTAAAGGCAGAACCCGCCCTTGCCCCCCAAAAGTATCTGTGCCCCAAACAGAAACCAGGTCTGTAGAAATGCAGGTGTGATAATCTTGTCAGGAAGATTGGAGCCACGAAGCTTGGAGTTAATGGGATTGGAAAGACAAAGATCCCTAGAATCGACAATCCCTCACACCAAAAAAATCCAACACAGGACATAGCCATCAGCCACACCCCCAGGGAAGCAGGATATGACCTTTGGGACATAAGGGGATTAACCCACCACCATCAGAATACCAGAAAGGCACACTCAGGGTCAGGTCAAAGTTCATGCCACAGGAACAACTCCAAACAAAAGCTGAAGAAGGTATAAAAACCCACCACTCCATACTACACGTGTTCAGCTTTCCTAGAGCCACGCTTCTCTCTGGCTCTGCTCGTCAATAAACTGCAACCTTCTTTCTAAAGCAGTCTCCATTTTGTTTATTCCTGGCTTGGACTGGACCCTGATGAAGATTTTTCTTTCAACAGGTTCTTACAACGTATTTATAAACCTGAAAATAAAAACAGAAGAAAAATCTTCTAATTTTGCCTAGAAAGGAGCAAACTTAATAACAGCTCCATATTACACGGCTTTCTCTTACCAGTGGAAGAAGTAAAACCAAAAACACTGAATCTTTTTTCAGGAAACGTCACATAACTAACTCTGTCATCTCTTTCCTTAATCCCAGGTCATGATGTTTATGTTTCACTTGGGCTTCCTTTCCACCTACCTCTCGGAACCTGTGGTCAAGGCCTTTACTAGTGCCGCTGCCTTGCATGTGGTGGTTTCTCAGCTGCAGAGCCTCCTGGGCATATCCTTACCACGCCCCAATGGCTACTTTGCCATTTTCAAGGTATGGGGGAAATACACATTCTGGGGCTATTTATGAAGAGAGAAGATGCCTCTCATCCCTAACCCATCTAACCCTGTCCTAATATACCGAAGATGTTTGCTTCTCTAAGCTACTACGAGTCTACCCTTTTAAGTAGGCTGTTGTGTAGTGAGTTCTTTGCGCAGGAAAGGAGACGAGGCAAGTGAGTTCAACAAAGTTCATGGTTTATTGCTTGCAGGATCTGAACTGAGAATTGGGCTGCAGCTTGCAGCAATTTATAGCCTGGCCCCTAGGCGGCAGCCAATAGGTTTAAAGCAACCCATTGCCGCCTAGGGACAGCCAATAGCAGCACTGGAGACCTGGAGTCTGGGTTGCTGGAGAGCCGTTAGCTGCTGCAGCTTACCACGTCGTGTTACAACTGAGCCTAATACATAACACCCCTCCCCTCTTAGATCAGACAACATCATAGCAATAATTGGCAAACAGTACAAGTTACAAGACTTAACATCATAGCAACTTTTGCAAAAAAATACAAATTACATTATAGCATCAGTTAGCCCAAATGAATAGACTTCCATTATAGCACACGAGACAGTTAACATCAAAGCTCCAATACTGTTTCAGTACAGTGACAAGTTACAGTACAGGCAACATTATATTTCCTTTATTTTACAACATAATCAGTTAGATAAGAAGGAGGCTTGCGTGCCCTTGTCAAACGCCTTGGGGTTCCAGTCACTTTCTGGTCTACCAGCTTACCCATCGGGCTAGGTAGACCAATGTCCCTTGATGCACCTGAGTCAAAAGAATTAGATGCTCTCTGGCTGGCCTCTCCAGGTTGGCCCACCCCATACTGATCAGCAGAGTTGGCACAGCATTTGTTAAAGTCTGGTTGGCTTGCTCCTTCAGGGGATCCATGTTGCACTTCTGGGCTCCCCTCCTCTATGCCCAGTTCCTCATTGCTTAAGAAGGAAGAGTCTTGAGAGACCAGGCTTGGCTGCAAGTTTGAGGACTTTGTGAAGGATTTATGTCGCAGTCCTCGCTTAGTGGCCATTCTGGAAACCGTTTTCTGAGTTGATCAATGTGGCGTCTGACAACTCACCCTCCCTACAGCCCCACTTCGTAAGAGGGACCAGATGATTTGGTAATTTTACCAGGAACCCACAGATTCCCATGTCCATAGTTTCTGGCCCACACCCAATCGCCCATTTGCAGCCCCCTTGGGGGTTTTGGTCAAGAGGCTTCTGCTGCCACTCTATCTGGATGCAACCTTTCCAGTTTAGTGATCAGTCACCTCCCCCAACGAAGTTCTGCAGGACTTTTTCCTGTAGCAGTGCAGGGCGTAGAATGTTGGCAGAGTAAAAAAATTTGCCAGTCTGTGATGCCAGTCACCTGTTACAATGTGTTTGAGTGATTCCTTCGTGGTCCTCACCATTTGTTCAGCTTGACCATTAGAAGACGGGTGAAAAGGGGCAGACGTTGCATGCCAGATAAGATTTGCTCTTAGGAAGGCCTGAAATTCAGCAGCAGTGAATTGGGCCCCATTGTCTGAAACTAAGACATCTGGCAACCGATGTGTGGCAAAGAGTTTTCTCAGCACCTAGATGGTCCTAGCAGTAGTCATATTTGCAACTGCAATTACTTCCAGCCATTTGGAGTGGCTGTCCACCACTATGAGAAAAAGCTGTCCCTGAAAGGGCCCAGAGTAGTCTATGTGAATTCTAGACCAGGGAGTGTGCGTTTCCTCCCACCTGTGAACTGGGGCATGTGGCATCTCAGGCCTAGATTGCTGGCATGTATAACAACCATGTACCTGTGCCTCAATGTCCTTGTCAAGGCCAGGCCACCAAAGGTAGCTTCTTGCTAAAGCTTTCATTCTAACAATGCCTGGATGGCCCTCATGTAATGACTGTAAAACCCTGTCTCTCAGTGAAGAGGGGATTATGACTGTTTCCCCATAGGATGCACCCCTTGTGAGCTGATAGCTCATGTCTTCTGACAAAATAATCTGAAACTCAAGAGCCTGGGCTTTTATCTAACCACCCCATATGTACCCATGAAAGCACTCTACTAAGTGTTCTATCTGTAGCTGTTTCTGCAGCAATGTCCCTAGCATGGAGGGGAAATTCTGGCAGGTCCTGAATGGACAGAATTCTGGCCGCAGGGGCCGGGTCTGGTTCCGTTAGTGGCAGTGGGAGTCTGCTGAGGCCATCAGCATGGCCCATTTATTTACCAGGATTGTGAACCAATTTGAAAGTGTATGCAGATAAGAAAATAGACCATCTCAACATTCTTGGAGAAGGTATGTGGGGGGTTTGTTTGTCTGTTGTGAAGAGTCCCAACAGTGGTTTGTGGTCTGTAAAGACTGTGAAGTCCCTGCCATATAAATAGTCATGGAATTTTTTTTATTCCAGCAACAATGGCTAGGGCCTCTTTGTCAATTTGAGCATAGTTACGCTCAGCAGATGACAGTGTCCTAGAATAAAATGCAATAGGGACTTGTGTTCCATTCTTTTCTAAATGACTCAAGACTGCTCCCACCCCATAAGGAGATGCATCACATGCTAAACAGACTGGTTTAGACTCCCTAAAATGAGTTACAGTGGATTTAACTGACAACAGTGCCTTTAAGTCCTGGAAGCTTTTTTCATGAATGCTGGTCCATTTCCATGGAGCTTTCTTATCTAAGAGCCTGTGAAGAGGATCTGCTAATGCTGCCTTGTTAGGCAGAAAGGCATGGTAGAAGTTGAGGAGGCCCAAGAATGCTTGTAGCTCTCCTTTGGATTTAGGACTAGGAGCCATTTTAATGGCCTTCACTTTGGATTCAGCAGGGTGAATACCATTAGCATCAATTCAAAATCCCAGAAATTCTGTTGAAGGGACCCCAATACTACATTTACTCTTTTTTAGTTTGAGGCCTGCTTCGCGAAGCCTCTATAGGACAGCCCTGAGCCTGTTGGCTAACACTTCTGTAGATTCCCCAGCAATAAGAACATCATCAAAATAAGGGCAGACGCCCTGAATGCCTTTAAGTGTGCGCTCCATGATTCCCTGGAAAATGCCTGGAGCTACGCTAACTCCAAATTGTAAACGCTTAACCTTGAAAGCCCCCCTGTGAGTCATGATCGTCTGAGCCTCAGCTGTTGCCTCATCAACCGGCAATTGCTGATAGGCCTGTGCTAAATCTAATTTAGTGAAAATAGTACCTCCTTGCAAGGAAGCTAAAATGTGGTTGACCACTGGGACAGGGTAAGCGTGTTACTTAAGGGCTTTATTAATTGTACATTTATAGTCTGCACATATCCTAATTTCCCCGTTGGCCTTAAGCGGGGTGACTATAGGAGTTTCCCACTCCCCACCATCAACTGGTTGTAAAACGCCCTGTTCTACAAGCTTGTCTATTTCTGAGTCAATTTTATGTTTGAGGGCAAAAGGGACCCTTCATGGCTTAACCCTAATGGGAACTATGTTGGGGTCTAGCTTGAATGAGATAGGCCATCCTGTGTATGCTCCTAGGGCTGAATCAAAAACATCTGCAAAGTCCTCGCAAGCTGACGAAAGGTTTGCAGCTTGTGTCCGGTTGATACCAGTTATCTGAATGCCTAAGGCATCAAACCAATCAAGTCCTATGAGACTCATTCTCTGGCCCCCTACTACTATGACATCCAGGTGCCCATAAAACCCCTTAAATTTTACAGCCAAGGTGGCTTCTCCCTTAACTTTGACTTGAGCATTTTGAAAGTCAGTTAAAATTATGTCTGAGGGCCTCAGCTTGGCCCATTTATTACTGCACCTGCACACGAAATTGAAGGTGTCCTGAGAAATAATGGAGACAGCAGAGCCAGAGTCTAACTCCATTTTACAAGGGACTCCTTGTAGCTCTACCTGCAGTTTGAGTTTAGGTTTGAGGGGGTGATGGACCCCTGTGCGGCATATGCTTCTACGGCTTCTACAAAACCCCACACTGAATGGACCCTGGGCCCCGGTACCTTTCCTGGTCGGATTTTCCGACTGGTGTTTGGGTGGCCAATCCCGCTGGCAAGCTCTGCAGACCACTGCGATGCAGCCTGTTTTGCTGCAGGCCCTGCACGTGGATGACCGGAATCTGCAATCGGCACAAAAATGGTTGCCACCACACCCTTTACATCTAGGCAAGGGAACTGCCTTGTAAGTGTTCTCTTGCTGTTTACTGCTGCATTGCTGCGTGTTGGTTTGCTTGTGAAGCTTGTTGACTTCAGGATCTTCTTCCTCCGAAGATTCCTCTAAGTGTTTGGCGTCCTCGTGGTGGACTGTTTCTTCATGTTTTGTCATTTTGGCGGGCTGGACTGTTTGGACTGCACCCCCAGTGGCCCCATCTGCCATAACTTCGTCTTGAGCTTCTAAAAATGTTAAGTTCGGTCTGGCAAAAAGTCTTTATTGGAGCGTTTGGCTCCGCAGGCCACAGACGAGCCGGTCTCGCGGTTGCTCTTCAAGGTTCAAGAATTTACAGAGGCATGCGGCCTGCCTCAAGGCCATGATGAATTTTGATGCTGTTTCACTGGGTTGCTGCACTCACTGATCAAACGTGAAGCCGCCAGGCAATCTCTAACATCTTTGGCTGAAAATGCTCTCCCAGCTTCTTCCTGAGGTCCGCGTAGGAAATCGATTCTAGCGGTGTTGGAGTGAAGAGGTTTTCGGCCAGGTCGAAAGTGGCTGGGCCACACACGCAGAGCAGCGTTGCGGCCTTCAGCCCATCTTCTGCAATTTGGTTTGCCTGGAGGTAGTTTTCTACCTGGGACAAGTAGGAAGGCCATCCCTCTGGATGCTTCACATCAAATTCGCGAAGTCTTCCGACCTTCGGCATTCTGTCTTTGGCTGGTTCCTGCGGTTTTCGATCCTGCTTCTCCAAGTCCCAGAGACTGAATCTGCTGAGCATGTGGTCACTAGTGTGGCTTGCTAGGCGACCATATGCAGGGGGGAAATGCCTTTTCCTTCCAGGCGTGAGCTGCCTCTCCCCTAGTGAACTTCAGTTCTTTTGGAGAAGCAGGATCCCACCTTCGTCACCAGTGTTGTGTAGTGAGTTCTTTGCGCAGGAAAGGAGATGAGGCAAGTGAGTTCAACAAAGCTCATGGTTTATTACTTGCAGGATCTGAAATGAGAATTGGGCTGCAGCTTGCAGCAATTTATAGCCTGGCCCCAGGCGGCAGTCAATAGGTTAAAGCAACCCATTGCCACCTAGGGACAGCCAATAGCAGCACTGGAGACCTGGAGTCTGGGTTGCTAGAGAGACGTTAGCTGCTCCAACTTACCACGTGGTGTTACAACTGAGCCCAATACATAACATAGGCCATTTAAGAACCTGGCACTGCAGGGATTGCAGAAATGTTCTTTATTGTACTATGAAGAACAACAGAATCTTGAAAGCCTACCGAAGCTTCTGCCTGTCCCAACTTAATACAAAACAAAATCAAGATAGGGAATGTTGGGGTTCTTTCTCATGTTTTCCTATGTCTCAGGACTGGGTAATCTTTCAACTAAACAGCTCTTCTATACCTTCCTCAAGTTTCACATTGCATTTCTTGTCAGCATGTTTTCTTACAGCATAGCCATACTTTGTCTTTCCTTCCCTCCCCAGGTTACAGTACTTTAGGCAAAATTCAGTGGATCCCCAGCTCTGCTGAATCAGCCTACCAGGGCCCTTAGTGACTGCTGCTAGTAAATTTAGTTGATGCCTTGATGCTCAATAAGCATATGTTAACTTCTGTTTATTAAATGGGAAACACCCCTGTGTTACTCCCCAGACACTGGCCTCTGTTGTGGAAGCGTTGCCCTTAACCAACATGGCAGAACTGCTTATCTCTGGGCTCTGCTTAGCTGTGCTGGTACCAATCAAAGAAATCAACCACCGTTACCGTAGCCGGATGTGGGTTCCCATCCCAGGAGAGATTATCATGGCAAGTACTGACCCTTTACTCTACCAAATACAGCCATTGATGGCCATAAGTTGGGGAAACTCATTTCTTAACTTAACAAATGATGCCCACAGGGTTCATTGCTCCCTTTTTTTGTTTCTTGAGGTTATCAGTATATTTAGGTTATAAATATACATTACACACACACCCTACACACACACACACACAATAGAGGCCAAAGAAGTGATTGAAAGAATAGAAGAAGAGCATGTAGGTAGATCATTGTTCCAATAGTGGGTTTGTCAAGAAAAACCTGAGTGCTCTACTAAGGACTAAACTAGAAATGATGTTAAGCATTCCTTTGTATTGAACACATCATTTAAAAAAAATAGAGAAGCAAACAAATAGCTATTCAAATATGTTTGGGTTTATCCTCATATCCACCTAACCATGACACAAATGTGGCCTCGAAGAGCCGTGGTGGTGCAGAGGCAGGCTAATTCTGCCCACAGCCAGGCCTTTGGTCCTCACCACTGATGGTTGACTCAGCCTTCCGTCCTTCTGAGGTTGGTAAAATGAGGAGCCAGATTGTTGGGGGGGGGGTGTGTGCAATAGGCTGACTCTGTAAAAACTGCTTAGAGAGATCTGTAAAGCACTGTGAAGTGGTATATAAGTCAAAGTGCTATTGCTATTGAAGAAGTTTAAAGCCGTTGTTAGTTATTCCAGTTTTAAAGGGCTGTTTTCTGTCTTATTCTGACTCAGTTTGCCATTGACACACTGTAGCGTGCTTCATTCGCAATCTAGTTGCTAAGTTAATAGCCAGCCTCTCTTGTTGTGGACAGATCCACCAGTCACTGGAAACTGCCCCTCATTGCCATTTTGTCTTGGGCTGCAGGAGAGACTGAACACTGAAGTACCTGCCTTGAACACTGAAGTACCTGCCTTGACTCATGCTTTCTGCAGCATGTCAGGTCCTCTATAGACAACCTACAAATAAAGTTTAGCATATTTCTGAAAAAGTACTGAATTTGTACTTAAAAAACAGGGCTTGCACTGGTTTGAAAAAAAATATATGCTAGGAGTGTGCTGCATGGAGAATTGATTAAAACCAGGAAAGTTATCTTGGTTCTGTCAGCTATATGTTTGCTAGTTCTGTCACCACTGAGCACATTAAAGATTTTCCACTGCTTCTGTCAACTGTGGGTTTTCTACAGTTGTACTTTTGACTGGCTTTATCACAGTGGGAAGGGGTGGTGCCATTTTGCCTGCTCCATTCTCGATACAAGGCTGCCATCACCAGCTTCGAGGACTCAGTTGGACATACTGCCAGCGCCGCCATTTTGTGGCAACATTATGCAGCACTTGCCCAACAGAAACACAAGTTACGTAATACTTGATCTTCTTTTCAAAGACATATACGCCAGCTCTAGCTGACATAGGAAAAAAAAATCCTTAACTAAGTTCAGTATTCATCCCTATCACACTTAATAAATTCAGGCTTCAGTCTTGCAGCAAATATATTTGAGAGATAGATCAATATACTTGGAGAGACTTGATTTTTCAGATCTCCAGATATTAACAGATGCAACCAATTTTTTTCAAAGATAATGGTGTTGTTGTTTTTCATAAAGATATTGTGGGTAACACTTCTTTTAATTATCTTATTTATTTGAATTCTTTGGATAGGTACTGCTTGCCACGGGAATCTGCTTTGCTTCCTCTCTGAATACCCACTATAATGTACAGATCGTTGGGCACCTCCCAGCAGGGTAAGATCCTTTCCTATCTCCATTTCTCCCTATTTTGCACATTGGCTAAAGACAAGGGCACTGCCACTCTATTGGCATGGCATCAAAAATGCAACTTCCTGTCTTAGCCTGATGCTCTGGATTGGACCACACAGTGGTCAGCTTGGCCCTGGAGATGGATGATGGGGAGGGGCAATGAATGATCTTTTCCCCAGCACACAGTGATTCCTATTCCACCGTTCTTTCATGCAGGTTCCCACAGCCCCAGCTCCCAGCTCTGCATCTGCTGCCCCAAGTGTTGGGTGACACGGTGGCCCTCGCTTTTGTGGCCTATGCCATCTCAGTGTCGCTGGCCATGATCTACGCTGAGAAGTACCACTATGTCATTGACCCCAACCAGGTGTGTGCCCATCTTGGGAGCCTGGGTCTCCTCCTCCTTCCAGTCAAGGAGTTTGCCTAGCTGCCCATCCCCTTATGCTTGTCAACCTGTTTTAACTGCCTGTATCCTGAAGGATCTGGTTTTCCCAGAGTCCTTCTTCCTTGATGTATAACTTGACAGCTACCTTGAATTGGCTTCTGATTCTGACTTGAAGTTTCAGATTGACATCAGTGACAGACAGAATAGGAGCTACACAATTCTTGATTCTTTTTCACTGCACTTCAAGTAGTTGAAAGATATCTCACAAAGCCAGTGTGAGGCCAACACTCCCATTCTTAACCTTTTTAATTGTGCTCTTGCTCTGCACTTGGAAGCTTTCTTTTCAGAATTTGAAGTTCAGAGATGAACATTGTTGTAGAGGTTCCTGTAGTTGGGCTCTGCACTACTCTTTTTTTTCCAGCCATGCTTGAGGTCCTGTTGAAGGGAAAGCCATGGAAGTTTTCCATGCAGCATATTAAATGTTCCTCAAGTTGGAGATGTTTTCCCTAAGGTGCATTTTTGTGCACATTCACTTTAAACAGACTTTGGCTAAGCATTAGAGGAGACCTTTCAAAGCCAAACCTCACAATAGTCAATCCAGGACAATAAAAGCCAAGCCAGATTATAACCCCCAAATAGCTTTTCCAGTTGAGGAACACTGGAAACTATAATTCTCTGAGATTCTTACTATGATCCTGGTGAATTTCCAGTTTGTACAGAATTCTTTGGAAAGAGTGATATTAATAATAAAACCAATTAAAACTGGGCTCTATTTGTGCTATAAAACAACCAGAGACCAACCGGCTCTTCTTCTCTGTTATCTCATAGGAACTTCTGGCTCACGGTGTTTCAAACCTAGTCTCCTCCCTCTTCACCTGTTTCCCCAATTCAGCCACTCTGGCTACAACTAACATTTTGGAGAGTGCTGGTGGACATACACAGGTACTGGGAGAACGCCTTATTTGGTACATTTCTTTTTGTTGCTGAAATATACCAGATACAAACAGCAGATTGCTTGAGATATTAAAAAAAAAAGTTCAAAGCACCGAGTACATTTGCAAAAGCACGAAAGATGTTTGGTTTTGTTGTGGATGTGGATGTGGATGTGGATGAGGTAGTAACAGTGGCTGGCCAACTTTTTTTTTTTCCTGCCAGGGCTTCTCTGTCTTCAAAGCTTGCCCCAAAAAGATTCATTAACTTGGAGATGAAGTTTCAGACACAAGCCTTTTCTAATTATTAATAGAAGATCTGATTATTGATTGGGTTATGAACTACAGCTTTCAGCGAGAGGCACCAGTTCCTTTCACTATTGCCACATGTCCATGCTGGGGGGAAAAACACCTGTCTCTGATGAAGATGTATGGAGCTGAAGGTGAAGTGTGAATCTCTCAGCTTTGATACCTGATCAGCAAGATATACATTTAAGGAGCGCAGAACTGTACACGTATGGACACATGTTTTCAAAGTAAATAATCCTGTATTCAAGATTAAGCTGGATAACAATCCTAGTTTAGCTAGAGTTCTGTAATTTAGAAGCTGACAAATCCTTTAGGAATAAAAGATAGAAACGAGGGCCAAAAAACAAAGCAAAAAATTATTTACATTGGTTTGGACTGCTGTATAAATTTCTCTGAAGCAAGGACATGAGGGAGAGCAAGGAGAGTTTAGAACTTTAGATCCTTAGCCTTGGATCTGTGGCTTCTTCCTTCGTGACTTTGGTCCAGTCTCTACCTTACCACATCCTCCTCCTACCTAATGTTGAGGTTTCTCCTATGGGAAAAAAATGATATCAGCAATTGGGGAAGAGAAAGAATTTTAACTATCCAAAATGCTTTTCTGGCAGTGTTAGAGGGAGAAAGCTGCCCCGTACTTTCTGGAGATGGCACTGGTAGTATGCTGGCTGGGGAGCCAAAGGATTGCCTTGTATTAACATAATGGCGATATATAGATTTGTTTATCTATTGGCTGCCACTACCTCTTGGGTACCCTTCGTCCAGTGCGCTCACACAGGGAGGGTCTTCTCAGGGTGCCGCCGGTAAAAGATTGCCAGCGGATAACACCCAGGGGGAGGGCCTTCTCTGTGGGTGCGCCTGCCCTCTGGAACCAGCTGCCCGTGGAGCTTAGGACCGCCCCTGACCTTCGTTCATTCCGCCGGGACCTGAAGACCTGGCTCTTTGAGCTCTCCGGCCCAGGCTGAGAATTTTTAACTGGGGTTTTTATTTAAGGGATAATTTAATCTTTTTAAATTGTTTTTTAACTTTTGTATTTTGTACTGTTTGAGTTTAAATACCCTGTAAACCACCCTGAGTCCTTCGGGAAAGGGTGGTATATAAATTTAATAAAATAAAATTAAATTAAATTACTGTATGAATACAAAAAAAAATTGTTTTTGTTTTTTTGCACTTGGTTCCCAAGAAACCTACTGTCTTTCTTAAGACTGTCTGACTTTACCAGCTTTCCTTATCCACAGCTTTCTGGACTCTTCACCAGTGCCATTGTCCTGATTGTGTTAATATGGATTGGACCACTCTTCCATTATTTACCAAAGGTGAGCTAGATGCAGGAATGGGCTGGCAAAACCCAAAGAATTATGTTCTTTTTTTAAAAAAAACCTAATCCTCAAACAAGAATAATTTATGCATGTCTATTTTAAGTATTTGTTGTATGTATAATTTGGATAGCTTTGATAAATGAATGTAGACTGAGGCTGCTGGGTTTCTTTAATGGACATTTTATTTATTTGATTACTTTTGGTTAACCCTAAGCAGTGCTTAGCTATGGTAATTGCTAGTGAGGTTTCTCAAGAGGGCCATTGTGCCTTTAACAAGAAGCTTCCTCCTTGTGACCTTGGCCTTGCATTGCTGCCTTTTCAATGTAGCTCTGGAATTTCTAATCAACTGTTCCCTGATTGTCCTTCAGTCAATCAGTTCTTGGGCGTGGGTAGGTTGTAAGGACTGATTTCCTTCCAGTAATGTTTTTCTTTGAGAAATAGCACTGTTTCAGAATTTAAAAACCAAAAAAAGGAAGAAGACAGAAAACTATTAGCAATTAAAACTATCATTTTCAGGAAATAGAATTCAGTGGAAATTTAGTAATGTTGCATCAACAAAAAACAGTTACATGAAACTAGAGCTATAAGAAATAAAGTATTGAAGTAAAACTACATATTTTGGGGGGGGATGCAGAATGAGGCTAGTTTTTTTTTCAAAAAAAATATACTAGGAGAATTTTAAGCATAGACATGGGATACGTTACCACCATTTAAATTTTGCATCCACTTGTAGAAAAACAGTCTTTTTTTGTAAAATTTTTATTATTTTTTTTCATACAAGTCAGTAGTACTTACTGTATTTAACAAACATTATCATTCACTAATACAAATTTAATTACTAATCCTTTATTCTTTTCTCTGGCCATTGATAAAATAAGTCCCAAGTTTGAAAGTATTCTGCTTCTTCTTTTTCTTTCAATCCCAAAGTGAGTCTATCCTTTTCCGCACATTCTAATATTTTTTTAATTATTTCTTCCACTGGTGGTATTTCTTCATTTTTCCAGTATTGTGTGAATATGATTCTTGCCGCTGTTATCACATGTAAAATCAAATACTTTGTTTATCAATCTTTTTCTGGCATTATACTTAATAAAAAAGGTTCAGCTTTGAAATCTACATGTTTTCCCAACATCTTTTCTAGCCAAGTATGTATTTTTGTCCAATACCTCTTTGCTTTAACACATGTCCACCATACGTGATAATAAGTACCTGACTTGTGTTTACATTTCCAACATTTAACTGACATATTTTTAAACATTTTTGCTCATCTTGCTGGTGGCAAGTGCTATTTATAAAACATTTTATATAAGTTTTCTTTATAAGAAGTTGATGTTGTCAATTTATAATTTCTTTCCCACACGTTTTGCCATTTTTCTAATTCTATGTTATATCCAAAATTCTATGCCCATGTTATCATTGTTTCTTTAACTTGTTCATTTTCCATTTTCAAATTCAATAAAAAGTTATAGATTTTCTTAATTAGTTTCTCATCATAGGTTAATAATGTCTGGTCAAACAAGGTCTGCTCTTTATAAAATCTGTACAGTTTAACATCTGTATCGTATCTAACTTGCATTTATAAGTATGCCCACCATGATAGAGCAATGCCTTGATTTTCCATCTCTTGATTATATTTTAAATTCCCCTCAGAATTTAGAATATCTCTATATGTACATATTTTCTTGAAATTAACTAAGTTTGGATGTACAAATTCTTCCATTGTTGAAAGCCATTCTGGAATTTTCAATTATATTTTACATTTTATTTTTTCCCAGGTTAACAGTAATGCGTATCTTATATAGTGGTTTTGAAAATACTTATGAATTTTATTTTCCCCATACCATAAGAAAGCGTGCCAACCAAGTTGTAAATCATGTCCCTCCAAATATAACAACCTTTTTTTCTAAGAGTTATCCATTCTTTTTATCCATGTTAATACAGATGCTTGATAATATAAAACCCACTCTGGCAAGCCAAAACTTCCATTTTCTTTAGCTTCTGGTAACATTTTCAATTTGATTCTAGCTTTCTTTCCTTGCCAAATAAATTTCAAAATTAGTGAGTTTAAATCTACAGAAAAAAATTGTCTTTTATAGGTATCATTTGGAATAGAAATAATATTTTTGGTAATATATTAATTTTCACTGTGGCAATTCTTCCTAACATCAACAATTGCAAGTTTTTCCATTTTTCCAGGCCCAGTCTTATTTAGTTCAATAATTTTATATAGTTATCTTCTTTTATCATTGAACATCTTGCTGTTAAATATATTCCCAGGTATTTAATCTTTTTGACTATTTGTAGTTCTATTTTTTCTGACACTTTTTTTTGTTTATCTGTGAGATTTTTTAACTATCACTTTAGTTTTTTCTCTGTTTATTTTCAGTCCTGCTATTTCTCCATATTGTTCTATATTTCCAATAATTTAGGAATCATCTCTAAAGGTTCCTCTAGAATAAATACTTCCAGTAATGGTTTTTTTTGAGAAATAGCACTGTTTCAGAATTTAAAACCCCAAAAAAAGAAGACAGAAAACTATTAGTAATTAAAACTGTCATTTCCAGGAAATAGAAGCAAATTATTTAACGGTACATTCAGTGGAAATTCAGTAATATTGCATCAACAAAAAACAATTACATGAAACTAAAGCTACAAGAAATAAATTATTGAAGTAAATACATTTTTGGAGAGGCAGTGGATGCAGAATGAGGCTAGTTTTTTCAAAAAAAAATATACTAGAAGAATTTTAAGTAGAGACATAGGATATGTTACCATTTAAATTTTGCATCTACTTGTAGAAAAAAACTTAATGATGCTAAAATGGTACAGTATAGAAGCCCATTCTTACAGATACTAGTAGATTGATGTGGATATGGCAGCTCTTAAAAATCTAGTCTGGCACATGGTTAGACATATCTACTATTGGATTTGGATTTATCTTATGTGTAGCTTGTGTTGTACATATTCTGAAGCTTTGGTCCAAGAGGTAGCACTTCAATTTCTATACCAGGCAATTTAGAATGCCAAGACTGGCCTATTTTCCAAACACTGTTATCACCTGTGGTTGCAATAATAAACCTATGTATGTTCATATTTACTAGGGATATGTTGGAACTGCTGTCTTTGAACTCTTTTATATGAGGTCCCCATCATTACATCATCCATTCTGGATGCTAGTGAATTCCTACTGTACTGAAGCTTTAAAATACTTCTTAGCAGGAAAGAACATCTGGAACAGCTAATGAACGATACACAAGAAAATAGCAATGGGGGATCCTTTGATCAAGGGAAAGTCTACTCTCATTGAGGGAAAAGACAACAGGAGTAGTTATTCTAAAGATCTATGTTTTTAGACAGACACATTAAGTTATAATAATAATAATAATAATAATAATAATAATAATAATAATAATAATAATAATAATAATAATAATAATAATAATATAAAATTGGAAGGGACCTTGGAGGTCATCTAGTCCAACCCCCTGCTCAGGCAGGAAACCCTATACCATTTCAGGCAAATGGCTGTCCAGTCTCTTCTTAAAAACCTCCAGTGTTGGAGCATTCACCACCTCTGGAGGCAGGTTGTTCCACTGGTTAGGTGTTCTAACTGTCAGGAAGTTTCTCCTTAGTTCTAGGTTGCATCTCTCCTTGACTAGTTTCCATCCGTTGCTTCTTGTCCTGCTTTCAGGTGCTTTGGAGAATAGCTTGACTCCCTCTTCTTTGTGGTAGCCCCTGAGATATTGGAACACTGCTATCATGTTTTGTGGTTAAATGGATATTTTTTCTTCTCTATTTTCCCGTAATCATATTTTGGTTCCTTAAAATAATTTTCTATACTCCTGCTTACTGAAGTCTAGGTTCATAAGTACCATAAAACCACTGCAGCCAACATATCTATAAATCTGAAAATAAAAAAGGGAAGGAAATTTCTTACTTTTGTCCTAGGAAGGACCAAACCCACAATTCGTACTTGGTGGTAGCAACGTATTAATGTAGGAGGAAATTGCTGCACCAAGAAGACCCTGGATGGGATTGGGAAGGAAGATTTTTTTTTTTGGAGGTAAAAGAGGAGAGATGAGATTTGAGCAGGAGAGGACAGGTCCATCCCACTAGTCAATCTTGACCTGTTTTGAAAAGACAGGGTCTCTTTATGTGATTCCTGATTTTTTTTCTCATGTCAGGCTGTCCTAGCTTGTATCAACGTCACCAGTCTTCGACAGATGTTTCTGCAGTTCCGGGACTTACCTGAGTTGTGGAGGATCAGCCACGTGGACTTCGTAAGTGGCAGTAACATCTGGGAATCTCCTGACACCTAGCTATTAAAAATGAAGCCTTATACTGTAGATGTTCCTTCTCCTATAACTGTTATATAGGTGCTCAGCATGTGCATTTGGAATCTATTATTGCTGTTGTTATTAAACTGCATTTGTTATTTTGCTATTCTTTTAACTTATGAGGTGTGAAGACACTTCCTAATTTAAAGCTGTGATAGGCTGGAATGGGATGGTCTCCATTGAAATCTTTGGAACTTTCTGTGCTGCTTCGGAATTAGGTGGCTCTATTACTGTCTTTTCAATTCTCTTACAGGCTGTGTGGATGGTCACGTGGCTTTCCGTGGTTGTGCTTAGTGTGGACTTTGGCCTGGCAGTGGGGGTTGTGTTCTCCATGATGACTGTTGTATGCCGCACACAGAGGTAACTTCATAGTAGTGGTCCTTCCTTTGCTACGTTCTCATGCTGAATGCTGGATTAAAGCCCAGCTGTTGGGATGCAAGATCCTCTTGTTAAGTGTGCCAAAAAGATCATTCTTGAAAGGGGATCATAATAATTGAGGCGGATTTTCTGCCCCACCTCTTGTCGTCAACCATAGGCCTAGGCTAAGTCCTCCTTGGTTTCCAAACATCCATGTAAATATGCAGAGTATCCTTTAAGACTGTATCCTTTTAAAATGCTATCTCTTCCTTGTCCCCAAGGGCCACCAAAATATTATCTGCATGTTTCTTGGGCAAAGGCTATTCTATACATATGTTGTATATAGCATGTTTATATGTACCCTTTTTTGAGAGCAGGCAACAGAATTTCATTTTTAATGTGTGCCAGTTTGCCCACAGTAAAAAAAAATGACAATAAAGGTTATCTATCTATTTTACTCTGCATTTATTTGTTTGTTTGTTTGTTTTACAGGGCTGAATGCTCTGTGCTGGGCAGAGCAGCTGATACAGAAATCTACAAGCCTGTCAAGTACAATAGCAAGGTAAAAGTGGTGATAATTGTTCCTACTTACCTGGCTCTTTGAACTGAACAGGACCAATTCCTGTGCTGATATGTGTAGAGGCTGCCTTAATAATAGGATCATCTTGCTTTGGGAACAAGATAAGGTTGTTTTATTCTTAACGAAGGGGGGGACCTCTTTGAATAAGAACAGGTTGTTATAATGTTCCAATTCTAGAAGTTCAGAGATCTTCCAGAAATATAATTTTATTGCATAGAACTTAACAAGAACATAATTTTTAAGGAAGAAGGATGCTTGTGCTAGAGTGGAGACTCTGAAATCTAGTCTGTAATAGGAGCATAGCAAAGATTGATGATGATGATGTTATCCATTTAATCACGTCCAATTCTTGGTGATTGTGTGGGCCAGGTCTCTCCACATCTTCTGATCTTGCACTGCTTCTTTGAGTTTTTCTATGCTCTGACTGGTGTCAGCTTTGATGGCATCCAGCTATCATTTTCATCGGTGGCCTGGTTTCCTTTTACCGCTAACTCTTCCCAATATACTTGCTTTCTCCAATGAATTTCCTCGCATGACATGCCCAGCCAAGATTAATTTGCATTAATTAATTTGCACAACATGGCAATTATTAATTCCCTACAATTTGTACCCTTTAGAAATGTTGGGTTGTATCCTCAAATTTCTCTTCATTTGTTCCTGTGGGTAGCTCCCTGCTCACAGTTGTCTATGGATGTTGGGATTTGTAGCCTAAATTATTTCGTAGGTGTAAGACTGGGGAAGTCTGCCATAACCCTTTCCCAAACCCAGTGAACATGCATTCATAAATTCTATGATTATATGCTTCCATTCCATTTGTTCTGTTTCTTCTTCTTAGTGCTTTGAGATCCCAGGTGTGAAGATCTTAAGTTACCAGGCCCCCATCTATTATGGGAACCGGAGTTTTTTTAGAGATATTGTCAGCAAACTTGTGGGGCTGCAACAAGACTGCGAACAGTCTGAGGATCCACCGTTTAACAGCAGGATAAAAATGGACATCACTACAGTGGTAAGACTCCTGGTAAAAGATTGGAGTAATGGTGGGGAGACCAAGTATTGTGAGTTCAGTTTAAAACAAATCAAGTTCATCCAAATGTTACTCCAGCCAGGTGGTGAAGTGTTCACGAAAGTAAAAGTTAGCTAAAGGAAGAGATACTATTTTAAGATCTCTTTTTTTAACTGAATACCTGATCCTGGAGTTTTGGATGACTTCAAGCTTGATGATGTTAAGCTAAAGTGCTTTTATTCCATCTGCATTCAGAGAGATTAGATTAGATTAGGTTTAGATTAGATTAGATTTTAGAGGTCCATGATATTTATTAATGACTTTTATTGATATCATTTTAAAGCTGATGCTAAGCTTCTTCTTTTGTCAAGACTGTATTGGATTATAATTATTATTAAAAAGCAAACATATATTACAATGTCTTCTATCTCATCTGAGACAACTAGACTGATTCTGGTGCTCAGAACTGGTTGTACACCATGGGCAGTTCTGCCATTCAGCCCAGAGGAACAGCCAGAGTCAGGGGTATTTTCAGATGGTCAAAAAAATCAAAATGGTGGCCATATCTCTTTGATCGAACCCCCACTTTTTCTACATGCATTATGACATATGTAAAAAAGAATGGGTTTTGATTACAGAATTATGGGCACATTTACTCAATTATAAGAGAGTGAATTCTGTACAGTAGCTCTTATATATGTGGAGATCTAAGTGGGGCATAAGTCAAGATGTTGCTATCTTTCACCCTGCGGGGTAAGTCAAAGCAGCTGCTCTAGTTAAACTGAATATGAGGGGTGGTTTTCTATGATAACTAGATTCCCACCCAACAATGTTCAAAAGATCCTTGGTGGAAAACAGTCACATCGTATGAATAACTGCCTCTGACCCCCTATTACAGGGGTCTTCAAACTTGTCCCTTTTATGATTTGTGGACTTCAACTCCCAGAATTCCTCGGCCAGGCATGCTGGCCGAAGAATTCTGGGAGTTGAAGTCCACAAGTCATAAAAGGGACAAGTTTGAAGACTCTTGGCCCATTAGATGTAAAATGGCCTAGGTCAATTCTTTCAGTTTGTAAATAGAAATTAATTGTTGGGTTTTCCCCTTTTTCTTTAGGACAGCACTGTTTGTGTCTTGGAAAAGAAGCTTAGCTCAGGTAATCAAAGGTTAATTCCATTTTGTTCTTAGGCAATTTTCTTGTGTAAATATACATGCTAAACCCCATGGGGGAAAATCCCTAATTTTGTGCTTCCAGAGTTGTTGAATTTCAATCCCCATCCAGCTGGGGGTTATGCCAATTGAAGTCCACCCCATGTGGGAATACTAGGCTGAACTCTCTTTGTGCTTGTATGCAGTTATTAGACATGGTTTGTTAGGCTAATTCTCTTCTATGCTGGCTGTTTTACAGAAGAAATGTATGCGTGGCTCCAGAATTTCATTTTAGTCTTTGCTGGTGCAAAACCATCTAGAGAACAAAGTGCTCCTGGACGAGTGCAGGGTAGCCTATGGCAGCTGTTAGGCTGAATCTGTGGAGCTGCAGTGGTTGAGTGTGGTTGATATGGGTTCTGTCTTATCTGCTTATACAGGCTTAGATGTACAGGCTGTGATTTTTGACTGCAGTGGAATATCCTTTGTGGATTCATCTGGTGCACGGCTCCTTATCCAGGTATCAAAAGTCAAATATTTGTGTTTGTGTCTGTGTAGTGGGGAATAAGGATTGAAAAATAGTAAGGCTGGAGAAGTACAAGCATCAAAATCAGTGAATGTTGAGATTAAATCAAGGTTAAAACTCAAAATATCTCTCCAGATAAACTTTCCTTAACTGGAGCCCAAGGGATCTACCACACTCAGAACAGTACTTGCTGATCTCCAAAAATTAAAAGCACAGATATATCTTGGCCCCTTCCCTTTTCAATCTTTATATTAATTCCTTGATTGATATTTTGCATAACCCAGACTTCCCTCCTCCCAACTTAGCACAATGGAAAATACCAATACTTCTATATGCTGATGATGCCACTATTATTTCACAAACCCCTATTGGACTCAAGAGAGCTATTTCAGCAACATTAAAATACTGTAGACAAAATAATCTGATTCTCAATTTCAAAAAATTGAACATCCTAGTTTTTCCTAAAAGAGCTATTTAATACTTTTGGAAGGTAGAAGGCCACAATCTAAATTAGAACGGGTCAATAAATTCAAGTACCTTGGAGTGTTTTTCCCCGTATTTATTTATTTATTTTATTTATTTTATTAAATTTATATACCGCCCTATTCCCGGAGGACTCAGGGCGGTGTACAGGGAAGATTAAAACAAACATACAAAAATTAAAATCAGATTAAAACAATTAATTAAATAAAGTCCCCGAAATTTAAAACTAAAGACTAATAAAAATTAAAACTGCTCAGCCTGGGCCAGACAGCTCAAAGAGCCAAGTTTTCAGGTCCCTGCGGAATGAGCGAAGGTCGGGGGCAGTCCTAAGTTCCATGGGGAGCTGGTTCCATAGGGCCGGCGCGCCCACAGAGAACGCTCTTCCCCTGGGAATAACCCGCCGGCATTCCCTAACCGGCAGTATCCTGAGAAGGCCCTCCCTGTGGGAGCGCACGGGACGAAGGGAGCTTGATGCCGGCAGCAGGTGTTCCCCCAGATAACCCGGACCCAAGCCATTTAGGGCTTTCTAGGTCATCACCAGCACCTTGAATCTCACCCGAAGGGCAATCAGAAGCAATGCAGCTCGCGGAGTAGAGGTGTTACATGGGAGTATCAGGAAGCCCCCATCACAACTTGCGCAGCCGCATTCTGCACCAGTTGAAGCCTCCGAGTGGTCCTCAAGGGCAGCCCCATGTAGAGAGTGTTGCAGTAGTCTAAACAGGAGGTCACGAGCGCATGAGTGACTGTGCGTAGGGCATCTCGGTCCAGATAGGGTCGCAACTGGTGCACCAGGCAAACCTGGGCAAAAGCCCCCCTGGTCCCGGCTCCTATGTGATCTTCAAAATTGAGCCGTGAATTGAGGAGGATGCCCAAGTTGCGAGCCCTATCAACGGGGGGTAACACCTCACCCCCCATCGTTAAAGATGGAATAGTCTGGGTAACCCGAGATGCCGGTATGCACAGCCACTCAGTCTTGGCAGGATTGAGACGAAGCCTGTTTCTCACCATCCAGACCCGGACCGCCTCCAGGCAATGGGACATCACGGCGAGGGCATCACTGGGTTGGTTCGGGGTGAAGAAGAAAAGTTGGGTATCATCAGCATACTGATGATACCCAACCCCGAAACCACAAATGATCTCGCCCAGCGGCTTCATATAGATGTTGAACAGGAGGGGAGAGAGAACCGACCCCTGAGGAACTCCACAAACGAGAGGCCTCGGGGCGGACCTCTGCCCTCCCGTCAACACCGACTGCGAGCGGCCCAGGAGATAGGAGAATCTCTGCAAAACAGTGCCTCCCACTCCCAACCCCCTGAGACGCCGCAGTAGGATACCATGGTCGATGGTATCAAAAGCCGCTGAGAGATCTAATAGGACTAGGACAGAGGAACAACCCCTGTCCTGAGCCCACCAGAGATCATTCACCAGCGCGACCAATGCCGCCTCCGTGCTGTGCCCGGGCCTGAAACCCGATTGGTACTGTTCCAGATAATCAGCTTCATCCAGGAACAGAGGAAGCTGATGCGCCACCACACTCTCAACAACCTTCGCCAAAAAGCACACAAAACCACACCCTCTCCAGTCCGCAGAAAAAACCTTCTCAACCGAACTGGTCCCTGGTGCCCCAAAAGTTGGGGGCCTCTGACCTAGGGCATTCTGTCAAAGGCTGAGTAAAAGGGACGGATGAGCTCTGATCAAAAGTGGACATGGCTGCCCTTTCTTTTTCTGGCCCTCCCCAAATGCGTTCCGTTCCATTCCATTCCATTCCATTCCATTCCATTCATCAGTTCTCTAGAGCTAGAGACTGCTAGAGAAGAGACAAATTCCTTTGGCCAGAAGTCCAGTCAAATCAGAGGAACCTCTTGAATAGAAACATGGAACTCCCCGGTGTTGGTAGTTCTGGTTCACTGCTCAACAACCAAATTCCATATTTGCCCCAAGGTCTTTGGTTTGAGTTCAGCTGCAAGTATAGAAGACTTGCAGCTGACTTTAAAATCAACAGAAGTTCTGTTACATTGGGAGCCCTTCGACATTTGGCTGATGGACACATCTGGAGTTGTAATTATAAGTGGACAGAAGTTTTGAGAACATGCTGTCAGTACTCCTAGACAATGACTGTTAGGGGGTGGGGGCAGGCCTCTCCCATTCTCCAAATGGCAGCCATAGGGATTATAACCAGTTACAAAGCCAATATCCTGGGATGCCTCTTGGCCCAGACCTTAAAGCAATTCTCCTGCAGAAGGCTCCCTTGTACACCCATTTCCTTTTTGTCTTTTTTGTGTGCAAGTGGGCAGATTTCCCTAACAGCTCTGAACTGCATCTGCCCATCATTTTCATCTTCTAAGAAACAGAGACCTTTTTGAAATTGAGAGTAATATTGCAGGCTGGCCCTTGGCTTTGCACTGCACCAGCATCTCACTAGTTGAATTGAGTGATGTAGAACAGAGGTCCCCAACCTTTTGGGAACCAGGGAACCAGTTAAGTGGAGAGAGGTTTTTCTACAGACCAGAGGGGGTGTGGTTTTGTGTGCTGCCTGCCTCCTGCGGTTGGGGCTTTCCTTCTTTGTGCGGACCGTTTGCTGACATGCTGCAGCCTGGTACTGGTCCATGGACTGGGGGTTGGGCAACCCCGATGTAGAAAATCAGATGAGGTAAAGATATGGTCAATAGTCAGGGTTTTGTCTGCAAACACATTGAGCCCACAAACGTGCAGAATTAGAGCATGATTTTCCACATTATTACATTACAGTGAAATGGTCTTGTTTGTTTGTTTGTTTTTAAAGATACCATTAGCTTCTCACTCCAGACAGCATTTCCTCACTCATCTACATTGCACTGGGACAGTTTAAATAACTGTCCTTTGAGAAGAATTATAATTCACCAGGGCCAAAATGGGTTGTTTTTAAAATGTGATATTAACAAATGAACTAGGGACATGTCTTTTTATACTGAATTGGGGGAAAAAACAGCTGCCCCTAGTATAACAGACTCCTTATAATAGACCATGGGGTGGAACACAAACAATGTCACCCCCTTGTGCCAAAATTAATAAAAGATCATTGTGCATCAGGATCTTGGCCATTAGATTGGTGCTACAGTATACCTGCAATGGCTGAAAAACCTCACGTAAGCTTCTTTACAAATGTTTCCTTGCCTTTTAGGTTTGTGTGGAATGTCAAAAAGCCGGCATGCAGATACATTTGTCTGCCTGTAATGGTGAGTGAAGTAAGAAGTGCTATCAACCTTCCTATTATTTTAGTTCACTGTTCCTCAGCCTAATGGCCTTCAGAGGCTTTAGACTAGAACTTCAATGGTCTCTAGTTGGAATCCATTATGGGATCTTTAATTCAAAGATAGTATGTAGGAAAAAGCTACCCTAATTTACTTTCCTTTTTCCCCCAACCGCTAAATGTTAAGAAGTTGTCTATTTCATCAGGAAAGAGTATACATTTTTAAAATTGGTGTGATTGGCCCACTTCACTTGTTCCTTAAAAGCAAAATCAAGTGGACTACCGTCAATTCCCTCAACGGGAAGTCCAAGAAGTACTGCATGGATAGATTCTCACATACAAAGGAGAATGGGTGATGGAGTCAACGTATCTGATGCAGACCCAGAAATCTAGGGCACAGGGTGTTTCCAACAAGTCACCTAACTTGGCATCAAAGACAAGGAGATGAGCTGATGGTTGCTTGATTGAATGCATCATCATTTTATTATATATATATATATATATATATATATATATATATATATATATATATATATATATATATATATATATATATATATATATATATATATATATATATATATATATATATATATATATATATATAATTCTTTGTTAGCAATTTAAAATTTACATATATATATATATATATATATATATATATATATAGCCATTATGATTGTTATGGGTGATTCAAACCGAGATCCATAGACAACTGTTTTGGAGGAGGGTGTCATGTGGTAGATGTCCATCACTAGGTCTGTGGTCTACATATGTTGAATCTTCCCTCCCTCTCCTTATGGCCTTTTAAAATAAAAATTGTAAGACCACCTGAACAATCAGTTTTACTTCAGTAGGGCTCAGAAATCTGATGCTTCTGTCAAAAGTGAAAGAAGCAGGACCACGTGCCACTGCAAAGCAAGCTCTGTCCCTTTTATATGCTCAAGAAACATCACAATGCACATATGGAAGTGGTGAAGCTGCATTTGTTATTTGCTCTCATACGTTCACGCTACAAGCAGATCTTGGCTTAAAATGGCACTTGGGGCTGGATGTGCTGCCGCTAAGCACAGCAGTCACAATGCATGACATGTGACATCACATAGCGATCACAATCCTAGCATCTTAGTTGCTGTTGTTAAGGAAGGAGTCCATGTGATTGCAACTTCTGATTTCCTGCCAGCTTCCCCATTACTTCACGTGGAGGGGAAGGGGTTCTTGATAGCTGGCATGCAACAAAGAGTTCTTACTGCTCCCCCTCAGCTCTTCTGCATAGAACACTGGAACAACAATAAGCTCAAGTTGTTTCCAACTGGCTTATGAGAGATTGGGCCTTGGAAAGAGGGGCAATGCCAAAGTACTTTTTTTTTTAATCCCATTTATATCCCGCCCTTCTCCGAAGACTCAGGGCGGCTTACAATCTAAGCACAAATCAATGTGCTTAGCAATAGCCTTCATTCTATGTATACGCCTGCTTATTAGGGCTTTCGCCCCCCCCCCCAAGCGGCATTATTACAAAGTCAGCTTAATTGCCCCCAACAATCTGGGTCCTCATTTTACCTACCTCGGAAGGATGGAAGGCTGAGTCAACCTTGAGCCTGGTGGGACTCGAACCTGCACTAATTGCAGGCAGCTGGTGTTACTTAAGGAGGCACCAAGGCTCTTGATCTGAAGGACTAGTTTACTCATCCATGTAATTACACTACCAGATTTTTTTCAAGATCCCATGATTCATGGCTCAGAGTAGTGTGCAGATTCTGTTGTGTTGTGGAAGTAAGAAGGGACCATTGCTGTGTACACGTGAGTCAGACCCAACGGTGGCATGAGACTTATGTACCTTCTCTTTTCTTCTTATCCACCCAGCCAATGTCCTACAGACCTTGAGTTTTTGTGGCCTCATGCATCACCTAACCCCTCAGCAGATTTTTGTCACCGTTCATGATGCTGTATCCTACCTCCAGCAAACCACGGTAAGGGTTTGAGAGCAGAAAAAACAGGCCTCTTTCCTCCTTGTTTTCTGTTCAGGCTGTTGTCTCAAAGGTGCTTCTTCAAGAGGCAACTGAATTTTCTTGTTTTTCTTTGAAGACTGAAAAAGTTTCTGGGATGAAAAGCGAAACGTCTTCAAAGAAAAACAAGAAAGTCCAGTTGCCTCTATAAAAAAGGACCTGTGAGAAAAACATGACCTGGATCACTGAGAATTTCTACAGACATGTTCAGGCTGTTGTATGGGGCATGGGGGAGGAAGGGGAGCATGGCTTGGCACCTGTAGCCCAGATCCCAAACAGCACATGAGTGTCATTTAATGTCCCACCCAGGATATAAATCTGTAGAGACAAGCATTTTAGCCTGAATCTTATAGTCAAATGTAGAAAATTATTTGGAGTCTGTATCTAATGGGAAGGGACGCAGTGGCTCAGTGGGTTAGGACACTGAGCTTGTTGATCAGATTGGCAGTTTGGCGGGTCGAATCCCGAGTGCCGCGTAACAGAGTGAGCGCCTGTTACTCATCCCAGCTTCTGCCAACCTAGCAGTTCGAAAGCACGTAAAAATGCAAGTAGAAAAATAGGGACCACTACGGTGGGAAGGTAATAGCGTTCCGCTTTGGCGTCTAGTCATGCCGGCCACATGACCACGGAGACGTCCTCGGACAAGCGCTGGCTCTTCGGCTTTGAAACGGAGATGAGCACCGGCCCCTAGAGTTGGAAATGACTAGGACGCACGTGCGGGGGAACCTTTACCTTTTTATCTAATGGGAGTAGTTTTATTTGTATCGATTTTCACCCCCACCCCACAGTTCTGGTGAACTAGCCATATTTGCTCCTTGAGAGGCTAATTTTGAAGTAGGTCTTTACTTTTTCAATGCAGGCTTTACTGGTTATTTTCAAAGGCTAATAAGATTTTAGAGATTTTTTTTTTAAATATCCAGGTGAGAACAGAAGCCTGTGCAGAAACAGAGGATTAACCAGGAAATTAGGTGTCACATTACCCTTCCTAAAGGGGAGGTTCCAGGTGAATGCTCCTTTTTAGGTAAGGCAAGAACTTTATCCTTCCATTTCCTTTCTAACTAAAAACTACCAGAATACTGTCCTTCAGGGAACTTTCGAATTCAGATCTCTTAAAGCAACTTTGTCCAACTTAATAGGCAGCTGATGTTTTGCCCTTACCCCACTCAATGGCCACATTGGCTGGCACTAAGGGAAGATGTAGTTTAGCTAAAAAAAAAAGCAGGTACCAGATTGGGGAAAGAAAAAAAACACCCCTGTATTGCAATCATTATTTACAGATGTAGAAAGTTCAGATCATCATCAGAATCCATTTGCTACCCTTAGCAGTGATTGCCATCCACTGGGGGAATCTCTGCACCTCTCTGCATGGGCTTGAGGCACAGAGGTTAACAGGTAACACCAGCTGAGAAGATATATAGTAGCTTTTTTTATACGGCATAGTGCCTCACGGATAACTCTGTTTGGTTTTTGCTCAGGGAAACGTGGAACAGAAGGATCCTACCATCTGGGTATAATTTTTCCTCCTGTCAAAGGTAAAAGACAATAAGATCTACCAAGACAAAGCCACCTGAGGTCCCAGAGATTTGGGAAAGGCAACAGGCTGCCTACGAGACGACGTTTCTCCTACTAAGGGAAAGTTGGATTGTCAAGGAAAGAGCAGACGGGCAAGAAGAGCCAGGCGCTTAGATTCAGCTGTTCTTCTTCCTCCTGCTACCACTTCCATGGGCTGCATAGTCTGAAGAAGTCCACAAGTGCAGTGTCAGGGCTGCTACGTGCACTCACCTTTCTTGGTTCCTTTCTTCTTCAACCCTTACCGGGAAATTTTAGAACACAGCAGCAAACAAAATTGTATTTATTTATTTATTTTTTTAAAAAAAATCTTTATTACATTCCTGGAAACAAAAATTAAAGTCATCCCAGAATGATGGAGGCTAAAAGGAAGGAGAGAGTTTCAACCTAGGAAATAACGCTCAGTGGGAATTACAGAAAAGCTTGATTGCCAGAAAAGAAAGGAAGCCAATTCCGTCAAAGTACTTTTTTTATACTGGGGCATCTCCTTTCCCCCCCCTTTTCTTTGCCAGAGAGATCCTCTCAGATCAGAATTGCTGTTGGAACCGGTAGGACCAAAGGGGATAGATGCATTAACACAGCCTTTGATTCACTAGAGCGGTTCAGTGGTTAATGAATTGATTCATAAATTGCCCAAATGGGAGGCAGGGAGTCAACAAAACAACTCTTAACTGAGCAGATGCAGCTGTTAGCTCTTGTTCATTCTGCCAGAGTTTGACCTCAGGTGGAGGGAGCAGTGAGCCGAATAGATTATTTTCCTCTGTCCTGGAGAAATGAGCATGCTCACACCATTTGATGTAACAACATAAGCTTGAAACAATCTGCCTTAGGCCCCATCCTACCTTCCTCAGCCTGCGCTTCTCCTTAGTGGCTGGGTACACAGCATTTGCAGATAACCCACAGGTTATTGTGAAAGCTCAGAATCAAGACACCACGCCTTGGTTAGGTTATTGATCGATGTTTGCAACTGGAGAGCTCCATCCTACTCCTGACTGGGACAGGACTCATTTTACACCATCTAGTTCTAGTCAGAGCTGAAGAAGCTTCTTGGAGGCGAAGTGAAATGTCTTCAGAGAAAAAAAAGAAGGAAGTCCAGTTGCCTCCTGAAAAAGCACCTTTGGGACAACCATGACCTGGATTGACTGAGAAGCTCCATAGACTCATTTTATGCCCTCAGCAGCATCAAGTACTGTAGCTAATTAAGGTGTTTTTTTTTGGACAGCACCAGCTCAGAGTTGCATGCTGATTATGCAACCATCCTTGAACAATAAATATGTAAATAAAGCAAGCTTTTGGATTTTTTTTTATCAAAATTAGCATTTCAGGCAAGGGAGCAACCACTTCATTATCACATGGAATTTCTTTCCTACTTACTGGCGGGGGCGGGGCGGGGGAGGGAGTGTCAAAATGCAGTGCCATTTTTTAAAAAGCTTTTATGTGTACTTAATTTATTACTGCATTGTTCTGGTGGTGTGAGTAGGATTTAATTCCAAATAAAATAGTACTTACAAGTCTTATTGTGATTAGTGCAGCTTATTCCCATATAAGCAATAATGCGACTGCTGCCGTACCTATGGTTTCCAGGCCATACCCAATCCATATCTTATGTCCAATAAGCATATCCTACACCAGGGGTAGGCAACCTTGGCTCTTTTATGACTCATGGACTTCAACTCCCAGAAGTCCATGAGTCATAAAAGAGCCGAGGTTGCCTACCCCTGTCCTACACAGTCCTTTATTTTAAAAATGTTCATCTAGCAACTCGGAGGAAAGAAGAGTTTGTCCTTTTGCAGCAAGGAACAACTTTGCGAATCAGTCTGTATGAATTCCTATAACACTCGTGCTACAGAGATTTTGAAATCTACCCTACCTCTCTGGTTTTTGTCACTCCCTATGCTAAAAATACACACGTATCCTAACCTGTTGGGCTGGTACTTGGCTACTTTTATCTCAGTGAAATTGGCAGCCCAGCTGCCAGGAAGAAAGACACAAACAGGCAGAAGGAAGAATGGATCCTGAGTGGTTGCAGCCTCTTGGGTTACGTATGATATGAGCCAACGCCATGCTATGGAACTATTGTGCAGAATCTTTTCCCAACCTTGATTTGTGTTGCTTTTCTAAAACCTCCCTAATAAATAATAGTTTTAGGAAAAACAGTGGTGCAGAAGGTTCCATGGTTGGAACTAAAAAGCCATGGACAAATTTAAGGAATGAAAAGAAGCTTTGGAAATGGATTCTGTCTAAAATAATAATAATAATAAGAAAAATGGCAATCTGTCATGGACAGTCTACTTCAATGTAAAAAAAAATCACCATAGAAAATAAGCTGGTCCACCGTCTAATGTCCATACATATCAGGCCATTTTTGCTGTAAGCCTGGGAATGCCTCGAATCTGGAATGCACCCGATAATTCTGTGGCCTTTCAAGGCTGCTTTGCTGCAATGCACACCTCAAGGCTTCCCTCTGGTGGTGGCTTTCCATCATTAGTCTTTGGCACTTCAAAATATCCCAGAACGTTGTCAATTTGAGGTTGGAGGGAGCTAGGGACAGAGAGGCCCAACTTCAAAACCTTGGCACAAAAATTGTGATGTTGGAGAAAGTCCCGGAATTCAGGTTTATCCACCTCCGATCCTGTCTCCTTCTGTAGTTTAAATTAATTGGAGGTAAAGGATGCTGGGACATTGCCAGAGATTTTTGACGTGACCTATAGGTATGTGCAGGGGTAGGCAACCTCAGCTCTTTTATGACTCATGGACTTCAACTCCCAGAGTTCCTGAGCCAGCCAAGCTGGCTCAGGAATTCTGGAAGTTGAAGTCCATGAGTCATAAAAGAGCCGAGGTTGCCTACCCCTGGGTATGCGCTAGTCCAAAATTGGAAGGGGAGTCCAATATAACAGAGGCAGTTGGCTGCTCTCAACCAGGAGAGGGGAAAACATCCAGGCTTCATGGGGCAGCCTCTTCCAGAATCACTCCCCATGCAATCTGGTTCAGTTCAGATGCAAAATAGGTGAAACAGACTGACAAAATGACAAGCAGACAACATCCTCCTTTCATCAACAAGGTCTGGAAGATGGCTTGTCCAATTAATTCTGTTAGAACACAGGCTTTTTGTTTTTTAAGCAGCATAAAGCTCATTTCTCAAGTTGCTCTTCAGGCCTGAGAGTGTTGAAGCCTCCCTGAGTTCTGGGCATTTGGCTAGTGGACAGGCAAGCTTGTTTGCCAAGAGCTGCAGCTCCAGCTAGCTGCCAGAGCAGGCTGTCTGAGACCCAAGTCACTTGAGGGCTTAGCCAGTTGTCAAGGTTGGGGCTCAGCACCCTCTCACTAAAGACTAATTGCCTGTCATGCATTTGAAATGGTTCTTGAAGTAGAAAAATCTTAGTACGGAGTTCTTCATGCCATCTGTTGAGTTGGGATAGCGGAACTTGGCATATTGCTTCTCCTTTACCGATTTTAGCCATGGTAGCTTGATCTTAGAGGCATGGTCTACCATCACATCGGAGCAGGAACCAATATGCAGAATACCCAGGCCATCAATGAAGAACTCTGCAATTAGAAATACCCAGAACAAAGGACAAAAATTAGCACAGTCTATGACTCTTCGACAGACAATCCTTCTGGCCATGCTTTTTGAACTTTCCTGTTGACTTGAATGGAAGTTGCTACAGGCCGATAACATTTGGAATGAAATAAATAAGGAGAACTTACTGCAGATCCCATTGGCGCTCACAAATCCGACACAAGCATTCTGTTAAGACTACAACATTTCTCAATCCCAGCAACTTTTAAGTTGTGTGGAGCTCCCAGAATTCTCCAGTCAGCACTGAGTTGAAGTCCACACATCTTAAATTTGCTGAGGTTGAGAAAACTGGACCACAACATCAAAGGAAACCCAAGTTCACCCTTTGGATTGTTTGTGTGGTTTGGTTTATATCTTATTATCTCCTATTTGGTTTATATCTTATTATCTCCTATTTAGGAAGCAAAGGCTATTTTATATTCTATTCTTCATGGATTACTGCCTTGTCATGGCAAAGGGGCTTGCGTAACTCAATGAAGCTATGAGCTATGCCGTGCAGGGCCACCCAAGACAGACAGGTCATAGCAGAGAGTTCTGACAAAACGTGATCCACGGGAGAAGGAAATGGCAACCCACTCCAGTATCTTTGCCATGAAAACCCCATGGACAATACCAAGGCAAAAAGATATGACACTGGAAGATGAGCCCCTCAGGTCAGAAGGCGTCCAATGTGCTACTGGGGAAGAGCAGAGGGCTAGTACTAGTAGCGCCAGAAAGAATGAAGGGACTGGGCCAAAGCCGAAAGGATGCTCAGCTGTGGATGTATCTGGTGGTGAAAGGAAAGTCCGATGCTGTAAAGATTTTTTTTCTCCATAGGAACCTGGAATGTAAGATCCATGAATCAAGGCAAGCTGGACGTGGTCAAACAAGAGATGACAAGACTGAACATCAACATCTTAGGTATCAGCGAACTAAAATGGACAGGAATGGGTGAATTTAATTCAGATGACCATCAGGTATACTACTGCAGGCAAGAATCCCTCAGAAGAAATGGAGTAGCCTTCATAGTCAATAAAAGAGTAAGAAAAGCAATACTGGGATACAATCCTCAAAATGACAGAATGATCTCAGTTCGAATCCAAGGCAAACCATTCAATATCACAGTAGTTCAAGTCTATGCCCCAACTACCAGTGCTGAACAGGATGAAATTGACCGGTTCTATGAAGCCCTACAGCATCTTATAGAACTAACACCCAAAAATGATGTCCTTATCATCATGGGGGATTGGAATGCTAAAGTAGGAAGCCAAAAGATAACCGGAATAACAGGCAAGTTTGGCCTTGGAGTACAAAATGAAGCAGGGCACAGGCTGACAGAATTTTGTCAAGAGAATACGATGGTCATAGCAAACACTCTTTTCCAACAACCCAAGAGACGGCTCTACACATGGACATCACCAGACAGTCAACACAGAAATCAGATTGACTATGTGCTCTGCAGCCAAAGATGGAGAAGCATAATACAGTCAGTAAAAAGACCAGGAGCTGACTGTGGCTCAGATCATGAGCTTCTTGTTGCAAAATTTAGGCTTAAACTGAAGAAAGTAAGGAAAAGCACTAGGCCACTCAGGTATGAACTAAATCATATCCCAGTTGAATATACAGTAGAGGTGACAAATAGATTTAAGGAATTAGATCTGATAGACAGAGTGCCTGAAGAACTATGGACGGAGGTTCACAACATTGTGCAAGAGGTAGCAACTAAAACCATCCCAAAGAAGAAGTGCAAGAAGGCAAAATGGCTGTCTGAGGAAGCTTTGCAAATAGCTGAGGAAAGGAGGGAAGTGAAAGGCAAGGGAGAAAAAGAAAGATACGCCCAATTGAATGCAGAATTCCAGAGAATAGCTAGAAGAGATAAGAATGCCTTCTTAAATGAACAGTGCAAAGAAATAGAAGAAAACAATAGAATAGGGAGAACCAGAGATCTTTTCAGGAAAATTGGAGAGATGAAAGGAACGTTTCATGCAAAAATGGGCATGATAAAGGACCAAAATGGCAGGGACCTAACAGAGGCAGAAGAGATTAAGAAGAGGTGGCAAAATTACACAGAAGAACTATACAAGAATGAGCTTAACGTCACTGATAATCACAATGAAGTGGTCACTGACCTCGAGCCAGACATCCTAGAATGTGAAGTGAAATGGGCCTTAGGAAAGCTGAGCAACAATAAAGCTAGTAGAGGTGACAGTATTCCAGCTGAGCTATTCAAAATCTTAAAAGACGATGCAGTAAAAGTGCTACACTCAATTTGCCAGCAAATTTGGCCACAGGATTGGAAAAGATCAGTTTACATTCCAATTCCAAAGAAACGCAGTGCCAAAGAATGTTCAAACTAGACTTCCGGTTTGCGAACGCCGCTGTTATGGATGTCTAAAGGATGGCTCTCATCTTCCACGTCCAGTTTCGCATTGCTGGGGGGTCCTAAAAGGGCCGAAGAGTCACCCTGGAGAGGTGACCAGCAAGAATGGGCTTTTGCAGAAATGCGGGGGAGCTGCAACCCTCCCATTAGTGCCTCCGTTCCCTTCAAACCAGCGGACAAAACATGGCCAGTTACTAGGCTGCAGACAGCCGAAGTCACACTTACCACCAGGCAACATTAAAGCAGCATGGAAGAGACTGGGTAAGATCCCTCTCTTATACTCCAATCTTCTTCCTTTCACCTAAATAAGCTGCTAAGTACCTTCCCCCCTGCGGAGAGGGAGGGGAGAGTTCAACTCTCCCTTCAAAATAGCAGTGATCAAGCCTCCAGGGGTGTTTTTTTAAAAAAAAATTGAAAAAACGAATTGGACGTCAACTAGAACTTTATAACTTGTGGACTAAAAGCTTTTGACTATCTACTCCTTACTTCCTACTCTTATTTGAAAATTTGGCTTTGCTCTTTTAAAATAGAAGAAACGATTGAAAAGAGATTAACAGATACTTCCCTAAAAGAAAAGATTTTTTTAAGTACTTGGGGGACACCCAGTGGCCAAACCTGAAATTGCAATCTGACACTCTTAAAAGAGAGAGAGAGAGAGAGAGAGAGAGAGAGAAAAGACTTGGCTGATACCTTTAACCTTGAACATCAGATGTGAGACTACACCATGGAAGAAATACAAAAACAAATCTATGCTATGATGAAAATAACCTGCCAAACTTATCAGTTCCTTTCTATAGCCAGCGATGAAATAAGAGCTTTTGGAAAAAAACTAGAAAGCATCTTGGTTAAGCAAACTCAAATTGTGACAACAACTAATAATCTATTGGGACAGAACATAACAGAAGAAATTGAACAATCACATACATTGACAGAAGATTTAACTACTCAACAAGCACAGACACTTGAAGATCAAATTGAGAAACAGTTGGAAGAAAAAATACACAGTGCAGGACAATTATATCAAGAGGAGAAAATAATGAGAAGATTTGGTGCTTTTATTAGACCCGTCAACCCTTCAAAAATGTAGATTGGAGAGTCATTTCAATACGATACAATAACACAAGAATTATTTGATGACCCTGAAGCAAGGAAACAAAAAATGACATGGCAAGGGAAAAAAGCAAGAATAAGATTGAAGAAGAGTGGACATATTTAAGAGGCCTGAAACAGAAAAAACTAGAAGAGACAGGATTGTACTTGGATCACGAGAGATTGTTTTGATGAGTAGATAAAAATATTGGCTAATTAAAAAAAAGAACTCAGATGTATAAATATCAACAGTTAAATTGAAATATTGAGCTCTTTAAATGAAATTGATTAAGATGTATATATCTTAAGAATGATATAATGTAATTAATATACTTGGATGTAGTGATATGAAAGGATGTATTAAATGTTGAAATGGGAGAAATTTTGGCTAATTTTCAATATGTGGAAACTATAATGAAAACAAGAATATTATATTGTATTACTAACTTGTTAATATGGAAATAAGATAGATAAGAAGTGTATTTATATTATTAGGTATTGGAGAGAATTCTGTAAAGGGAAGGGAGGTCACCCAGAAATATAAAAATGAGAAACTTCAAACATTTAACTTTAGTATCAATGCAAAATTAAAGCTGGAAAAATATATAAGGTGTTTGATGTCTTAAAGAAGGAATGTTAAAATATAAAATATATAAAAGTATTGACAAATGTAAGAAAACTACTAAATAACTGATGGATAACAATAAGAAGTATGTTAATTTAGATAAGAGATAATATGTATTAAAGGAAAACAGAGAGGAAATACTGGTTACAACAAACTGGAGATTTGTAATAATATGTATCTGTATGAAATGGAACTACTGTAAGCACTACGTTGCTTTTCAAAGATACTATTGTAATATTGGAAAATCAATAAAAAAACTTATAATAAAAAAATGTTCAAACTATTGCCCCATTGCACTCATTTCACATTCTAGTAAAGTTATGCTAATGGCAGAAAGTGAAGAGGAACTGAAGAGTCGCTTGTTGCGAGTGAAGAAGGAGAGTGCAAAAGTTGGGTTGAAACTAAACATTAAGGAAACCAAGATCATGGCATCCGGCCCTCTCAATTCCTGGCAAATAGATGGGGAAGAAATGGAGGTAGTGACAGATTTTATTTTCCTGGGCTCCAAGATCACTGCAGATGGGGACTGTAGCCAAGAAATTAAAAGACGCTTGCTCCTTGGGAGGAAAGCCATGGCAAATCTAGACAGCACACTAAAAAGCAGAGACATCACCCTGTCAACAAAAGTGCGTATAGTCAAGGCTATGGTCTTCCCAGTTGCAATGTATGGCAGTGAAAGTTGGACCATAAGAAAGGCTGAGTGCAAAAGAATTGAGGCCTTTGAACTCTGGTGCTGGAGAAGACTCCTGCGAGTCCCTTGGACTGCAAGGCGATCAAACCGGTCAGTCCTAGAGGAGATCAACCCTGACTGCTCTTTAGAAGGCCAGATCCTGAAGCTAAAACTCAAATACTTTGGCCACCTAATGAGGAGGAAGGACTCACTGGAGAAGAGCCTAATGCTGGGAAAGATTGAGGGCAATAGAAGAAAGGGACGACAGAGAATGAGGTGGCTGGATGGAGTCACTGAAGCAGTAGGCATGAGCTTAAATGGACTCCAGAAGATGGCAGAGGACAGGAAAGCCTGGAGGAACATTGTCCATAGGGTCGCGATGGGTCGGACACGACTTCGCAACTAACAACAACAAAGTTATGCTTAAAATCCTACAAGCTAGACTCCAGCAATATGTGGATAGAGAACTACCAGAAGTACAGGCAGAATTTCGAAGAGGCAGAGGAACTAGAGATCAAATTGCCAACATACGCTGGATCATGGAGAAAGCTAGGGAGTTCCAGAAAAACATCTACTTCTGCTTCATTGACTATGCTAAAGCATTTGATTGTGTGGATCACAACAAAATGTGGCAAGTTCTTAAAGAGATGAGAGTACCAAACCATCTTATTTGTCTCTTGAGAAACCTATATGAGGGTCAAGAAGCAACAGTGAGAACTGGGCACGGAACCACTGATTGGTTCAAAATTGGGAAAGGAGTCCAGCAAGGCTGTATACTGTCGCCCTGCCTATTTAACTTATATGCAGAGCACATCATGAGAAAGATAGGGCTAGATGAATCAAAAGTGGAATTAAGATTGCCGGGAGAAATATCAACAACCTAAGATATGCAGATGATACCACTCTAATGGCAGAAAGTGAAGAGGAACTAAAGAAGGGTGAAGAAGGAGAGTGCAAAAGTTGGGTTGAAAGTAAACATTAAGAAAACCAAGATCATGGCATCCGGCCCTCTCAATTCCTGGCAAATAGATGGGGAAGAAATGGAGGTAGTGACAGATTTTATTTTCCTGGGCTCCAAGATCACCGCAGTTGGGGACTGCAGCCAAGAAATTAAAAGACACTTGCTCCTGGGTAGGAAAGCCATGGCAAATCTTGATAGCACACTAAAAAGCAGAGACATCACCCTGTCAACAAAAGTGCGTATAGTCAAGGCTATGGTCTTCCCAGTTGCAATATACATATGGCTGTGAAAGTTGGACCATAAGAAAGGCTGAGCGCCAAAGAATTGAGGCCTTTGAACTATGGTGCTGGAGAAGATTCCTGCGAGTCCCTTGGACTGCAAGGCATTCAAACCGGTCAGTCCTAGAGGAGATCAACCCTGACTGCTCTTTAGAAGGCAAGAACCTGAAGTTGAAACTCAAATACTTTGGCCACCTAATGAGAAGGAAGGACTCACTGGAGAAGAGCCTAATGCTGGGAAAGGTTGAGGGCAAAAGAAGAAGGGGACGACAGAGAATAAGGTGGCTGGATGGAGTCACTGAAGCAGTAGGCGTGAGCTTAAAGGGACTCCAGAAGATGGTAGAGGACAGGAAGGCCTGGAGGAACGTTGTCCATGAGGTTGCAATGGGTCAGATACGACTTCGCAACTAACAACAACAGTTTGGTAGTAAAACATCTGCCAAAAAAAAAAAAACAGCCAAGCTCAGAGAGCACCAAGGACCCCTCATTTCAACCCTGAGCTACAAATATTCTCCTTTATTGAAATCAGAAAAGTGCCCAGAGAGGCCTGTTTTTACCCATTGCCATGTCAGGCACCCATTTGTAGGCACTTATTAGCAAATTGTGTAAGGTAAGGGATATTGTGTTTAGGATGAGAGTAATTCTTGCTTTCTAGAAGCCAGTCTAAACACTGCACTAGAGGAAGATTGTGGTGCCCTGATCTGCTGTTGGTAGAACAGTCTTTCCAGGAGCTAAGCGGCTTCTGGAGTGTCCTTGCTATTGTTGTTATTCATCACTAACTATTAATTGCTTGAGTTTGGGTTATCTACATATTTATTTATTATCAGGTTTTGGTGCTGCTCCAGTCAGAACATTCTAAGCAGCTTATGATCTGCCTGTTGTAATAAAGGTGGAATCATGAAAAGCATAAGGAACAGCAAAACTAACAGGGCAGAGTCAGTCTAACTTTCTTTTAGTCTGAAAAAATAAACATGGTGAAAAAGAGTACCATTTTCGTTCAGGAAGGCCTGGAGGAATGTAGTCCATGGGGTCACGATGGATTGGACATGACTTCGCAACTAACAACAACAACAATTCTAGATATGGGTCCCAAGCTGAGGATCACTCATGCTGGCAGAATTACTCACCAAGGTGGCCAACACGGTCAAGGCGAGGGTCAAAGCCGACTTGCAGCACTTTCTCTGTACGTGCCAAGAAGAAGTTGATCACGCCATCAGTGACTACACAATCAGGGAAACCTTCAATGACGTGGTGATAACCCTGACGGATTCGCAGGCAATCTCCAATCTCATCACCAGGCTGCACGCTGATCTGTTGGCGGTAGGTGGTGATGTAGCCCGTGATCTCCCGTACTGCTCCACCCACCTGCGGAAAACAAACAACACTATTGAGGATGGATGGTGTGGACTTGTATGTGTATGTGAAGGGGATTCTGTCTGCAGAAAAAAATGATTTCTCAGGGGAGGTTATTTCATTACTCTTATCCTTGTAATTTTGTTTTAATGCCCATTTTTGTTTTGCTTTGTCTATTTATTACATTTTTATGCCACCCCAGGTCCCTTGTAAGGTGACTCTGGGTGGCTTACAAGTTATAAAATAAGCAAAAATAATAATAATTGAAACGTGAAAACTACACAGATTATGATTTTAAAACTATGCTAAAACCAAAACCAAGAGACGAACAGGACAGGGTTGAGGTCTTCATACCGCGTTACGTTTTTTGTTATTTCAACTTAGATTTTGTAAGCCGCCTAGAGTCTGCTAAGTAGATGGCTATAACAGATTTAGTGAAATCTTGATTTATTTAAATCAATAAATATCTTGGAAGAAATTAAGCCAGAATCAAGAACTGGAGATTTAAATAACACTGCATCCAAAAGCAACCATTGTGTGATAGACTTTTGCAAATTTAGAAGGGAATGAGTCTCTCTTTTTAGTCTCTTTATCAATTGTAGTCAAAATTGATTGACTCCACATTATGAGATACAGAGATGTTCAAATCACAGCCATTGGACTAAGCCTGCCTCCACATTTCTGTACCAACTGTGAGATCTACCACATCTGCTGAAAACCTCACACCTGCTCCTCAAAGCATCCCCCTCATTCCAGAAAACCACCTATAACCACTGTAGACCATTGTTTCTCAGCAACCTGATGATGTGTGGGACTTTTAACTCCTAGAATCCCCCACCCAGCATGGTGAAATAAATGATCCAGAGCCAGCAAAAGCAACCACGGGGCAGAACTCACCAAATCCAGGGACGTTTTTTCAAGTACATCTACCAGCTTTTCCACTTTGGTGCGGGGTGTGAAAATAAAGTCGTCATCCACCCACAGAACATATTTGGTGGTCACCTGGGAGACGGCAAGATTTCTACCAGCAAACCAGCCCTAGAAAGAAAGGGTGGAGAGGGAAAAGAAAAATAAGACTATTTATGAGCATCGCTACTGACAATCCTTTTGCCAAATAACTGGATTGCTCCTGTCGCTCAGCCACAAAGCACTGAAAATTACTACCTTATCATTTCGTAACTCAAACTTTGGCACCTATGCCTTAACAATGGCTTTATAATCCTGCGTTCTGTCTGTCAACCTTTTCAAAACACTCTGATCGGTACCATCCATTTCATCTTTGCATCCTCAACTGAATAACTAAGTAATCTTCTGTGGAGCTGCAGATTTACTCCTGCAACCCACATGAGATTCCTACCTATCACCTTCCTTTTACCCATAGGTAAAGGTAAAGGTTCCCCCGCACATGCATGCTAGTCGTTTCTGACTCTAGGGGCCGCTGCTCATCTCCGTTTCAAAGCCGAAGAGCCAGCGCTTGTCCGAGGACGTCTCCGTGGTCATGTGGCCGGCATGACTAGACGCCAAAGGCGCACGGAACGCTCTTACCTTCCCACCGGAGTGGTCCCTGTTTTTCTACTTGCATTTTTACGTGCTTTCGAACTGCTAGGTTGGCAGAAGCTGGGACGAGTAACAGGCGCTCACTCTGTTATGCGGCACTTGGGATTCGACCCACCAAACTGCCGACCTTCTGATCGACAAGCTCAGCGTCGTAACCCACTGAGCCACCACGTCCCTCCTTTTACCCATACCCTGATTCAATATGAGTCCTGCCCCCTTCTAGCAATGAAGATATTGGATAATGCAAGAAAATAACCAAGGACTCCATAATATGGTCTTTACCAATTCGGCCTTGATCTCTGTCCTACAAATACAAGGCAACTCTCATCCTAGTCACAGGGGTCTGGATCTCTTCAGCTACGTGATTGTCAGGTTTTCCATGCTTTGTGTACAGGAACCTCCTGAGAAGTCAACCCAGTGAACTGTTCTTGGATGACTAGAAATATGCACGAATCTGTATTGAAAAAGCTGTGTGGGAAATTCAGCTCCTTACTCATCCTAATTTTGATCATCAGTAAATCGAAAAAGTCCTGTTCAATCCATGACAACAAATTGGTTAGGTGTGTGTCATGTATGTGTTTCACTTTGAGAGCGGGCAACTAAATTTCATTTTTGATGTGTGCCATTGTGCCCACAGTAAAAAAAAATGACAATAAAGGTTATTTGTCTGTCTGTCTGTCTGTCCGTCCGTCCGTCCGTCCGTCCGTCCATCCATCCATCCATCCATCCATCCATCCATCCATCCATCCATCCATCCATCTATCATCTATCTATCTATCTATCTATCTATCTATCTATCTATCTATCTATCTATCTATCTATCTATCTATCTATCTATCTATCTATCTATCAAATCATAGAAATGTTTCCCAGCATAAAAGGCCAATGGAGTGAGCTCCTTTTAGCAGAGGTTCCTCAAACCCTTTCTTTACTCACCAAACCTCTGGGACTAAATCTTTCCCAAACTTACAGTACTTTTAAGAAGATGGCCAAGGCTAGGCCTGAGGACTCCCCTAGCACGTCTCCCACCTTGCCAAAGGGCATGAAGTACTGCTCAATGTGGGGTCCCTGCACATGTTCGATGTCCGGGCTATCATCTGCAATGATGATGTTCACAGTGGGGTAGAACTTGCGGATGCTGTCAATCAACACTCGCAGTTTGTCATAGCGTATGAAGGTTTTAATAGCGATGGTGACCAGGGCACTGATGTTGTAGGTTCCTTGGGAGAGACAAAACAGGAAAGTTGGCAAGAGGGCTCAGCTGGAGAAGGATTTGGCAGGATGTCTAAGAAATGAACAAAAATGGTACTCTTCTTCACCATGTTTATTTTTTCAGACTAAAAGAATGTCAGACTGTTAGTTTTGCTGTTCCTTATGCTTTTCATGATTCCACCTTTATTACAACAGGCAGATCATAAGCTGCTTAGAATGTTCTGACTGGAGCAGCACCAAAACCTGATAATAAATAAATATGTAAATAACCCAAACTCAAGCAATTAATAGTTAGTGATGAATAACAACAATAGCAAGGACACTCCAGAAGCCGCTTAGCTCCTGGAAAGACTGTTCTACCAACAGCAGATCAGGGCACCACAATCTTCCTCTAGTGCAGTGTTTAGACTGGCTTCTAGAGAGCAAGAATTACTCTCATCCTAAACACAATATCCCTTACCTTACACAATTTGCTAATAAGTGCCTACAAATGGGTGCCTGACATGGCAATGGGTAAAAACAGGCCTCTCTGGGCACTTTTCTGATTTCAATAAAGGAGAATATTTGCAGCTCAGGGTTGAAATGAGGGGTCCTTGGTGCTCTCTGAGCTTGGCTGGGTTTTTGGGTTTTTTTTGCAGATGTTTTACTACCAAACTGTTGTTGTTGTTGTTGTTGTTAGTTGCAAAGTCGTGTCCGACCCATTGCAACTGCATGGACAACGTTCCTTCAGGCCTTCCGGTCTTCTACCATCTTCTGGAGTCCATTTAAGCTCACGCCTACTGCTTCAGTGACTCCATCCAGCCACCTCATTCTCTGTCGTCCCCTTCTTCTCTTGCCCTCAACCTTTCCCAGCATTAGGCTCTTCTCCAGTGAGTCCTTCCTTCTCATTAGGTAACCAAACTAGGTAACATCACCAGTGCTAGCAGTGATGTTACCTAATTTGGGTAATGAAACATCTGCAAAAAAACAACCAAGGTCAGAGCGCACAAAGGACCCCTCATTTTTCTGATTTTTTTTTGGCCTCTTTTAAAAGACCACAGCATAACCCTGGAGAAAGTGGACTTAGAAAAGGATGAGCATACCTGATTCCACCTGCACATATTCAAGAATACAATTTAACTTCATGTTTCCCAAATCTCAGGTGAGATCCAGCAGGGAATACTTCCCATATGAAATCTTGGGACAACTACTATCCGTCTGGCACACTCACCTTCACTAGCTCCACCACTGGATGAGCCTGGATAGTAGAGCTTGGGAGTAGGTGCATGTTGGATGCGAATGCTAAAAGATGCACGATGCTCATCAGTAGAAAACTGCACTGGAAAACAGAGGAGACCAAACACTAGTTTTGGATGTGACTTTCCTGCCCTAGTGCCCTTTAGATGTCAGACTTCCATGACCACCATCTCTATGGTGAAATGACAGTTTAACATATCTGGAGGAGAGCAGACTGAGTTATTATGAAGAGGAAGCTGATAATACCGAAAATGCTTCTAGCTTGGGAATGAATTTTTCTCCCTTGTTTGCATGTCCTTAAGGCACTTGTGGTTGGCTTAGTCTGAGTTTAGCTAACTCAAACCCTACACACCACAACTTAGGTTTTCATGTGAATCAGCCACTAAGGCAGGGGTTCCCAACCGGAGGTGCTTGCGAGACGATATCCCAGAAGTTGCGAAAACTTGGGTTTAAAGGTTTCAAAATTATAGTGTCTATGCATAATTCATTGCCGTTATTTTGAACTTTTGTAAGGGGTGCGAGAATATATCAGAAGCATTCTAGGGGTGCGGGGTATAGAAAAAGTCGGGAACTGCTGCACTAAGGCAATAAACTACAGGTAGTCCTCGAATTACAACAGTTTGCTTAGTGACCAAAGTTACAACGGCACTGAAAGAAGTGACTTACGACCATTTTTCATACTTACAACCGTTGCAGCATCCCCATGGTCATGTGATTTACATCCAGATGCTTGACAATTGATTGACATTTATGACGGTTACAATGTCATGTGATCCCCTTTTGCAACCTTCTGACAAGCAAAGTCAATGGGGAATGCCAGATTCACTTAACAACCGTGCTACTAATTAAACAACTGCAGTGACTCACTTAACAAATGTGGCAAGAAAAGTTGTAAAATGGGGCAAAACTCAGATAACAAATTTTTCACTTAGCAACATAAAGTTTGGGCTCAATTTATTTATTTGTTTATTTATTTATTTATTTATTTGTTTGTTTATTTATTTATTTATTTATTTATTTATTTATTATATTTTTATACCGCCCTTCTCCCGAAGGACTCAGGGCGGTGTACAGGGCAATAAATATAAAAAACAGAATACAAAAGTTAAAAATGATTAAATATAATGCCCAAATTTACAATTTAAAACAATAATTAAAAACATATTAAAACCCCATCCTAACCCATCAGACCAGGTCAGATTGTTCAAATAAATACGTTTTTAGATCGCGCCGGAAGGAGCGAAGGTCGGGGGCCATCCGGAGCTCAACCGGCAAGCGGTTCCACAGGTCTGGCGCACCCACAGAGAACGCCCTCCCCCTGGTCATAAGTTGAGAAGTACCTGTATAATTTAAAATCCTGGGTCAGCATTATACAAACATAGGCGTTGTATGTAATGCATTAACCTTGCATAACATTACACAGGACATTTTTTAAAACTCTTGTGAGGTTGCAACTTAGCAAAGTTAAGAGATGGGAGACTCCATCTGCCCTTTGGAACCAGCTGCCCGTGGAGCTTAGGACTGCCCACGACCTTCGATCATTTCACCGAGACCTGAAGACCTGGCTCTTCGAGCTTTCCGGCCCAGGCTGAGTTTTAATTGGGGTTTTAACTGGGGTTTTATATGTTTTATATTTTTTCAGGGATTTAGTTTAATCTTTTTAATTGCTCTTAATTTTTGTATTGATGTTTTATATGCCCTGTAAACCGCCCTGAGTCCTACGGGAAAGGGCGGTATATAAATTCAATATAATTCAAAATCAAATTCAAATATAAGGCTGTTCTCCTAAACAACTATGGTTTTTCTGCCTCAAGATGCAATGACCTCTACTAGCTTGGATGGCTTCATAAGAGAACTAGACAAGGAGGGTTAGAGAATCAGTGACTATTAATCACAAAAAATCCTAGGTGCCATTCTCACATCAAAAAGAATTATTATTTCTGTGGACTTCCCAGAGACACCTTTTGGTCACAAGGTGGAATAAGCTGGTCTAGATGGGCCACTGGTCTGTTACTGTAGGAGCTGATCCTGTGAATGGTTTTCAAACAAGCGGCTGTGGTCAAAACGCTATCGCAATCCCCTCTGTTCTCTTTCCTAGATGGTGACCAGACTTAGCTCTACCAGAATGCAAATCTGGTAAAGATCAAGTCAGAAGAGAGATCTAGGGGTAAAAACAGCAACCCGAAGGATTGCTGAGGGTCAATGACTGGGTTTGAAAAGACCATTCTCAGCACATTCCTCCTGTTCCTTCAGTGAGGGCATTGCCAAGGAAGGACAGGGCTGGTGTGAGGCGACACAGTGTCTCCTTTCAAAGAGCTACAGGCCATAAAAGAGAAGGAAATTTGCAGCACAAGGCCTAACATCCTCCTCCCCCTCTCAGTAAAACAGCTGCCAAGAGAAAGGAAGAATAGCCTGACTCTACAGAACTGCAGACTGTTTCTCTGGTATGCCAGAAATGCAACGGAGTGGGAATTCTCCTAGACGAGTTTTACCAGGGAAAAGGGAACATAGTTATTTAATAACACAGCCATTTTTTCACTGGGAAAGCAACAGTTTTCCTGTAGAGCACTGTTTCTCAACCTCAGCAACTGTTTAGGAATGATCCGCACTGCCCCCTAGATAGAATCAGACATGACTGGACAGGGGAAACTTATACTTTTGCCTAGATTATTTTTATTCTACCTTTATTATTTTTATAAATAACTCTAAGTGGAAAACACACACACACACACACACACACACACACACACACACACACACACACACTACTCCTTCTTCCTATTTTCCCCACAACAACAACCTTGTGAAGTGAGTTGGGCTGAGAGCGAGTAGCCCAAAGCACGAAGCTGGCGAGAATAGAACTCATGGTCTCCTGGTTTCTAGCTTGACCAAAGTGTCAACTCTACAAGGAACCAGTTTGATCGAGCCGATAGCTAATAAACATGTCCTTTGAGGAATTTCCAAGCCTCGGAGTTCTGCTTTATTTGTCTCTTGTCTGTTGGAACCATGACCCAAAGATTATTCATCGGCAGAGCAAGATTTGAATTCGGGCTGCCTGACAGCTGACATTTTTGGTTTCATACTAGAACTAGTGGAATCCATCAGGAAAGTTAAAACAACATCTAGGGAGAAAGCCATGGCAAACAATACTATTGCCTCCAGAAAATGACATGGATCTGTCCATCTAGTGAAGTTTGCTTCAAGGAGGATTCTACCTTTACCACAATAGGCCCATATTATGTATATTAAGGTGGGGGCTCATCCAGTGAAGGACTGACAGTGGATATACCTGAGGGGGGAAACATTGGAAAAACTGGCCTGCCTCATAGTGTTTGTTTCTCTCCCCACCTCCAGCAACTTCCTTTTCAATTTGCCCTCCTTTCTCACAGTGATGTTTACAGTTCCCCTCCAGTGGTTTGCCTCACTACTAATATTTGCAGTGGCAAGGATTGCCCCATACCCACCTATATCTGCTGTATGAGGATGGTAGAGGGTGTTAGTGTAGGTGACAAACTGCAGTTGCCGGTTTAGATTGTCCAGCTGGGATCCGGACAGGAAGAGGTGCATTTGTCCCCCCCCTTCCACTTTGACGCCTTCTACCTCCGCAGCCACATTAAAAGTACCCATTTTTGCTGTCAGGTTGACCTGCCATAAGGACAAATAACCAGGGGGGAAAGAAAAAAAAAGAATGTAAGGGTCATGTGGAGAAGGGCTGTTAAAAAAAATCTTATCATTACTATAGCAAAATTACTCCTAAAGAAAAAGAACACCTTTCACCCTGATTCATCAAAATTAGGCAATCAGCTTTCCCTGGCCCACCCCCTTTCAGTTGGGAGTCTATACCCATATTGGAATGCTCTATTCCTTTTATCCCTCTGCACCAAAAAAACCCTACATGCACACTTTTCAATGCCCTCTTTTTCTAGACATCGGGGCTACTCCTCTTATGTCAACCCTACACTCTAGAAATCCATCCAAGTTATGCTGGCATCTAAGCGGAGCGTCCCAGCACTCCCTAGTTTCCATGACAATGGAAACACAAGAAGTGAAATTATTGATCATTAACAGCCCCTTCCCCCTTCATGGATTACTGCCTTGTTGTGGCGAAGGGGCTTGCGTAATTCAATGAAGCTATGAGCTATGCCGTGCAGGGCCACCCAAAATGGACAGGTCATAGCAGAGAGTTCTGACAAAACGTGATCCACTGGAGAAGGAAATGGCAACCCACTCCAGTATCTTTGCCATGAAAACCCCATGGACAGTACCAAAAGGCAAAACGATATGACGCTGGAAGATGAGCCCCTCAGGTCAGAAGGCATCCAATATGCTACTGGGGAAGAGCAGAGGGCTACTGCTAGTAGTGCCAGAAAGAATGAAGGGACTGGGCCAAAGCCGAAAGGATGCTCAGCTGTGGATGTGTCTGGTGGTGAAAGGAAAGTCCGATGCTGTAAAGATTTTTTCTCCATAGGAACCTGGAATGTAACATCCATGAATCAAGGCAAGCTGGACGTGGTCAAACAAGAGATGACAAGACTGAACATCGACATCTTAGGTATCAGCGAACTAAAATGGACAGGAATAGGTGAATTTAATTCAGATGACCATCAGGTATACTACTGCGTGCAAGAATCCCTCAGAAGAAATGGAGTAGCCTTCATAGTCAATAAAAAAGTAGGAAAAGCAATACTGGGATACAATCCTCAAAATGACAGAATGATCTCAGTTCGAATCCAAGGCAAACCATTCAATATCACAGTAGTCCAAGTCTATGCCCCAACTACCAGTGCTGAAGAGGATGAAATTGACCGGTTCTATGAAGCCCTACAGCACCTTATAGAACTAACACCAAAAAATGATGTCCTTATCATCATGGGGGATTGGAATGCTAAAGTAGGAAGCCAAAATATAACCGAAATAACAGGCAAGTTTGGCCTTGGAGTACAAAATGAAGCAGGACACAGGCTGATAGAATTTTGTCCAGAGAATACGATGGTCATAGCAAACACTCTTTTCCAACAACCCAAGAAACGGCTCTACACATGGACATCACCAGACGGTCAACACAGAAATCAGATTGACTATATGCTCTGCAGCCAAAGATGGAGAAGCTGTATACAGTCAGTAAAAACAAGACCAGGAGCTGACTGTGGCTCAGACCATGAGCTTCTCATTGCAAAGTTTAGGCTTAAACTGAAGAAAGTAGAGAAAAGCACTAGGCCACTCAGGTATGAATTAAATCATATCCCTGTTGAATATACAGTAGAGGTGACAAATAGATTTAAGGAATTAGATCTGATAGACAGAGTGCCTGAAGAACTATGGACAGAGGTTCGCAACATTGTACAACAGGTAGCAACCAAAACCATCCCAAAGAAAAAGAAATGCAAGAAAGCAAAATGGCTGTCTCAGGAAGCTTTGCAAATAGCTGAGGAAAGGAGGAAAGTGAAAGGCAAGGGAGAAAAAGAAAGATACGCCCAATTGAATGCAGAATTCCAGAGAATAGCTAGAAGAGATAAGAATGCCTTCTTAAATGAACAATGCAAAGAAATAGAAGAAAACAATAGAATAGGGAGGACCAGAGATCTTTTCAAGAAAATTGGAGAGATGAAGGGAACGTTTAATGCAAAAATGGGCATGATAAAGGACCAAAATGGCAGGGACCTAACAGAGGCAGAAGAGATTAAGAAGAGGTGGCAAAATTACACAGAAGAACTGTACAAGAATGACCTTAACGTCCCTGATAATCACAATGAGGTGGTCACTGACCTCGAGCCAGACATCCTAGAATGTGAAGTGAAATGGGCCTTAGGAAAGCTGAGCAACAACAAAGCTAGTGGAGGTGACAGTATTCCAGCTGAGCTATTCAAAATCTTAAAAGACGATGCAGTAAAAGTGCTACACTCAATTTGCCAGCAAATTTGGAAAACTCAACAGTGGCCACAGGATTGGAAAAGATCAGTTTACATTCCAATTCCAAAGAAAGGCAGTGCCAAAGAATGTTCAAACTATCGCACCATTGCACTCATTTCTCATGCTAGTAAAGTTATGCTTAAAATCCTACAAGCTAGACTCCAGCAGTATGTGGATCGAGAACTACCAGAAGTACAGGCAGGATTTGGAAGAGGCAGAGGAACTAGAGATCAAATTGCCAACATACGCTGGATCATAGAGAAAGCTAGAGAGTTCCAGAAAAACATCTACTTCTGCTTCATTGACTATGCTAAAGCCTTTGATTGTGTGGATCATAACAAACTGTGGCAAGTTCTTAAAGAGATGGGAGTACCAGACCATCTTATTTGTCTCTTGAGAAACCTATATGTGGGCCAAAAAGCAACAGTGAGAACTGGACAAGGAACCACTGATTGGTTCAAAATTAGGAAAGGAGTCCGGCAAGACTGTATACTGTCGCCCTGCCTATTTAACTTATATGCAGAGCACATCATGAGAAAGGCAGGGCTAGATGAATCAAAAGTTGGAATTAAGATTGCCAGAAGAAATATCAACAACCTAAAATATGCAGATGATACCACTCTAATGGCAGAAAGTGAAGAGAAACTAAAGAGCCTCTTGTTGCGGGTGAAGAAGGAGAGTGCAAAACTTGGGTTGAAACTAAACATTAAAAAAACCAAGATCATGGCATCCGGCCCTCTCAATTCCTGGCAAATAGATGGGGAAGAAATGGAGGTAGTGACAGAGTTTATTTTCCTGGGCTCCAAGATCACTGCAGATGGGGACCGTAGCCAAGAAATTAAAAGACGCTTGCTCCTTGGGAGGAAAGCCATGGCAAATCTAGACAGCACACTAAAAAGCAGAGACATCACTCTGTCAACAAAAGTGTGTATAGTCAAGGCTATGGTCTTCCCAGTTGCAATGTATGGCAGTGGAAGTTGGACCATAAGAAAGGCTGAGCGCCAAAGAATTGAGGCCTTTGAACTATGGTGCTGGAGAAGAATCCTGCGAGTCCCTTGGACTGCAAGGCGATCTAACCGGTCAGTCCTAGAGGAGATCAACCCTGACTGCTCTTTAGAAGGCCAGATCCTGAAGCTAAAACTCAAATACTTTGGCCACCTAATGAGAAGGAAGGACTCACTGGAGAAGAGCCTCATGCTGGGAAATATTGAGGGCAATAGAAGAAGGGGATGACAGAGAATGAGGTGGCTGGATGGAGTCACTGAAGCAGTAGGCATGAGCTTAAATGGACTCCAGAAGATGGTAGAGGACAGGAAGGCCTGGAGGAACATTGTCCATAGGATCGCAATGGGTCGGACACGACTTCACAGCTAACAACAAAACAGCCCTTTTGATTGCTATCAAAGTTTATTTCCCAAGAAAATTATGTTTCCTTCCAAAACAAGCTTGCCAGCCCTGCTTTAAAGGAGGAAACATTCAGATGGAAGGTAAAAGGGCTAGTCCACATAAAGCTACCTTAATTCTTGCTGCAATTCCTGAATGCCAGACACCCATGCCCTAACCCTGCCCTCCAACTGCTGGGCATCAAGCACCACTGAGCCATGGTGGCGCAGTGGCTAGAATGTAGTATTGCAGGCTAATTCTGCCAACTGCCAGGAGTTCGATCCTGACCAGCTCAAGGTTGACTCAGCCTTCCATCTTTCCAAGGTCAGTAAAATGAGGACCCAGATTGCTGAGGGCAATAGGCTGACTCTGTAAACCGTTCAAAGAGGGCTGTAAAGCACCGTGAAGCAGTAGGTAAGACTAAGTGCTATTGCTATCTTACCTGATATAATGTTCTTTCAGCTGCCTGCAAGCTCAAGCCTGTGGGGGGGGGGAAACACACAGCAGTGAAAAGTTTTTGCCACTCCATGTTGCTATTAAATTCATCACACACTCTTACATTGTGATAGACCTCTCTTTGCTTCTTTTGACATGCACATAAAATAAAAGGCTTGCCTGGAATAAGAATGGTCTGGAGGGGGCGAACTTCCACACCTTGAACTGGGTATTCTAGAGGTGAGTTGGCTTGGACAATGATCAGCTGATCAAGTGGAGACCGAGACCTGATGGAGATAAAGGAAGGCAGTTGAGAGTGCCAACATTTGGCTTTCATTGATAAGCAAAAAAAAACCTCCCAAGGAATGACAGTTACATATGCCAAGCATCTTCTTGCCATGGGGTTACTTTAAAACATAGTTGCTTAACACTTTACTCTGCTGTTTTGTTCCTCAGTGGCTAATATTTAAGCCTATTCACAAGGTGGGAAACCCATTATTTGCATTATTTTCATGGCAGTAAAATTAGAACTTCATGCCTCCTGGAATAAGTCTAGCAGTTTACTTATTCAAAACTAAGCCTCATGCTGCTCACTGGGATTTACATTTCCTATTACTGGGAAGATCAAACATTACATTCATTCATTGTAATACTTGGATTAATATTTTGTAGTTTTTTGGGAACTTGTATTACAATTTAATCCAGAAATGCTTCTGACTTCCCATGACAGGAAGGCACAGTTAATTATAATCATTTTTAAAAAGTACAAGGTGCTCAGGAGACTAACAACCAATCAATCTTCTGTCTTATCAAATGATACTGTTTCCCAGTAAGTTGGAATGGCTGTTTGTAACTTTGGATGTTTATCATTTGGAATGGCTTAATTATTGATTTAACTTTACATGCTGCCCAGACTCACTGCTCTGAGATAGGTGCCCATATAGATCCTACAAATGAATGAATGAATGAATGAATGAATGAATGAATGAATGAATGAATGAACAAATATTTTATATATATTTCCCATGGTTTCTCGTCATACAGTTTCCTTTCCATCTTTCCTAATGTAGTTAGTTTAACTGAAACATATCAACAAGACTGCAGAATGGCACATAACAATTTTTAGCCCTATAACTACATTCTTTACTATAAAGGCAGTCCTTTATTTCATTTTTTTTATTTTTCAAAAATTCACTTTTGCCCTTAGTTTGGTCATTTAACGTTTATCATACAAATTGTACCATTTAATGTAATCTCTCACTTTCATATGAAAAATATGGAAACTGAATTGTCTTTCTAAAATAAATTTATATATAATCAGGTCGTCCCACAGGTACTTTTTCAAGAGGCAACTGGACTTCCTTGTTTTTCTTTGAAGACATTTCGCTTCTCATTCAAGAAGCTGAAGAAGCTTCAAAGCCAAAGAAGCTTCTCGGATGAAAAGTAAAACATCTTTAAAGAAAAAGAAGAAAATCCAATTGCCTCTTGAAAAAGCACCTTTGGGACAATTATGACCTGGACATAGACATATGTTGTTGTTAGCTGCAAAGTCGTGTCCGACCCATCGCGACCCTATGGACAACATTCCTCCAGGCCTTCCTGTCCTCTACCATCTTCTGGAGTCCATTTAAGCTCACGCCTACTGCTTCAGTGACTCCATCCAGCCACCTCATTCTCTGTCGTCCCCTTCTTCTATTGCCCTCGATCTTTCCCAGCATTAGGCTTTTCTCCAGTGAGTCCTTCCTTCTCATTAGGTGGCCAAAGTATTTGAGTTTTAGCTTCAGGATCTGGCCTTCTAAAGAGCAGTCAGGATTGATCTCCTCTAGGACTGACCGGTTTGATCGCCTTGCAGTCCAAGGGACTCGCAGGAGTCTTCTCCAGCACCATAGTTCAAAGGCCTCAATTCTTTGGCGCTCAGCCTTTCTTATGGTCCAACTTTCACTGCCATACATTGCAACTGGGAAGACCATAGCCTTGACTATACGCACTTTTGTTGACAGGGTGATGTCTCTGCTTTTTAGTGTGCTGTCTAGATTTGCCATGGCTTTCCTCCCCAGGAGCAAGCGTCTTTTAATTTCTTGGCTACAGTCCCCATCTGCAGTGATCTTGGAGCCCAGGAAAATAAAATCTGTCACTACCTCCATTTCTTCCCCATCTATTTGCCAGGAATTGAGAGGGCCGGATGCCATGATCTTGGTTTTCTTAATGTTAAGTTTCAACCCAAGTTTTGCACTCTCCTTCTTCACCCGCAACAAGAGGCTCTTTAGTTCTTCTTCACTTTCTGCCATTAGAGTGGTATCATCTGCGTATCTTAGGTTGTTGATATTTCTTCCGGCAATCTTAATTCCAACTTTTGATTCATCTAGCCCTGCCTTTCTCATGATGTGCTCTGCATATAAGTTAAATAGGCAGGGCGACAGTATACAGCCTTGCCGGACTCCTTTCCCAATTTTGAACCAATCAGTGGTTCCGTGTCCAGTTCTCACTGTTGCTTCTTGACCCGCATATAGGTTTCTCAAGAGACAAATAAGATGGTCTGGTACTCCCATCTCTTTAAGAACTTGCCACAGTTTGTTATGATCCACACAATCAAAGGCTTTAGCATAGTCAATGAAGCAGAAGTAGATGTTTTTCTGGAACTCCCTAGCTTTCTCCATGATCCAGCGTATGTTGGCAATTTGATCTCTAGTTCCTCTGCCTCTTCGAAATCCTGCCTGTACTTCTGGTAGTTCTCGATCCACATACTGCTGAAGTCTAGCTTGTAGGATTTTAAGCATGACTTTACTAGCATGAGAAATGAGTGCAATGGTGCGATAGTTTGAACATTCTTTGGCACTGCCTTTCTTTGGAATTGGAATGTAAACTGATCTTTTCCAATCCTGTGGCCACTGTTGAGTTTTCCAAATTTGCTGGCAAATTGAGTGTAGCACTTTTACTGCACTGTCTTTTAAGATTTTGAATAGCTCAGCTGGAATACTGTCACCTCCACTAGCTTTGTTGTTGCTCAGCTTTTCTAAGGCCCACTTCACTTCACATTCTAGGATGTCTGGCTCGAGGTCAGTGACCACCTCATTGTGATTATCAGGGACATTAAGCTCATTCTTGTATAGTTCTTCTGTGTAATTTTGCCACCTCTTCTTAATCTCTTCTGCCTCTGTTAGGTCCCTGCCATTTTGGTCCTTTATCATGCCCATTTTTGCATTAAACGTTCCCTTCATCTCTCCAATTTTCTTGAAAAGATCTCTGGTCCTCCCTATTCTATTGTTTTCTTCTATTTCTTTGCACTGTTCATTTAAGAAGGCATTCTTATCTCTTCTAGCTATTCTCTGGAATTCTGCATTCAATTGGGCATATCTATGTTTTTCTCCCTTGCCTTTCGCTTCCCTCCTTTCCTTAGCTTTCCATAGACATATATAATCAGGTAATTGAGTCCAAAATTTCCATTGCTCAACAAGACAGTTGTTAAGTGAGTTTTGCCTCATTTTACAACCTTTCTTGCCTCAGTTGTTAAGTGAATCATTGTAGTTGTTAAGCTAGTAACACAGTTATTTAGTGAATCTGACTTTCCCATTGACTTTGCTTGTAAAAGGTGATCACATGATCCCGGGACACTGCAACCATCCTAGATGCCAGTTGCTAAGCGACTGAATTTTAATCACATGACCACGGGGATACTGCAATGGTTATAAATGTGAAAAACTACCATAAGTCAATTTTTTTCCAGTGCTGTTGTAACTCTGAACGGTCACTAAACAAATGGTCATAAGTCAAACACTACCTGTACCATTTGATTTTAGATATTTTCACTAGAATACAAGAGTCAGTTTAGTGTAATGGTTAAGGCAACAGGCTAGAAAGCGGGAGATAGTGAGTTCTAGTTCTGCCTTAGGCATAAAACCATCTGGGTGACTGACGTTAGGCCGGTCACCTTCTTTCAAATCTAAGGAGACAATCACAACTCACTTCTGAAAAACTTTGCCAAGAGAACTACAGGCACCAATCCAGAAAGTCTCTTGAGAACCGGATATGACTGAACAGATTTTTTTTTTTAAAAAAAATAGAATATATGTTTTTGTAAAGTTTGCCTTGGTTTTGCTCTTAAATTTTTCTTTGTAAAACTAAGTGGAGATTTTCTTTTTTTAATCCTTACTTTTCAGATTTGTCCCTTTTTCACGTTTCTCCCTTACATTTTCTAAGAACGTTTGGTCATTTTACCTAGGTTTTATGAGGGGAAAAAGTGAACGTGTTATACCCTTTCTACTGCAAGAGAGCACAAGCTAAATCTCAGTGTGATTTACCTTTCTGCAAATATTTCACCCATTATTTAAGGCACTGATATAATCGGTGACTGTTTGATGGGAGATACAGAATCCAGCTAAGTCCAGCAAAACAAGTACATGCTTAGAGCAGGAATGGGAGGAATGCAAAACAGAATTATTTTTTTCATCTAAGTCTCATGCCATTAACTCTTTCACTGCCACACACTAAAATTAAACATTTTAATTTTCAGCACTTACTGAGGGTTAATTTAATTTAATTTAATAATTTAATTTGTATACCGCCCTTCTCCCGAAGGACTCAGGGCGGTGAACAGGGCAATACATAATAAAAAACAGGATACAAAAATTAAAAAGTAATTAAACAACAATGCCCGTAATAAATTAATACATATTAAGAGTTAAAACCGATTTATAAAACCCAACCCCATCCCATCAGACCAGGCCAGCTTGTTCAAAAAGAAAGGTTTTGAGATCGCGCCGGAAGGAGCGAAGGTCGGGGGCCGTCCGGAGCTCAACCGGCAAGCGGTTCCATAGGTCTGGCGCGCCCACAGAGAACGCTCTCCCCCTGGGGGCCACCAATCGACATTCCTTGATCGGAGGCACCCTGAGGAGGCCCTCTCTGTGGGAGCGCACTGGACGGAGGGAAGTTGACGCCGGCCGCAGGTGTTGCCGTAGGTAATCCGGACCCATGCCATGTAGGGCTTTGTAAGTCATCACTAACACCTTGAACCTCACCCGGAGAGCAACCGGCAGCCAATGCAGCTCGCGGAGCAAAGGTGTAGCATGGGAGTATCGGGAAGCCCCCAGCTTAAGGAATGGAAGGGCAATGGGAGATTTTTAATGTTATTGATTTTAAAAGAGTTTTGGGCACACAAAAGCCGAAGAGACAGCGTTTGTCCAAGGACATCTCCGTGGTCATGTGGCCGGCATGACTAGATGCCAGAGGCGCACGGAATGCTGTTACCTTCCCACCGTAGTGGTCCCTATTTTTCTACTTGCATTTTTACGTGCTTTCGAACTGCTAGGTTGGCAGAAGCTGGGATGAGTAACAGGCGCTCACTCTGTTACGCGGCACTCAGGATTCAACCCGCCAAACTGCCGACCTTCTGATCGACAAGCTCAGCGTCCTAACCAGTGAGCCACCGCGTCATTAGACTAGACATACCTAATTCCTGTAATCATTCTTAGTATGTTTTAGCCTCCAGCCCCGTAATCATTCTTGTTGCTTTTCTCTGCGCTCTTTCCAGAGTCTCAACATCTTTTTTGTATTGTGGTGACCAAAACTGGATGCAATATTCCAAGTGTGGTCTTACTAAGGCTTTGTAAAGCAGTACTAGAATTTCACATGATCTTGATCTATCCCTCTATTCATGCAGCCCAGGATTGTATTGGCTTTTTTTGGCTGCTGCTGTACACTCTTGGCTCTTATTTAAGTGATTGTCCACTAGGACTCCAAGATCCCTCTCACAGTTACTGGCATTAAGCCATGTTTCACCTAGTCTGTACCTATACAGTTGGTTTTTCTTGCCTAATTGTAAACCTTACTTTTTATCTTCATTAAATTTCATTTTGTTAGATGGGGCACTGCATATAAGTCTGTCAAGATCTTTTTAGATCTTGAGCTTGTCTTCTGGGGTGTTGGTTATTCCTGCCAGTTTAATGTCATCTGCAAATCTGATGAATTTCCCCTTCTATTCCCTCGTCTAGATCGTTTATGAAGATATTGAAGAGTATTGGGCCTAAAACGGAACCCTGAGGTACCCCACTGCTTACTTCCCTCCATGTGGATGTCCTTTAAGGACTACACATCAAGTACAATATGTAAGCCAGTTACAAACTCATCTGGTGCTGTGCTATCTATCTCATATTTTTCTAGCTTCTAAGAAGTATGTTCCAAAAATAGATCTGATCACATGGGCAATTTCTGGATAATTTCATATCTATGTTATTTGCCTTTAGAGGCAGGTCTAAAAAGAGCAAGGGAATTACTTGGTAGTGCAGTGTCATCTTCTCCAGATGATATCTTTCAGATCCACTGAACACATCTTTCTCTCCCATCCCTGAATATAATCAGAGTTCTATTACAATCCATATTGAACGCACCAGGCAAAGGCTGTTCTTAAAGATGTTTGATGTGAATTTTTCAATGATCAACTTTTGCCAGGGTTGGACACTCCTGATTTAAATGCTCAAGGACAGCATTGAGTGCTACTGGAAAACTACTTCAAGTAAAATAATGGATTACTTTAGCCTAAAAACAGAAATGGTATCTTAACAGAGGTTCACTAAAGCTTTCTTCAAGTTGAGCTCAATTCCCAATGTCCTGGGGAAAATATGTATTTTATTTTCTTCATAACCATATAGGGAAGTCATTTGCCATTAACGACATTCAGAATGTTATTGATTTCTTTTTTTAAAAAAAAACCTTCTTGGTTTACCCTTTATCAATTGCTAAACAATAACTCTCGACAGCCAGTATATCAGTGGTAAGAGATATTGTTAGAATTTAGCAATAAATGTCTGGAAGATTATTAGGTTCCCTACAAATTTAATTTGCTCTGTCTTTTTTCCTTGGTTCAAAGACTCTCTCATCATAACAGAAAGCCTGCAAGTTGAGAGGGGATCTGACTGGGGGCGAGAGGCAACCATGTTTGTAAATCATGCAATGGGTGTGGAAAGGGTTGGGTCTGTTTGTGCTTTGTTTGGTGGCATGGGGAACTAGCATCTGTCAAACAAACCCTGATTCTATGAGCTGCTGAAAGCTGCTGGCTGGGTGGAAAGACTATGTCTGTCTCACTGTTTTCAACCAAAAATAAGCCATACTGCGGAAAACAATTAATGAAAATTTCACAGCATGAACACCATGTTTACATGCCAAGCTGATCCCAGCTGAAAAGGTGCTGCCCTTAACCCTTGGGGCAACTGTCACCAAAAAATGCCATCAAAAAATGCCACCAATGCAAATTATGAATACCACTTATTTTCAGGACTGGCTGCTGAGAATATACCAATTCTTTAAGAAGCTTGTTAATTTCCAATATGGGAGAAATGTAAACTCTTGATCGGGACCAGTTTCCTTAATAAAGGCTTCCTCTTATATAACTTACAAGCCATCATCCATCATAGGTTTCTAATGGCTAGAAAGAAAAAGAACAACAAGCAAGATGGCTTTTATAGTTTTAGTGCTCTCATCATGGAAAGCCCTGTGAAGGAAGTCTACCAAGCTGATTTGCATAAGTTTGTATGAAAACTTTAGTCAGGAATGTCTTGATCTTATTTACCAATGCTCTTTTCTGCTTGAGATATAAAACAATCTATGCATGATTACTCTCTAAACTTGGACTGAACACATTCCGGCTAAATAGGTTTAGATATTGGAAAGGAAAACCTTGAATCCTATGGATTTTACAATCTTCTCTTTTCATGTTTGATACAATACAGCAACATATTATAAAATCCAAATTGTTCATATTTTATGTAAGATTATGTCAAGCATATTTCTGCACGTGCTTGTTGCCTCCTATATATCAGGTACCCTGGATTCTGTTCATTGGTCATGTTGCTCATTACTAGTGGCCACTTGTCTCATAGAAGCCTTAATGGCCAAAATCAGCTTCTTGAGGTGCCTCGTCATCCAGTGCTCGATGCAATCAAAGATTATACAGATTATGCCCAGCTCTAGCCATTACTCACCTTTGTTGATAACCATGGTATTCCTGTTCCCGTTTGCTGTTGATGTCCGCCAGGTCAGAAGGCTCAAAGGCATTGGTAAATTCCACAGAGTACTCCTGACCAAAGAGCTCTCTCTGAAAGGGCAGGTTCAAACTTGCTCGTGCCTCACATTTACAGGAATTTTTAGGAAGAAGCCTGCCAAAGGGATGGAGATACAACACTCAACACTGCAGAAGAATGTTCTGGTTACTTTAGGTCACAATCAGGCAGTGTAGAGATGCCCATCTTGCACAGCAAGACACTTCAGCAAATGAGCAACCATTTATGTCTAAGAATGTTTAAGAAAAATATTTACTTTTCACAATAGATAGGCTGGACACTAAGTATGGACAAAGGGCCCTTGAAAATGGCCGAAGGCATGCTTAATATCTGAAGAGCCAGGTAGAAGGGAGGATGGCCACCTGCAGATTCATTCATACTGTGTGCAGCTGTAGCCCTTCACTAAAGGGCAACCCAGGGGAAGATGGCAACCCTTCTAGTCATTCAACTTTGGAATACTGTGCTCTCTGTTGGATGTGTTGCTTGTTTCACAACTCCAATGACTGATTTGGAGGCCATCATTCTTCTTGCAATGTACACATTTATCGGCCCAGATTCAGCCACTCAAGCCCTGTGCTGGTTGAAACAAGCACCAAGAATGCAAGATTTTCTCCAACCCTTGCCAACTTAAGGTGACAATTTTAAAATAGAAAATCAACTGGCTGCATGATTTGCTGATGTGTAATATGTAAGCTGTTTACCAAGTCTCTGGACCAGTGGTGGCAAACCTATGGCACGCGTGCCAGAGGGGGCACTCGGAGCCCTCTCTGTGGGCATGCGTGCCTTGCTCTTTGGCTAAGTTTTCGCAGGGAAAAGCCATTTCTCAAGCCACTTCCTAGCCAAAACAAGCCTCCGGAGTGAGTGCACTGTTTTCAGCTTTGAATCATATCAAACACCAGAAACAGACTAACAGATGACCTGAGTGCTGCATGTGTGCCTCTCAAACTTACAAAGTATAAGCCAAGGTTAGACAAATTATTAGCATGCATACAACAGCAAAAATTACATTAATTGTTCAAAAGCATGCGAAATGAAAACTTTTACCTTTCAGCAAAAAGTTGTTTGTATCATTCAAAGCTTTGTTATTGTGTTTTTCTTTTAAGACAAAAGATGTTAATGTATGAGTTGTTTTTTCTAAGCTAAAACCTCAGTATTCAGATTAAATTGCCATGTTGGCATTTTGCAATAAATAAGTGGGTTTCGGGTTGCAGTTTGGGCACTTGGTCTCTAAACATTTCGCTATCACTGCTCTGGACCCTACATCCAGCCTAAATATGCAGAAGTGCCAGGTCTCTTTGATGATCAGATTGTCAATCCTCAGAGAAGGGGGCAGGAAGGGAAGAGAAGGAATAAACCTGGGTAATTGTAGGCAGGAGAAGGAAGAAAAGAGAACTTCTTGGCAGAACACATTTGCAAATTTTAAAAAAGGAAGTAAAACACACAATTACAAAAATAAAATGCTGCAAAATACAAAAAAGGGGAAGTACAATGTGAACCTTGGGGGTATAAAGAAATCTGCCTTACTGAAGAATGTCCTCTTTGATCCGGAAAGCAATGTGTGCATATTTCTTGTCAGGCACCAGCAGATGATCGGGCAACAAAAGCCCGGGTAGCTGATCAAACCGATGTCGCAAGTCCACGGTACTGTAATGCTTTGGCGACCACACGTGAAGATACAGCAAAGCCAGGGATGCTATCAGCACCATCAGTGCACACACAAATTTTTGGACAGGACGCATCCTGGAGCACAGTGAGAGGGAGAGAGAGAGAGAGAAGAAAGGGAAATGAAAAAGAGAAAGGGATCTTGTCTTAGGGCATGAAATGAGCTTGGGATACCAGTTCATAGGAAGACATTGAATCCCTTAATCACCCTTTCCGTCAGGACCAATGGAGAGAAAGGAAGGATGCATTGCCAGTGCCCTACTGAGAACCCAACTTGCCGTCCCTGCAAAGCAGCCATTCAGTTTGGTTGTCTTCATTGTGTTCATCCCTGTTGCTTGGGGTAAGAACTGTGATCTGAGTTTGCCTCCACCCCAATCCATTTTCCTTTCCATTTAAGCCCAAGTAAGATACTGGTAGTTGGGAACTATTTCTGAGGTAAGAGTAGGATAACAAAGCAAGGTAAGATGTAAATGAAGATTCAACCATCCAGTATCTTAAAAGGTTAAACCATGGCAAGTGGACCAAAGTTTATTCAAGCCTAGACAAGTTTCGTTACTCATCCAAGTAACTTCTTCAGTCAAAATGAAAGTCAGATTAGTCATTGGAATGAATCAACTCTTACCATACAGACTGCAGGGGGTTTCTCCCCAAAATGAAAAGCAACATGTAAATGGAAGATTCAATCATCCAGGCCAAAAGTATCTTTAAAAGATAAGTTATTTACATGTTGCTTTTTATTTTGGGGAGAAACCAAAACTTGCCTCGGTTTGAATAAACTTTGGTCCAGTTGCCATGATTTAACCTTTTAAGAAAACAAGGTAAGGAAAACCTGAAGAGCAGTTGTTCGGTAATGCCTTCCCGCCATTTCCTCAAAAGTGGCCATAAGAGTAACAAAATGACATGCTGTAGACATTTACTTTCATCATATCTGTGTGTTGCATATACACATGAGCTGGGGAGGGCAGGGCAGGCAGGGAACCAAGAGGAAGAAATGTGGCCTAGATGGGGGTGGGAAAATAGACAATTCTTTTTTATTTTGGTTTGGGGGAAGGGTTGTGTATATGTGACACACCAGCAGAGTCAAGTTAAGCATTTTTTGAATGCTTGATTCTCTCTGCTCTAGACAGATCTAGCACATTTTTCATCACCACTTTTCTTTTGCATGAGAAAGTTCTGTTCTGTTGTGATTTAGAAGTTACACTGCAGGTAGAAAGAAACACAGAGTAACAAGAAGTTTTGTATAATTTTTTTTGGCTGATTCCAGCCCATTTTTAAACACAATCTTCCTTTTGACCGCTTCCCACATACCTAATCAGTCCTACAGATTAGTAGCAGTCTGCAAGAATTTTTTATTTGCTTAACAATGTGCAAATAATGTATTTTGCTGTAGAAGACAAATGATCCCCATTTCCTTCTGATTCTCAAAAGTAATTCCAAGATTCAGAATTTTAAAAATGTAAATTCTATTCTATTCCAGTAAAACAATAACTATGCATTTCCATGTAAACACAGAATTTTGAAACTGCTTGCTCTCTCAAATAAAGTTCTTGCCTTTTTTCCCCAAAAAATTATTTTCTACAGTGAAATACAACTACTATGATAAGAAAAGGGAAAAAACAGTAATCATACAGTGAAGAAAAAGACTTTAGATATGTTATGGTGATTAAGATAAACCCAGCAATAAAAGCGCGCAAGCGCGCGCGCGCACACACACACACACACACACACACACACTGTATAATAGTCAGAGATATGGATTAATTTTAACCTAATTAACTTAGAAATATACTGCTCTTTTCAGAACCAAACACTTTTCAAAAATAGATAGTAGGTTCCTATCTTAAATCAAGTCCATAAAATCAGGAAGATCATTTTTTCTTCTATTTATATAAAATTATTCCCTTGGCTATCGTCCAGGTTCTATGGCACCAAATATCATCTTCTGATGACAAATTCCCTATTTTAGGAATATAGATGATCACACAAAGATCCTTAACAAAAACATTTCTTTCCAAAATTGTAGTGTTGCAGCATCAATGCAATTCAAAACCTAATCACTTACCAATTAATGACTAAATGTGCCTAGCAGCTTTCATGGATGGCAGGAAAGACAAAACACTGGATCCTAAAACCTGCTATGAAGTCTCATCAGGTAGGTGCAAAAAGATATTGATAAAAATTCTCACTCCAAATGAATACAGCTGTTAAAATAAAAGCCCAATTATATAGTAGTTGAAAATCTGGTAGGTGAAAGCTGCCATCATCATAACAAAACCTCATTTAGGTAAAGAACGTTTAAAGGGCTTTAGTTGACTATAAAAAAACATTCCCGTTATTTTCCCCATGTGATGGAACCTAACCCTGGAATCCCTCTGCAAATGCACTTTAATCTCGAGATAAATATACATTAATCATTCACTACATAAAGTATTATCATTTTAACAGCATTAAATCTTATCCAGAAAATTAATAGAAGCTCTAACCATCAACTGATCAGTATTGCAACAGTGTCTATGCATGCCTATGGAAATTCTCAAAGGTGTTCTTCAAAAGGCAACTGGATTTTCTTGTCCAGAGAAAGTCAAAACAAAGAAGTCCAGTTACCTTTCGAAAAGCACCTTTGGGACAGTATCTATACAGTTTTAACGTCTAGTGTCAACTATACAAATGAGCCATTTCTCCTACTCATTTTTAGTTGCCACATAGAACGGAAGGAAGGGGGTTGCCCAGGTGCTTCGCTAGTCAAAATAATCTTTTCTTCCATGGGAACCAAGATCATCGGCAGCTCCAGAGATTGCAGGCTGGCGAGAATATGTATTGGGGAACATAATTGCTTGCATAGTTTTAAGGGTGGGATTTTTTTAAACTTTGTATTAGGGAATTGCTACATGCATGTCCAGACTTGCTTTCACTTTTGACCATGCCGATACTCTGTAACTAATAAACATGTTGTCAACGCTGCTAACATCGGATCTTCTTGCTTTGACATGTTCTTTGAGAAATTTGCAAGCCTTGGAATTCTGCTTTATTCATCTCTGTCTGTCGGAACCCTGACATTAAGCCAAGTCTCCTCCTCCTCCTTTCTCGGGTGCTGGCCCCGACTGCCTATCCATTCACTTTTGGGAGAGCAATAAAAACTTGGCAAAGACTCGAGGTGGAGGACAAAATTGAAACCGCTGCTAGCCACAATGGGGTGCAGGATGGCGCTCCAGCCAGCGAGGAGGCATCACTGGCAATGGCTCGGCCAAAGACCAGGGTGATCCATCCTGGGAAGCTGGTACCACAGGAAGGAACTACAGCCCTAGCGGACCTCTTTCAAACCAAGGCTGCCCCTCAGCTCTTATTGCTGCCATCCCAGGGTTCTTCGTCTATGGACAGCAAGAAAGGAAAGGGGTCCACAGATTTTAAACCTGAACTTTTTTTACTAGGTATAATGACAGAAAAGTTTGATAAACAAAGTATACACTTGATTTTACATGTGATAACAGCGGCAAGAATCATATTCACATAATATTGGAAAAATGAAGAAATACCGCCAGAGGAAGAAATAGTTAAAAAAAATACTAGATTGTGCAGAAATGGACAGACTTACTCTGAGGTTGAAAGAAAAAGAAGAAACAGAATGCTTTCAAACTTGGCACTCATTTTATCAATGGCCAGAGAAAAGAACAAGGGATTAGGAATTAAATTTGTACTAGTGAATGATAACTCAGACAACACGTTTGTTGAGTAAGTCCTTTTGAATTGTCTTTAAAAAATCAATTAAAAAATTTTTAAAAGAAAAAGAAAGGAAAGGAAAGGAAAGGAAAGGGGGTAGATGGGATGAGATGACTCCGGAGAGTGGAGATTTAAGTCCGCAGTCCACAGCCCCTCACTCAAACAGAAGTCCACAGCCCCTCACTCAAAGAGACGTTCGGCAGGCTGGAGGTAAAGGATACGATTTCTATTGCTCAGGAGATGGGTACCATGGGGGGAAATGCCAAGAATTACCCCTCTTCCCCCTCCCTCACCGGAGTTCCAGCCCAACTGCCAGGGCCTGTGCTACTTCACGCATCCCCCAACCAGTTGTGATACCAAGTCCTGTATCCCAGCCAAATCCGTTGCCTTGGCCTTGCAAGCCTCGGAGTTCTGCTTTATATGTCTCTGTCAGAACCATGACATCTGGTTTTCATGCCTTATACAATGTATAAATCTGCTTTTTTCAGTTTGGCTTTCTTTAAAATACAATCATCTGACACTATGCACTATGATACACTGAATAATGTGATACATAAATTGGAATCAGCTGTTCTATATTCACTGGATGCTGAAAAGGCCTTTGACTGAATTTCAGTCTGGATTTGTAAATTGTAGATTTAATTTAGGAACGGTCTTCTAGGAAGGAACAGGTTTCCATTACTTTTTGCTCACTGGATTTCAATTTGCTGTTTTTACCTAGTAAATAGAGTGATTACAAATGGATTTGTCTCTTAACCTATAAAGTTACATTGCGGCACTGGTGATAGATTTGTTAAATTTATTTGCCTCCAACAGCAATAAAAAGGGAGAAATGAAAAGAGTATAAACAAAACATACATAAGATAATAGAACAATAAAATAAATGAAAAAGAGCACAATGAGAATACCTCAATATGATAACCAAAGAAATTGTCCTTTATCTTTTTCAACCTGGTTTTTGAACTTAGATATTAAGGATGTAGTGGCACTGGCCACTGAATATAAATGTTCATTATATGTTGATATGGCTGTTCTGGATAAGTGTGCAATGTTATTAAAAACTTTACTGAAGTTGTATAGCAATATGGTTTATACTCTGGTTATACCATTAACTAAAACAAGTCTAATTTGCTACCTTTAGGATCCATTCAACTCTATATTACTGTATGCATTTTTCACAAATGAGCAATTATCTTAAACATGTATTCATTCATGTACACATTTATAGATGCAATACAGTCCTTACCTAATTTCCTATCCAAACTAAATTTCTGGAACACAATAAACCTGATCTTGATCAGTTCCTTTCTGAAACACAAATCATTATGTACTTCTTCATTTCCTATCCAAACTAAATTTCTGGAACATAATAAACCTGATCTTGATCAGTTCCTTTCTGAAACACAAATCATTATGTACTTCTTCATTTCCTATCCAAACTAAATTTCTGGAACATAATAAACCTGATCTTGATCAGTTCCTTTCTGAAACACAAATCATTATGTACTTCTTCATTTCCTATGTGAAACTGACCCGAATCATTAGCTGAGAAGAATTATCAACTTGCTTGATTGTTCTCATATATTTTCTGAAACTAAAAGCGTTCTGTGTGTCTTAGCTTCCTGCTACAAAATGGTGTTGAGCAAGTGCTACTAGTTCCCTCAAACACCTTGCTAAAGTCAAGTTAATTATCCCAATCTTTGTTTCTTGCATCCCAACTCCTTGCAGTATTTCCAAAGTGACCCCTTTATTGTTCTTGAAACAATGTTAGATGCTAGGAAGCACGGCCATCTTTTTATACCATCTGAGACCACTTAATACTCTATTCCAGCAATTCCTGAACTCTGTTCCTGACAAGAAAAGCCTCTCCATGTTCCCTAAGTGTTTCCCCCATGTGATCCCATAAAAAAAGAAGCTAGAAGAATACTTGGGGGGGGGGAAGGTGACCCTGGGACTTCTCCAACATAAAACATGTTCCTGTCTCTCTACTCCACAGTTTGCCTACCTGACCGTGATGCCAAAAATCCTGAAGGCTCTCCTTGCCCTCATCCTGGGCAGCGATTCTTATAGTTTTAAATCCACCTGCATAATCACCATTACATTTAGAGACTAGCATTTATGATGAGAGAGAAATGCATGTTATAAGCCAAGGAAGCTGCTAGGGCAATGGTGCTAGCAGAGGGTGAGTATTAATGCTTTTAACCTGTAGCAACGAAGGAAAGACTCCACCCACACAACCCAGAAGTTATTGTGAAAAGAAACAAAAATGCAATATACCTCTTATGGCTGTTGTTGTTTGGAGTTTTTTTGCACCCTTGGGGAGGAATTTTGCCCCCATTAATTATCTGAGCAGGTGGCTTAATTCCCATCCTGCCCTACAGCCTTCTAAAGCAGCCTCATGAGCACAGCCAACAATGCTACAACAGGTGAAATTAACAGAGCGGAGCACAGTCATCTATCCAGCTGATTAGGAAAGGATGATACTTTGCAAAAAAAAAAAGTTGCTATGACAACTTCATCAATCAGTTTGCTGCTGCATTGTATCCGTAGATGTCTTTGTCTGACTAGAACCACAACTGAAAACTTCCATTGCCAAGAAGAGTTTGGCAGAAGACACTCCTTGCATTGTACATGTTGCCAATGGGCATAAACAGGAGTTTGGAGCTGACAGATTTACTACAGTTTTTAGGCAGATAACAGCAATGTGAGTCCAATGCCTAGCAAGAGAGTTTGCCTGAAGAAAGCTGAACACAGTGTGATAAACCATAGAGTAGTCCAAATATATTCTGAGAGTCATGGGGTGCCAAATTAGGTAGTCAACTGGTCAAGAATTATAAACAAGATGGAAGAGCTAGAAAGTGAAAGGGTCAATCTCTGTAAATTACATATGCCTTGCCTTTTGCCTAATGAGAAGCCTCATTGAGGAGCATTGCTCTGCTCATCTCTGGATTTTTCTGGATCCTTGCCTTGTCATCTGATTTCTGCAGCTGGATATGCCTGTGGCTGATCAGCCTTCATTGAACCCTGGCTTCCCGATTCCTGAGGCTGTTGACCAGGAATCAGGAGAAAGCATAGCTTGTGCATAAGTGCAGATGGCCCCACTATCTCCGGGTACTTGCACAATCATGAAAGGTTACCCAGGGAAACACCCAATGTCCCAAGATACTGCAGAACATCCAGTGTCTAGGAAAATACCCAAAAAGAACACTTTTAGCTATTTCTATTCTTTCTCTTATCTATAGTGGGCTAGCCTTTCTGGGTGAATTCTTTCTGTTATGTGTGCCAGCTTTGCTGGATGGATTGCTTATGTAATCAAAGAGTATAAATACAAGATTTCTTGTCATTTGGGGCTTTCTCTCTTTTAGAGGTGGCCGTCTTTGTTCAGCTGAATAAACACATAAAGCTTAAAGGCAACTTCTGGTCTCTTGCATGTTACCAAGCCACACCTCAGATCCTGCACCACAAGGCTGACCATCCTGAAGCACAGGTTCAGATGGAGTAACACTGTCAGATTTCAGGTCGGAGTCAGACTCTGAATCATGGCTTATAACAGCAGGTGGCTCCCGCTTGCTCCCCTCACTTTACCACTGTGCTTGGAAAGGGACACACCTTGGTGACACTTGCCAGCACAAACAGAAGTTGGGTAAGGCATAAAGTTTCCTTGTTTCTCTTCCATTATTTCCACATTCTCAAAAAAAGAGACTGACATCCCAAACAGTTCGATCATTTACCAAAACTACCAATTACAATTAGATGATGAAGATAAAATTCCTACAGGTAGTCCTCAACTTATAACCAAAATTGAGCCCAAAATTTATGCTGCTAAGTGAAACAGTTGAGTGAGTTTTTGTCCCATTTTATGTCCTTTTCTTGCCACAGTTGTTAAGTGAATCACTGCAAAAGTTAGTAACCCGGTTAAGTGAATCTGGCTTTCCCATCGTCAGAAAGTCACAAAAGTGATCCCATGTCCCGCCTAGGACATTGCAACCGTCATAAATATGAGTCAATTGCCAAGCATCTGAATTTTCATCACGTGACCGTGGGGATGCTGCAACAGTGGTAAGTGTGAAAAACGGTCATAAATCACTTTTTTCCACTGCTGTTGTAACTTTAAATGGTCACTAAACAAACTGTTGTAAGTCAAGAACTAGCTATATTTGGGTAGAAGTGAATGAGAGAGAAAAATGGAGCAGCACTAATCCTTCCCATCATTGCCCTCACTGTGTTATCAGTGCATTGGAATTGTAGTCTGCTGTATAGGCACTTTTCCTGGGCCTCTGCATTATGAACTTACATAAATTATGCATTCCTTTCTTCCAATTTTGACTCCTGAAAAAAGGCATGTGAGAAGACAAGTCTGTCTGCAAAATGGCCAGCACCTGGGCAGCTGGTGCCCTGTGCCTTTAAGACTTCTTCCTAGCCAGCCCAGCAAGGTGTGTGACTATAAAAGCTGAGCAGAGTAGAGGTCACTGTGTTTGTGGGTCGGTGGTTTGTGTTTGTTTGGGAAAGTCAAGCAGTCTGAAGTAGCCCAAGGCAAATAGAAATGTCACTGATCTCCAACAGTAGGGCTCGCAAAGAGAAATAGTGGACAAACGAGGGAATTTGAATAAACAGTGCTGTCCTTTGAGTCCCTAAGGGCGTGTTGCCTAGAGGCCAGGTGGGGTTATGTTGGTGTTGCCTGAGCCTCAGCTGAGTTCTGTTTTCCTGGCATGAGTTTCTGAAATCTAAAAATTTTCCTACTTGCATACTGAAGAGCCGAGAGAAAAGGGAAGCACACACATAGTACATGTGCACACATACAAAAAAAATCCTGGGAGCAGAAATAAGCAGGAGGCACGCATAATAATTTGTCAAGTGCCCTCAATGGCTGTAAGTGACATTTTCCTCTCCAATAATAGACTTCCTACATTTTCATTTTTAATAAGTTTAATGATTTTATTTCCTTCTTCAGGGAGCTGATAAAAACTTGGACTACCTTTTCTCCATAGTCTTGATTCCAGGGGGTGGGGGAGTTAGAGAAAAGGTTGCTCCATGCCCTTGCATTGCTGGACAGGTAAAACAGGATGAGACTGCTCACCCAGGGACTGAAACAATGCTCTTCTGGCAATGTTAGTACCGTAGTTTTCTCAAAGAAAAAAAATCTTGCCTCAGGTAAGAAAAGGTATTCAACACAAATCTTGCACAAAGAAGAGGGAGTCAAGCTATTCTACAAAGCACCTGAAGGCTGGACAAGAAGCAACCTAGAACTAAGGAGAAACTTCCTGACAGTGAGAACAATTGATCGGTGGAACAACCTGCCTCTAGAAGGGGTGAATGCTCCAACACTGGAAGTTTTTAAGAAGAGCCTGGACAGCCATTTGTCTGAAATGGTATAGGGTTTCCTGCCTGAGCAGGGGGTTGGTCTAGATGACCTCCAAGGTCCCTTCCAACTTTTTTATTATTATTGTTGTGGTGGTGGTTAAAAGGCCTAAGCAGACCTGATTAGTAATTGGGTGAGAGGCTGTCAGGAAATCCAGTGCTATAGAATCAAACTAGGAAATTAATGCCAAGGAAACTACATAGTGTCCCAGTTCAGTAGACAAAATGAACCTTAGCTTGAGAAGGAAGGGGAAATTTGCACATCACAAATCGGATGGAAATTCTGGAGTTCCTTCTAAAAGACTTTCCCCCAACACCGGGCTGAAAAGATCGGTCTTGAGAGCTGCAGGTGTGGGTATTCTTTGGAGGAGCAAAGCAGGAAGGAGGGGAAATCATGATACGTGATTGATGGTACCATCATGCATATATTGTGGTTTATATCCCTGTGCAACATATTGAGAAACAAGTACATAATGACTGCTATTGCATGATGCATCATTGCACAAATAGTATTTTGACATCCCTGAGGTTTGCTGCAACCCCTATTGTCTACTGGAGGCCCGTTCTTCTAACTATGATCTGGTTCTCATTCACCACCAAATAAACTGTTTTAGAATAGAATACAATAACAGAGTTGGAAGGGACCTTGGAGGTCTTCTAGTCCAGGGCTTTTCAACCTTTTCACCCATCATACCACTTTCAGGATATGGCAATATCCGAGTATCACCAGTCGCCTTGCAAGGTGCCAAAAACTTAACCAATAGCTTTCTTTTTGTTTGTTCAAGGCTAGCGCTTATCACTACATTGTTTCTTTTGCTTTGTGTTTCTTGGCTGTCTGCCAGAGGCTATTAACTGAGCCAGGTGGGAGAGGGAGAGGGAGAGAGAGAGAGAGAGAGAGAAACCCTCGGCTTGACTTTTCTAAAAGAAGGGAAATGGATGTTTCTTTTGGAGCAGCCTTTCGTATTTGTAATAGTTGGTTTCTGGGGCTAGGTTTTCTACCTCTTTTCCTAATATTCCTGGCTGTTTAATATTTTTCCAAAGCTATTTCTTTTTCATGGGAATGTAGATGTTAACTTCTAATTATTGATTGAATCAATAATCCATCACAGCCAAGGAGCAAGTTTCAAATTGACTCCAGAGTTCAGAGATCTTAAACCAGGGGTGAGGAAACCTGGGTCTTTTATGACTCGTGGACTTCAACTCCCAGAATTCCTGAGCCAGCATGGCTCAGCTTGGAAACCTCTCCCTTTCCCCTCAGCGTGGCTGGCTCAGGAATTCTGGGAGTTGAAGTCCACGAGTCATAAAAGAGCCAAGGTTCTCCGCCCCTGTCTTAAACGGCTGCTCCGCGAGACTTGCATCCCATGAAGGAAGCCGAGCGAGGGATTTACTTTGGAAATGGGCATTTGTAAGTCTAACCAATCAGGCCACAGTTGCTCTTTGATAAACTCCCTCCCCCCAAAAAAGCAACGTTTCAAAAAGAGAAACCAGCAAAGGAGCCAAACTTTTTCCTTTGACCTCCTCTGGAGGAAAGAGGAACGCGGCATTTGCCAGGTTTGTGTGGTGCTGCCGCCGGTTCAGCTCATTTCCCTCCCCCACTAGGATGGTTGCGTACCACCTGCCAGGTGCCAATGTACCACAGGTGGTACCCATACCACTGGTTGAAAAGCCCTGCCTTATACAGTACTTCTCCATGCTGTTCTGTCCACGCAAATTAGTCTTGCTTTTCAGCACATTTGTACACTAAATGACTTTTGTCCTTTAAATTCTTTAAATTCTTCATCACAGGTGCCAATGTATCACAGGTGGTATGCGTACCACCAGTTGAAAAGCCCTGGACTAGATGACCTCCAAGGTCCCTTCCGACATTATTATTATTATTAATCATCATCATCATCATCATCATCACACAGCAGCCAGATGTTCTGACTGTATTTGGCATTTTTGTCTATCTATTGAGTCCTTACCAAGGATCTGGGATAGGCATATGTGGATGTTTGATGGTATTACAGATATCGTCGCAGGATGGAAGCAGTTCCTAGTAAGGCTGCCTTTTGCAATTGACTAATTGAAAAGTTTTAACATACAATTTTTCCCTTAAAAAATCCCCCCTCCCCCCCTTCTCCCTCCCCCCCTTCCTCTCCCCCCTCCCCCCCTCCCCCCCCCCCGACTTCCCAGAGCTAAATACAAGGTATATATATAAAAAAACAATCATAAACAACCATATACTAACAACCATAAACTCTAAAATCTATCACTCTCTAGCTTATATAGGATAAAACAAACCTTAGTAATATTAAATATATATAAATATATATAAAAAAACTAATATAGAAAAAAAAACAAAGAAAGAAGACTTATTCAAATATAAAACTTCTTAACCCTATACTTGTTCTGAATAAACCCAAGCCATTTTCTCCCTTCCATAATATAACGTTCCTGCGAGTAATCTTTCAAATAGGCCGAAATCTTCACCATTTCGACCAGGTCAGAAACCTTTAAAATCCACTCTTCTATAGTCGGCAGTTCCTCTTTCCAGTACTATCCCCGTAATTAAATTCAACATCAACTTAGTATATTCTACAAGTCTACCATATATGAAAATATGAAAATATATTACATCTTTATCACCACACCTCCAACATTTAGGCTAATAATTCAGATACATGCTTAGCTTTTTAAAATCTAAATACCATCTATAAAACATTTTATAAAAATTCTCTCTTAGAGGCTTCCGCTGGCGGCGCGGCGCTGAAGACAGCCTCCCCTGGCTGCCCGCGGCTCAGCTGTTTGTTTTTTCGCCCGAAACAGCGCCGATCAGCTGTTCGGGCGAAATTGAAGCCCCCTCCTCGGGAGAAGAGGAGGGGGTGAGGCCCCAGGTAGGGGTAGAGTTCTCCGAGGCCGCCTGAGCTTCGAGCTTGGGCGGCTGAAGGATCGAACTCCCCCGAAGCCTGGGTTGCTCCCAGCTGGCCGTCGTCTCTGCTCCGAACTTCCTGGAGCAGAGCCAGGCGTCTGCGAACCAGCCCTGCCTGAAGAAAGGACTATGATTTAAAGGAGCAGGCAGAGCGGTACAAGAGGAAAAGGTGAAGAGGACTATTTTACTGTACTCTCTAACTTGTTGGACTTTTTAAACTTTAATTGAAAGTGCGTCATAATTGAGGATTAAAAGATGGCGGCTAAACCTCCCTCTAAAACTCTTCGGAGTGGAGGATCCTCGCCGGTGCAACAATCATCACTACAGGCATTGCACCCTCCTGAAGTGCTGACATCGAAGGATTTGCGAGATGCCTTGGATAAACATGCCCAGGTACTTTTGGAATCAATTAATCAATCAATTGCTGATAAATTTGCACAGATGGAGGAGAAATTGGAGAAATTTGAGGAAAGAATGGAAGAGAGGATGGAACAGAAGTACAGCGTGATGAAGGTAGACATTTTGACTTCAGTGCATAAAGTGGCGGAATGTGTGGAAGATTTAGATGAAAAAGTGGATGATTTGGCTCAAAGGAATGCTATACTAGAAGTAAAAGCACGGGAGAATGAAATTGAAAGAGGCAAGTTGGAAAGGGAGTTAAGCCATGCCCAATATTACCAGATGCAGTTTGCTGTCAGAATTAGAGGCTTAAAAGAGAATGTTAAAGAAGATTTAAAGCAGCTGATCTCTGAGGCTCTCGAAGGGGTATTGAACCAGCCAGCATCTGAAATAAGAGCAGCTATGGATAAAGTGTTTCGGGTGAATTCATGGATTGCCAGACAGAGAAAGTTGCCTAGAGATGTGGTGGTTTATTTTGCAAAAAGAGAAATTAGAGATCAAGTTATACAAGCTGCCTATGATGCTAAGGTTGTGATTGCTGAACAAGAAGTCTTGGTTTTAAAAGAATTTTAAGGGGAAGAAAGGACTATACATTTCTTGTGCAAGAGCTCAAGCAAAGAGATATAAGGTTCAGATGGGAGATTCCAGAGGGGCTGATGGTGTTGTATGAAGGTAAAAGGTATAGGCTGATTACTGTGAAACAAGCACGTGATTTCTACAATAATGTCTTAAAAGCAACCCCATTAACGCTCCTGGAAGCTGGAAAGGGATCTGGAGAAGAAGAACAACAAGAGGAGGAAACAGAGGAAAATGGTGCTGGAGGAGATCAAGCTACAATCTCTTTGGATGATCCTAGAGAGCAAAGAGTGACGCGTGCTGCTTTAAAACGAGCAAAGAAAATAAAAGAACAAGATCAGCAAAAGTCTTCAGATTCTTCACATCGCATTCATAGCCAAGCTGTGGGAGGAGCACGGCCTAAAGTAACCAGTCCTATCAAAGCTGTGGTCCAAGAGCTTCTCGAGGATATACATGGCAACTAAATTTTTAACCTGGAATGTTAATGGACTAAACTCACCGCAGAAGAGGAAGAAAGTTTTTCAATATTTAAAACAATTTAAGATAGATGTTATATGCCTGCAAGAAACGCATATTAGAGTTTTGGATCAAAAGTATTTATTGAACTCGAGGCTGGGTACGCAATTTGTTGCTTCTGCAGAGAATAAGAAAAATGGAGTGGTTGTTTATGTTAAAAGTGCCTTAACAGCGGACCTAATTGAAGCAGATAAGCATGGAAGATATGTTATGATCGAGCTGTTGTTTGAAGGTAAAAAGACGCTTTTAGTTGGATTATATGCTCCAAATCAACAACAAGCTGACTTTTTTAGTTTACTTCATACAAAGCTTACCCAGTTGGATTATAAATCCTTTATTTTTATGGGGGACTGGAATGGAGTTATGGATGTACAGTTGGATAAGGCTGGAGCCTTTAAACGCATTCCAAGTCACGCTAGACTGCCTAAATCTTTTTTTGAAATGAAGGATGACCTGGAATTGCGAGATATTTGGCGTGAGAGACATTTGCGGGAGAAGGATTATACATTTTATTCTGATAGACACCAATCTTTTTCGAGGATTGATTTTATTTTGTTGACTAATGATCTTCTTTTGAGAACTAAAAAGGTGAAAATCTGCGCAAGAATTATCTCTGATCACAGTCCAGTGTGGTTGGAGATTGATAAGGAAAGAGGAGATAGACGCTCATGGCGCGTAAATGAGAATTTGTTTAGAAATCAGAGAAATGTGGAAGAATGCAAACAGCGGATGAAGGATTTTTTTGAGATGAATATGAATAAGGGTACCTCTATGGATATGGTTTGGGATGCTAGCAAGGCCTATATGAGAGGGGTGTTGATATATATGAATAATAGACATAGACGTGCAGTGGAAACTAGAAGGAAAGAACTGGAGAATGAAATAAAGGAAAAAGAAAAGGCTTTGATTTTGAACCCAGAGGAGGTGAAGATCAAGGAGGCTATTAGACTGTTACGAGGACAATTTGATAAATTAATGGCTGATCAAGTGGCGACCAATCTGCGGTTTGCTAGGCATAATACTTTTTGCAATGCTAATAAGCCAGGCAGATGGTTGGCTTATAGACTGAGGAAAAAACAAAGGGCATCTAATATAGATAAGATTGAGCATAAAGGAAGGGTTGTGTATCAACAGAATCTTATTAAGGATGCCTTTGTGGATTTTTATTCGAAATTATATACTAAAGAGGACATTAATGCAAAAGATATTGATACGTATTTGGAGAAGGCTAGCATCCCGGTTCTTACGCAAGTACAAAAAGAGGGGATTAACCAACTGATTACAGAAGAAGAAATTTTTACAGCTATTAAGGAACTGAAGGTGGATAAAGCACCAGGCACTGATGGCTTGACTGCGGCCTATTATAAAAACTTACAATTAGAGATGATAAAACCGTTAAAGGAACTGTTCCAGACAATCCAGAGGGGGGGAAAGGTGCCCCCGTCTTGGAGAACAGCTTTTATCTCTTTGATTCCGAAGGAAGACCAGGATGCTACTTTAGTTAAAAATTACAGACCGATATCGCTTTTAAATACAGATTATAAGATATTTGCTAAGGTTTTGGCTAATAGACTGATGAGGGTTCTGCAACAGGTGATTCATGGGGACCAAACGGGGTTTATTAGTGGAAGACAAATGAAAACCAATGTGAGACATATAGTTGATGTGTTAGAGTTTTTGGAAAGGCACAACCAGATCTCTGCTGCGCTAATCTTTTTAGATGCTGAAAAGGCTTTTGATCAATTGAACTGGCAATTTTTGTTGAAAGTTTTAGACAAAATGGATTTTGGGGAAAATTTTTTACAACCGATTAGGGCATTATACCAAAAACAAACTGCCCGAATTATAGTTAACAATAGTTTGACAACAGTATGTAATATTGAGAAGGGCACAAGGCAAGGCTGTCCGCTATCGCCCTTGTTATTTATATTAACATTAGAGATATTATTGGTTAAGATTCGGAATTCGGAAAAAATTAAGGGGATACAAGTTGGAGATCAGGATTACAGATTGAGAGCATTTGCAGATGATCTGGTTGTTACAGTGACCCAGCCAGAGAACTCTGTTGTGGACCTGATGGAGATAATAACACAATATGGGAAGGTTTCTGGATTTAAAGTAAATATAAAGAAAACTAAAATTTTGGCTAGAAATATGACAGTTTCGCAGAAGGCTCTCCTAGAAGGATTAACTGGATTTGAGATTGTTAAAAGGGTTAAATATTTGGGGGTGATTTTGTCGCCCTCTAATACAAAGCTATATAAAAATAATTATGAAAAGTTATGGGGGAAAATTCAAAAAGAACTGGAGAGTTGGGAAAAATTGCAATTGTCTTTGTTGGGACGGATTGCAGCAGTGAAAATGAATGTCCTGCCCAAATTTTTATTCTTATTTCAAATGATACCGATTCTTAAGAAAGACTCTAACTTGGAGGAATGGCAGCGTGGTATCAATAAATTTGTGTGGGCAGGGAAAAAGCCACGAGTTAAACTTAAGATTATGCAGGATACTCGTGAGAGAGGTGGCCTTAAAATGCCTAATTTTAAATTATATTATGAAGCTGCTGCACTAGTAGGAATAAGTGATTGGATTAATTTGACACAATCGAGGTTATTAAATCTTGAGGGCCATGATCTGTTGTTTGGCTGGCATGCATATTTGTTGTATGATAAGAAGGTAGATACTGTGTTTAGGATGCATATTTTAAGACAGGCATTGCTGAGAGTTTGGAAGAAGTATAGACATAAGTTAAGCAGCAAGATACCATTGTGGGCAATCCCAAAACACGCAATAGAAAATATACATGCTGGTTTCAAACATGATGAGACTACTTACAAGGAAATTTTAAGTTTGGAAAGGAATATTTGGTGCTTGAAATCATATAGTTTCTTGCGAGAAGAGAAGGTTGTTCAGACTTGGTTTCAATATATTCAGTTACAGGCCAGGTGGAAAGAAGATCAAAAAAATGGATTTGCAACGACTGATGAAAATTTGATAAAGCAAATTAGAAATCAAGGACCAGCACATATTAAACGGATATATCTTGCATTGATAGAGATCGATTCAGAAACAGAGCTTGTTAAGGATTGTATGATAAAATGGGCCCAAAACATTCAGGAAGTTATTACAATGGACACGTGGGAAAAGATCTGGGTGAGGAATGTAAAATTCACTCAAGCTCAAAGTTTAAGAGAGAACTTTTACAAAATGTTTTATAGATGGCATTTAGATCCTAAAAAGCTTGCAAGTATGTATCTGAATTATCAGCCTAAATGTTGGAGGTGTGGTGATGAAGAGGCAACATATTTTCACATATGGTGGACATGTAAAAAGGTCAAGGCTTTTTGGATAAAAGTCTGGTGGAATATGCAGAAGATTTTTAAACGGAGGATAAAGTTTTGTCCGCAATTTTTTTTGTTGGGAATAATTGTTGACGCTACAGTTGTGGACTCTAAGTTGATGTTGAATTTAGTTACGGCAGCAAGACTTTTGATAGGTCAATATTGGAAGAAAGAGGAACTGCCGACTATACAAGAGTGGATTTTAAAGGTTTCCGACTTGGCAGAGATGGCGAAGATTTCGGCCTATTTGAAAGATTACTCGCAAGAACATTATATTATGGAATGGAGAAAATGGATTGAGTTTATCCAGAATAAGTATAGGGTCAAGAAGTTTTATCTAGCATTTGAATAAGTCTTCTTTCGTTTTCTTTTTTCTTTTTTTATTTTGTCTTCTATATATATTTAATAATGCTAAGTTTTGTTTGATCCTATATAAGTTAGAGAGTGATGGATTTTAGAATTTATAGTTGTTAGTATATGGTTGTTTATGATTGCTTTTTTATATATATATACCTTGTATTTAGCTCTGGGAAGTCCGGGGGGGGGAGGGGGGTTAGGGGGAGGTGGGGGGGGAGGAGGGAGGGGGGGAGGGGGGGGAAGGGGGGAGGTAGGGAGGGGAGGAGGGAGGGGGAAGGGGGTTTTTTAAAGGAAAACTGTATTTTTAAAACTTTTCAATAAAAAAAAAAATTCTCTCTTAGATTTCAAACTTGCATAAATTTTACATTCCTCACCCAAATCTTTTCCCACCTCCCACTACTTGACTGTAAGTACGTTGTGAAAGTTCCATAGACTTCTGCTGATCTTGTTCTTTTATCTTTTTTGATCGTTTTAAAGCAGCACGCGTCACCCTCTGTTCTCTGGGATCATCCAAAAGTGTTATAACTTGATCTCCTCCAACACCATTCTCCTCTGTCTGTCCTTCTTCAGCCTCTTGATATTCTCCTTCTCCAGATCCCTTTGCAGCTTCCAGAAGTGTTAATGGGGTTGCTTTTAAAACATTATTGTAAAAATCACGCGCTTGCATCACAGTAACCAGACGGTACCTTTTACCTTCATGCATCACCATCAACCCAGCTGGAATCTCCCATCTGAACCTTATATCTCGTTGCTTGAGCTCTTGCACAAGAAATGTAAAATCCTTCCTTCTCCTTAAAATCTTTGGAGGAATTTCTTTTAGAACCAGAACTTCTTGATCAGCAATCACGACCTTAGTATCATAGGCAGCTTGTATAACTTCATCTCTAATTTCCCTTTTTGTAAAATAAACCACCACATCTCTAGGCAACTTTCTCTGTCTAGCAATCCATGAGTTCACACGATACACTTTATCCATGCCTCCTTTTATTTCAGATGCTGGCTGATTCAATACCACTTCGAGAGCCTCAGAAACCAGCTGCTTTAGATCTTCCTTAATATTCTCCTTTAAACCTCTGATTCTAATGGCAAACTGCATCTGGAAATATTGAGCAAGACTCAATTCTTTATCCATTTTGTCTCTTAAATCTTCATTCTCCAATACTTTTGCTTCTAATATGGCATTCTTTTGAGTCAAATCTTTAACTTTTTCATCCAAATCTTCCACACATTCAGCCACTTTATACACTGAAGACAAAATGTCTACCTTCATCACGCTGAACTTCTGCTCCATCCTCTCTTCTATTCTCTCCTCCAATTTCTCCAATTTCTCCTCCATCTGTGCAAATTTATCACCCATTGATTGATTAATTGATTCCAAAAGTTTATCCAGAGCATCTCGTAAGTCCTTCGATGTCACTACATCAGGAGGATATAATGCCTGCAATGATGATTGTTGCACCGGAGAAGTTCCAGCACTCCGAAGAGTTTTAGGGGGAGGCTTAGCCGCCATCTTTTACTTTCAATTGTGACGCACTTTCACTTAGAGTTTAAAAAGTCCATCAAGCTCGAGAGTAGAATAAAATAATCCTCTTCACCTTTTCCTCTTGTACCGCTCTGCCTGCTCTTTTTATTCCATAGTCTTTCCTTCAGGCAGGGGTGGTCGCAGACGCCTGGCTCTGCTCCATAAAGTCAGGAGCAGAGGCGCTGGCCAGCTGGGAGCAACCCAGGCTACGGGGGAGTTCGATCCTTCCGCCGCCCAAGCTGCAAGCTCAGGCGGCCCCAGAGAACTCAACCCCTACCTGGGGCCTCACCCCCTCCTCTTCTCCCGAGGAGGGGGCTTCAAATTCGCCCGAACAGCTGATCGGCGCTGTTTCGGGCGAAAATCACTCAGCTGAGCCGCGGGCAGCCCGGGAAGGCTGTCTCCGTCGCCGCGCAGCCACCGGAAGACGAATTTGTCAGTGCCAATGGTGTTCAAGTGGTGCTCAGGTTGTTTTGGGATTGCACCCAAGGCACCTATTACTATTGGTACTACCCTTGCTTGCCTTTGCCACAGTCTTTCTGTTTCTATTTGTAGGTCTTTGTATTTTGTTATCTTCTCCAGTTCTTTCTCGTCTATACTGCTGTCTCTAGGCACTGCCACGTCCACTATCCAGACTTTTTTGTTATTATTTTGTTGTTGTTGTTGTTGTTATAACAGTTGCATCATATAAAGGCACCACTGATTGGGTTAGCACAAAGTGTATTGCCCTGGTGTTAACCAGGATCGTTATGGCTCCCACTCCCTAACTTCCATCAGAGTTTTGGAGGGGGATGACTTAAGGGTCATGTCCTCCCTGTATGTATTCCTCAATTTTCAATGACCCTCACTATTGGGTTCAGAGTGATCTGAAGTGCTGGTGTTTGGGAGAAAGATACTGGCAAAATTAGTAAGATGCAGCTTACCTATTTCCAGAACCTCGTGTCACTCAATGATCTACTCTGAAGCCAGGCATGGTCCCATCGTGGTTAGCTAGAACTCCTGGCCTGAGCCTCAGCTGGGTTCTGTTTTCCCATTATGAGTGACTAATAAGTTAAACTAGAACAAGGAAGGTAATTTTCAACCGACAACTTTAAGAAACAGAGAGCCTCACGCTTGGTGAAGATGTGGAAACCAAGCCCTCTGTGTAAAAGTTAGTTCAGACCTATATACAAAAATGTTTCTTTGTTGTTTACAACATGTGTTAATCTATGTTCGGGGTGTCAAACTTGCAACATAATGTGACGTGTCACGACGTATTGTGACTTTTTTTCCATTGCCAGCAATGGGGTGGGCGCGGTTTCACCATGTGCATCCAGCCTGGGGCCTGGCAGTTTGACACCCCTGATCTACGTGATTTCTTTCCAAGGTCAGTGTTTACATTTGCTTGATTACATTTGTCCCTTCTGGTACAAAATTACATCTGTTGTATTTAGTACTGGTAGTCCTCAACTTACGACTACAATGGAGCCCCATATTTCTGTTGCTAAGTGAAACATTTAAGTGAATGTTGCCTCATCTTTCTTGCCATGGCGAATGACTGCAGCTGTTAAGTGAGTTACAAAGTTATTAAGTGAATCTGGCTTCTCCGTTGACTTTGCTTGTCAGAAAGTGGCAAAAGGGGATCAGAAGACCCCCGAGACACTGCAACTGCCATAAATGTGGGTCAGTTACCAAGCATCTGAATTTTTCATCACACGACCGTGGCACTGCTGTAACAGTCAAAAGTGTGAAAAACGGTCCTAAATCACTTTTCAGTGCTGTTGTGATTAAACACGCTGTTGTAAGTCGAGGACTACTTGTACAGAGTGCTGAAACTTTTATGGTCCTATCATTATCAGGAGTGTCCTGCTGCATGTCTCTATGTCAGTTGGAAGGGACCTTGGTGGTCATCTAGTCCAACCCCCTGCTCAAGCAGGAAATCCTATACCATTTCAGACAAATGGCTGTCTTCTTAAAAACTTCCAGTGTTGGAGCATTCACCGCTTCTGGAGGCAGGTTGTTCCACTGGTTAATTGTTCTAACTGTCAGGAAGTTTCTCCTTAGTTCTAGGTTGCTTCTCTCCTTGATTAGTTTCCATCTGTTGCTTCTTGTCCTGCCTTCGGGCACTTTGGAGAATAATTTGTAAAGCTTTGCTTCTACTAATTCAGCTACATGAATACAAATTCAAGTAGCACTCAACTTATGACCACAACTGATCCCCAAATTTCTGTTTGCTAAGTGAGCACTTTGTTAAGTGAATTTTGCTCCATTTTATGACCTTTCTTGCTACAGTTGTTAAGTGCATCACTGCAGTTAAGTGAGTAACCTGGTTGTTAAGTGAATCTGATTTCCCATTGACTTTGCTTGTGAGAAGCTCGCAAAAGGTGATCACATGACCCTGGGACACTGCAACCATCATAAATATGAGTCAGTTGCCAAGCTTCAGAATTTCGATCACGTGACCATGGGGATGCTGCAATGGTTATGTGAAAAATGGTCCTAAGTCACTTTTTTCAGTGCTGTTGTAACTTTGGTCACTAAATGAACTGTTGTAAGCTGAGGATATGCATGTGTATTGCTATGGGTGTGTGTGCGTGTATTTTGAGAGCAGCGTCAGAATTTCATTTTTAATGTGTGCCATTGTGTACACAGAAAAAGTAACAATAAAAATTATCTTAAATACAAATAAAAGTTTGGTTTATTTGAACTCTTCCCCCCCCCCTGCAAAACAAACACCAGTAGGAAACAGAACATTGGTTTTATAAACAGTTCAGAGACACAATTATTTTTGAAAAATTCTAGAATTTTCCATTTGTCCTGAAAGGGGCTGATTTCAGTCAGAGAAAGCTAGTGTTGACCTGGAATTAGGGGACAGTATAGAGTATAGAGACCGAGTGCCCAAACTGCAACCCAAAACCCACTTATGTATTGTCGGGTGCTGGGTGGGCATGGCCCATTGGGTGGGCGTGGTTGTGGTGGTAACGGCAGACTGAGTGGGACTAAAAAGTTCAATCAGTCAATTCCAACTTTGCGAGATCTTTTTTTTCCTGCGAGAAGTTGAAATTGACTGATTGAACCTTTTTTTTTTGCACACGCGGCAGAGGCCTAAAGCGAAAAGATTTAATAAAACCCAGCTGAAGGCCTAGGACTGGGGCGACGGCACATGTGCCCACAGAGAGGGCTCCGCGTGCCACCTGTGGCATGCATGCCATAGGTTCACCACCACAGGTATAGGAAATATCAGTTGTGAATGTGCAGATGGCCCTACTGTCTTTGGGCTCTGGCAAAGTCCTGGATGCAGGGTCGTGAAAGGCCAGCAAGGAAAATACTCAATGTTCTAACCCACTCAAGAACATACGATATCTTTAGGGAAACACCCAAAAGGGAACATGTTTAGTTACTTCTGCTCTCTTATCTACAGTATGCCAGACTTACTGGGTGAAATCTTTACCATATGCATGTCAGCTTTGATGGATGGCTTGCTTATGTAACCAGAAAGAATAAATACAAGGATTTCTTGTCTTTCGGGGCTGCTCTCATTTAGAGGAGCCCGTCTTTTTGTTCAGCTGAATAAAAAGGTAAAGCTTGAAGCTAACTTCTGGTTTCGTCTATTTTTTACCAGCAAAACCTCAGAACCTGCATATCACTAGCTGTCATTTTAAATAGTTAGTTTAAATGTATACTTGCTTATGTAAATCATGAGCAGGCCTCTCTAATAAACCAAAGCAAGAAAACTAGAGATCTAGAGATCCACTATATCAATCCTAGATCCTACTGAGAGAAATCACAAGGATCAAATAGCAAAACAAATATATTAAGGCAGTGGTGGCGAACCTATGTCACGCATGCCAGAGGCAGCACTCAGAGCCCTCTCTGTGGGTGTAATGTATAATAGTTAAAAGTGCATTTGACAGTTGCGGTTTGACAGCGCAGGTTTGACAGTTCCCTCTGACAGCTGCGAGTTGACAGCTCCACATGCGGTTACCGCTGATTGGTTAAGAACACAAGCGGCGGGAGAATCCTCGGCCGGGGATTGGGCAAAGGCTCGCCGGCTTTAGTATAAAAGGGGTTTTAAAACGTGCTGTCAGTGTTCCTCAGAGATAAATAAACCAGTTGAAATCGACCAAGTCTGCTGTCCTTTATGACTGGGAACCTGCGCAAGACACCACTTCTGGCGACGAGGGTGGTACTGCTTCATGGAACAGATAACTGAGCGAAGTCACGAGCTGACTGTCACTGAACTGAAGTCACTGGGGAAACTCGTCCCCAAAGGAATCCGCGAAGCAGTATTCACTGGGACAGAATGACTACGCTGGGGCAGATCAGAGAATTCAATATCCGATATCCCGAGCGATGGGACTCGCATTTTGGACAGGTAGAGGGCTACCTCCTTGTCAACCAAATAACAGAGGACCAGAAAAAGGCCACGGCTTTACTGTACCTCAGCGGGCCAGCAGTCTATGACGTTGCCATCGGGCTCTGCAATCCTGACCCAATCAACACCGTCTCCTACTCAGAGCTGACAGACAAGCTGAACAAACATTTCATGCCAGTACACTCAGAACTATACTGGCGGCTTCGGTTTGCCCGTTGGACCCAACGTCCAGGAGAAGCCGCAACAGATTTCATCGCAGCTGTACGACACGCCGCTCGCTGGTGTCATTTCCCGGACCTTGAAGACAGGATCTGGGATCAAATCGTCCTCGGACTCCTAGACCAGCAGCTACAATGGAAAATTGTCGCAAAACCGACAATGAGCCTCAATGAGGTCATCAGCGAGATCTGAGCACGCGAAACTACTCATGAGGAGACCCAAGATCGGCCCACCAACAGGCCAAATGGGTCGATCTACCAAAGCAGTTTTACGGATGGCGAAGAAGAGGTCACGGAAGCCGACAAGATAGATGTAATTCAGCAAAAATTCAAGAAACCCCAGGCTCAGCGCGGTGCCGGAAAAGGGCCAAACAGACCTCAAACAACTACCCAAGCCCCCGCACACCAGACCAAGGAACTAGATGTGCCAGCTGCAGAGCAGCTCACCCACGAACACCGTGTAAATTCCGGAATGCCAAATGCCGCGAGTGTGGCAAGACAGGGCACATCCGGTCCGTATGCCACAGCCGGAATCGTGGAAACGTCAACGACCTCGAATCATCTCTGCCAGGTATGACAACCCCCTACTCCCCATGCACAGAGCCCCCTTGGCCCTTGGTACAAACCACTAATTGGCATGGTGAGCCGAATAGTCGCCTAAATATCCACCAGTTGCTGAGGCCAAAGATAAAAATTACAGTCCACTTGCAAGGAATTCCTTGCGTGATGGAGGTGGACTCCAGGTCCTCGGTCTCCATAATCTCAATGGAGACCTACAACTCAATCTGTGGCCTCAGCAAACGGAAAATTCCCCTGAAAACCACCCAAATAAAATTGGCCGATTTTCAACAAGCCCCAATCAGACTAAAGGGGATAGCCACGCTAACTGTTCAGTTCAAGGGATTTCTAGGACCATTAGAAGTACTAGTTACCCAGGGAAAAGGGGCCAGCTTAGTGGGACTTAATGGGTTTGAAGCTTTGGGTATTTGGCTAGGAAGAGTCCATCTGACCCAGGCCAGAAGCCTCGAATCCGTCTGCAAACAATTTGCAGACGTATTCGATGGCTCTTTAGGGAAGCACACTGAGGCTCCAATTTCCCTGAAATTAAAACCTGATGTCCTCCCAGTCAGAATTAAGGCTAGAAGGGTTCCGTTTGCCCTCAAACAAAAAATTGAGAATGAACTGGAACACCTTATAAAATTGGGAGTGCTGGAAGCCGTGGATGGGGGAAGCTGGGAAACCCCTATAGTCACCCCCGTTAAATCTAATGGCGAGGTATGGATTTGCGCTGACTATAAGGCCACCCTAAACCACGCATTGAACCCACATGCTTACCCTGTCCCATCGGTGAAGCACGTCTTCTCCGCGATCCAGTCAGGCGCCATTTTCGCCAAGCTCGATCTTGCACATGCGTATTTGCAGCTCCCTGTTACCAGGGAGACGGCAGATGCGCAAACGATCGTGACACACCATGGGGCTTTCAAAGTTAACAGACTGCAGTTTGGCATTTCTGTTGCCCCTGGGATCTTCCAGGAAATTATGGAACGAACTTTAAAAGGCATCCCGGGGGTGTGTCCATACTTCGACGATATTCTAATCGCCGGGGAATGTGAAGAGGTGCTGGCAAAAAGGTTGCAGATGGTGCTAAGCAGATTTCGTGCCGCAGGATTAAAACTTAAAAAAGAAAAATGCTCAATAGGGGTGACATTCATGGAATTCCTGGGTTATAGGATAGATGCACAGGGAATCCATCCCACAGATTCTAAACTGCGGGCCATTAAAATGGCCCCAACACCAAGGAATAAAGCAGAATTACAAGCTTTCTTGGGGCTCTTAAATTTCTACCACACCTTTCTTCCCCAAAAAGCAGCTATAGCAGAACCCTTACATAGGTTGCTAGATAAAAACACTCCCTAGAAGTGGTCATCTCTTCATGAAACCTGTTTCAGGGACCTAAAAAACTTACTGTCCAGCAACTCAACCATCACCCATTATAACGAACACAAACCAATTTGTGTAGCATGTGACACCTCTCCTTATGGGGTCGGCGCTGTGCTAAGCCATTTAGAAGAAAGTGGAGTTCAGAAACTAATTGCTTACTACTCCAGGACCCTGTCCAGGGCTGAAAGAAATTATGCCCAAATTGACAAAGAGGCATTATAGCCATCGTTGCAGGGATAAAAAAAATTTCATGATTATTTATATGGAAGGGAATTCACGGTCCTTACAGATCACAAACCCTTATTGCGATTATTCACTGTTGACAAACAGACCCCTCAAATCCTATCCCCTAGAATTTTGCGTTGGTCCACGTTTCTATCTGCATATTCATTCAAATTGATCTACAAACCGGGTAAAGAAATGTGTCATGCTGACGGGTTAAGTAGACTACCCTTGGCCGATAAAGACCCAGACCCAGCACCTGGGGGACAAATTTTAGCCATTGAAGAACTACCAGATTGCCCCCTGCAGGTAAAGGACATTGCCTCAGCAACAACCACAGATAAAATCCTCAGTAGGGTGTTAGCTTGGGTAACCTCGGGGTGGCAAGGCCACAGCCCGGGGACTGATTTCCAAGCCTATTTTGTGAGAAGGAATGAATTATCCACACACCAAGGGTGTGTCTTATGGGGAAGCAGAGTTGTCATTCCAGACAAACATAGAGCTAGAGCCCTCCTAGCGCTACATGAAGGTCATCCTGGAGTAGTAAAAACGAAGGCTTTAGCATGTAGCTACTTTTGGTGGCCTGGCCTTGACAAAAACATTGAGGAACACGTAGCTGGATGTCACCATTGTCAGCAGTCCAGGCCAGGGCCACCTCATGCACCTATACACAGATGGGAAGCAGCCCACAACCCCTGGTCTAGAATCCACATCGACTTTGCAGGACCCTTCCAGGGGCAGCTATTTCTCATTGTACTTGATAGCTATTCAAGGTGGCTAGAGGTGATTCCACTAAATAGTATGACCACGGCCAGCACTGTACAAGTGCTAAGGGGGCTCTTTGCTACACATGGACTTCCAGATGTGATAGTCTCAGACAATGGGCCACAATTTACTTCTGCGAATTTCCAGATTTTCACCAGGGCCAACTTGATTAAGCACATCACCTCTGCTCCCTTCCGGCCGTCCACTAATGACCTGGCTGAAGTTATGGTCCGAACAACTAAAGACGCTTTACGTCGCATCATCATGGGCAACTGGCACCAACGTTTGGACCAGTTTCTTTTAGCCCAGCACTCTACCCCCTGCACAGCCACCGGCAAGAGTCCAGCGAAGCTACGTTGAGGCCGCCGTCTGGTTACAAAACCTGACAGATTGCGCCCTGACAGGGTGGCAGCTGAAACAGAGCTACCAGTTCCTCCAAGACAATTCAATGTTGGGGATTATGTTTGGGCCAGAAACTTTGGGCTGGGGAACAAATGGTTACCTGGGGTGATTATTATTCGCATGAGGCCTATTTCTTATCTTGTTGAGGGGGAAGGGGGCCGTCCGTTTAGACGGCACATAGATCAATTGAGAAAAAGGGGTTTGAGCAATCATCCTCAAGCTCCGGGTGAACAATTATCTTCGGGCGAACCAGGCACCCCTGCCCACAACACCCAGTTAACGTCCCAGCAAGATGGACAAGGAAACCTTTCAGACTCCGGGAGAGACCCCCATTTTTGCCCCCCGCCCCAATATTGCCCTAAATCACCAGGGCAGCAGAAACTCCATGGCTGTGAATCCCCTACCTTCTACATCACCTTCAGCTAGGGAATGCACAGCAGACGATTCCCTGAGACGCTCTGCCAGGACAAGAAGGCCACCAGCATACTTGAAGGACTATGATTGGTCTGGGGGGCAAGAGTCCGACTAAAAACACCAGTCACAAACACTGCACAACAAAAGAATTCTGTAAATAGTTACTTGTTTAATTGTGGGGGGGAGGGGTGTAATGTATAATAGTTAAAAGTGCATTTGATAGTTGCGCTTTGACAGCGCAGGTTTGACAGTTCCCTCTGATAGCTGCGAGTTGACAGCTCCACATGCGGTTACCGCTGACAGCTACGAGTTGACAGCTCCACATGCGGTTACCGCTGATTGGTTAAGAACACAAGCGGCGGGAGAATCCTCGGCCGGGGATTGGGCAAAGGCTCGCCAGCTTTAGTATAAAATGGGTTTTAAAACGTGCTGTCAGTGTTCCTCAGAGATAAATAAACCAGTTGAAATCGATCGAGTCTGCTGTCCTTTATGACCGGGAACCTGCACAAGACACCACAGTGGGCATGCACGCCACCACTGCCAGCAGCTTGCACAGGTCCATTAGGCCGCCACCCGGAGCAGCAGCACTACCCAACACAAAGGAGGTGAAGCAGCCAGCTAGCAAGCTCGAGTAGAGGTGGTAGAGCATGCCCACACCCAGTAAGCCAAAGGACACCGCGAGCAGGGAAAGCCAGATCCCCATCTGCGCCATGGCCCCCAGGGCCAGCAAGGATTGCGTGCCTCCCGCCCATCTATGCTGGGCCTCCTGCCCACCACCCTACCCACCAGAGACTCCCTGGATCTCCCCCAACCCTGCCCGGCCCCTACAGGCATCCCCCCTGTTATGTACTGGGCTCATCAGTAATACCACATGGGTTGCTGGAGCAGATAATGGCTTTCCAGCAACCCAGACTACAAGTCTCCACCGCTACAATTGGCTATCCCTAGGTGGCAATGGTTGTTTCAAACCTATTGGCTGCCGCCTAGGGGTGAGACTATATATTGCAGCTAGTTGTAGCCATTTGCTCAGTACAGATTCTGCACGAAATAAAATATGAGTTTTCCTGTACTCAGCTACCTCTTCATTCCTGCGCCAAAGAACCCGCTATTTAACACTGGCGATGAGGGGGGGAATCCTGCTTCACTAAAAAAGAGTTGAAGTCTACGAGGGGAAGGCACTGCACACCGGAGGGAAAAGGTATTTTCTCCCCCCCTCTCTCTAGGTCGGCTAGCAAGTTATGCTAGCGATCTCGTGCTCAGTGGACTCATTCCCTGAGCCTGGAAAGCAGGATTCGGAAAGCAACACAGGAACCAGCTAAGAAAGAATGCTGAAGGTCGGGAAACTTCGGGAATTTGACGTGAAGCACCTGGAGGAATGGCCATCATATTTATCCCAGGTAGAGAACTACCTCAGGGCTAATCAGATTGCAGAAGAAGGACTGAAGGCAGCAACACTACTATGCGTGTGCAGCCCAGCAATCTTTGATTTGGCCGAGAACCTTGTCCCGCCGACACTGATTGAAGCGGTCTCCTACGTAGACCTCAAAAAGAAGCTAACCGGACATTTCCAGCCCAAGATGTCTGAAATGGCTTGGCGGTTTAAGTTCAACCAAAGAGTGCAGCAACCGGGTGAATCGGCTTTGGAATTCATAGCAGGCCTGAGGCAGGCCGCACGCCTTTGCAAATTTTCAAATTTAGAAGAGCGACTATGAGTCTGTGGTCTATGGGACTGAACGCTTCAGCAGAGACTCTTTGCTAGACCAAACTTAACGTTCTCTGAAGCACAAGACTAAGTGAAGGCTGACAAAGCCGCCAGGGGCACAGTTCAAACAGTACAGCCCGCCAAAACAACAAAATTTGTAGAAACGGTCCACTTTGAGGACGCCAAACACACCAAAGAATCTTCCGAGGAAGAACCTGAAATCAACAGACTCCAAAAGCAACCCAACACGCAACACCGCAACAGCCAGCAGCGAGAGGACAGTTACAAGGCAGTTCTCTTACCGAGATGTAAGAGGTGCGGTGGCAAACATTTTCGCACCAATTGCAGATTCTGATCTGCCATGTGCAGAGCTTGCAGAAGGACAGGCCACATCACAGTGGTTTGCAGAGCCCGACAGAGAGACCAGCCATCCAAACACCAGTTGGAAGAACCGACTAGGAGAGGTACTGGGGCCCAGGGTCCAGTTAGTGTGGGGTTTTTCAGAAGCCGTAGAAGCGTGTGCCGCACTGGGGCTCGGCACCCCCTCAAACCCAAACCTAAGCTCATGCTAGAGCTACAAGGAGTTCCATGTAAGATAGAATTGGACTCTGGCTCTGCAGTCTCAATTATTTCTCAAGACGCTTTTAACTTCATATGTAGATGCAGTAACAATTGGGCCAAACTGAGACCCTCAGATATAATCCTAACAGATTTTCAAAATGCTCACGTTAAAGTTAAGGGAGAAGCCACTTTGACAGTAAAATTTAAGGGATTTTTGGGGCACCTGGATGTAATAGTAGTAGGGGGCCAGAGAACGAGTCTCATTGGACTCGATTGGTTTGATGCCTTAGGTATTCAGATTACTGGTATAAACCGGACACAAACTGCAGACCTCGCATTAGTATGCAAAGACTATGCAGATGTTTTTGATTCAACCCTAGGAACATACACAGGCCTGCCTATCTCATTTAAGCTAGATCCCAATGTAGTTCCAATCAGGGTTAAGCCTCGGAGGGTCCCCTTTTCCTTAAAACATAAAATTGATTCAGAAATCGATAAGCTTGTAGAACAGGGCATATTACAGCCTGTTGATGGTGGGGAGTGGGAAACTCCTATCGTCACTCCACTTAAAGCCAACAGGGAAATTCGCATTTGCGTGATTATAAATGCACTCTAAATAAAGCCCTCAAACAACACGCGTACCCAGTACCCGTGGTCAACCACATTTTAGCCTCCTTGCAAGGGGGTACTATTTTTGCTAAACTTGATTTAGCACAGGCCTATCAGCAATTGCTGGTTGATTAGGCCACAGTGGCAGCTCAGTTAAACACTTACAGTTTGGAATCAGTGTCACACCTGACATTTTCCAGGGGATCATGGAGCTTACACTTAAGGGTATTCAGGGCGTCTGCCTTTATTTTGATGATGTTCTCATCACAGCAGAATCCCTAGAAGTGTTAGCCAGTAGGCTCAGGGTGGTTTTGCAGAGGCTTCGCGAAGCAGGACTCAAATTAAAAAAAGCAAGTATAGTATTGGGGTTCCTTCAACAGAATTCCTGGGTTTCCAAATTGATGCTAACGGCATTCACCCTGCTGATTCTAAATTGAAGGCCATTAAAATGTCCCCTAGGCCCAAACCCAAAGGAGAGCTACAAACATTCTTGGGCCTCCTAAACTTCTACTACACATTTCTACCTCATAAGGCCGCACTAGCAGAGCCCCTCCACAGGCTTCTAGATAAGAAAGCTCCATTGAAATGGACTAACTTACATGAAAAAAGTTTCCAGGACTTAAAAGCGCTATTGTCAGAAAAGTCCACTGTAACTCACTACAAAGAGTCTAAACCAGTATGTCTTGCATGTGATGCATCTCCCTATGGGATGGGGGCAGTTTTAAGTCACATAGAAAAAAATGGAACACAGGTTCCTATAGCATTTTACTCTAGGACATTGTCCTCTGCTGAGCGCAACTATGCTCAGATTGACAAAGAGACACTAGCCATCGTTGTTAGAATTAAAAAATTCCATGACTATTTATATGGCAGGGACTTCACGGTCTTTACAGACCACAAACCTTTGTCGGGACCTTTCACAACAGACAAACAAACCCCCCACATACTTTCTCCAAGAATGCTGAGATGATCTATTTTTCTATCTGCATACACTTTTAAATTGATTCACAAACCGGGCAAAGACATGAGCCATGCTGATGGCCTCAGCAGACTTCCACTGCCACTAATGGAACCAGATCCGGCTCCAGCTGCTAGAATACTATCCATACAGGACATACCTGAGTTTCCCCTCCATGCAGGGGACATTGCTGCTGAAACTGCCACAGATAAAATACTTAGTAGAGTATTGATTTTTTATTTTTTATTTTACTTTATTTTTATTTTAACTTTTTAACCTCTTTTAATATTGTATTTTAACCTACACCTTTTTAACTTTTTAAACCCATTTTTAACCCATTTTAACCTTTTAAACCATAGTTTTAAACTTATTTTTAAACCTGTTTTAACAAACCGAATGGGGAAAAGAAGGAAGAGGCAGCACTCTGCAGCAGAAAGTATATCCAAGCCTTTGAAGCAGCAGAAAATGGAGGATTATATTGCAAACAGACAGTCTGCTCCAGTAAGTAACTCATTCGCAGGCACCTTATCAGATAAATTTAATTTATGTGACTCATTGGAATGGGACTTACAAACCGAACTGGAGAGCAGACAGCGTGTGGAGTTGTCCTCCTCCCTCTCGGAGAATGGCTCCCCTCCTTGGAATCTGGCAACAGCCTCTTTTACACAGGAGGGAGATGTAGCAAATTTGAAGGGGGAAAATGTGACAGACTTCCTCTCTAGACAATGTTTGCTTACAGCTCAAACTGTAAACTCAATATATGATCTCTTGTCAATTGTCATAAATAAGGTCGACTGCCTGAAAGAATCTTTTGCAAAGTTTTTTAGGAGCCACCCAAATACTGTAGAAGGACTTGGGAGGATAACCATGGACAGACATGGGATGGCTAACTCAGAAAATGAAACTAGAGAAAGACCTTGTTCTCCTCCCAAAAATTTGAACACCTACAGAGAAAACACTCAATCAGGCAAAGGTCTAAGAGATGACCAATATAACTACAGTCTGCAAACTAACCAGGTTACTTTGCAAATTTATGACAAGAGAGTAAATAGAGGGCGTTGGAGCAATAGAAAAGCTATTAGGCTGTCTCTGAGCCAGCTGCTCCGCTGTGAATTCACTCTGATAGATCTACTACATGCAGAGTGGCTGCCAGCAAGAACCCAATGTATGAGAATTCTCCTATCGTTCAAGCAGCCCACAATTCCCTCCATGCTCTTCAGAATGAAGCCCTTTCTGAGCCTCTTCTCAATATTTCCAATAAGGGTCTTTTGCTCAGAAAAAGTGTGCCCACTCCTGAAACAGCATCACCAAGAGGGAACTGTCGCTTTAAATCTAGGCTGCAACAGCCCTCACACTCCTAAGCTTGAGGCTGCTGCAACTGAACTGACCCTGAGAAAGCAAAGAAGCAATATACGAACTGTGTTACCCACAGCTGCAGGAACTGCTGAGGATGTGCCAGAGGAAATGTTGATTGACTTATTCAGTGCATTACCTGAACCTGAGCAAGTTAACATCATTCAAAGATTGGATGACCTAAAAGAGGCACTGACGACAACTCAATCTACAGCAAAGCCTCTATCTAATTTGGCTCCACTAACCACACAACCTTGTGACAAGATATTTAATCAACAATCTGCCTTTACCTCAACAGAAAAAAAGGTGTTGTCACACAGGCTGAGAGTGGGGTAACTGCACTGACTGACCCAGCCTCTGAGAAACAACTGAAAGACAAAGGGCTTCATCACACAGTGCCCCCCAAGCTGACAAACACTAAGGACATAATCCAGCCTACATCCTCATTTGATTTAGAAGTTCCCACAACATCTTTCCACAAGATGAACCCTCAGCCATGCCCCTCCAAAAACGGACATAAATCTACATTTATAGACTCAAGCCAGAGTACCTGTCCATTGGAAAAAAATCATTCTTGGAGCAAGAGCAGAGGCACACTGGCAACCGAGATATAGAGGAGCAACAACAAGTTCTGCAACCCATGAGGAGAAATATTGAACCTCACAACAACTGTGTTTATATGGGAAGCTTAGATGATATTGACCCAGCTCCAATGTCAAGTTGACATCTGGCATTTTTACCATCTAGCCAATCAACCAAGTCAGACCACCTTGTCTCTGAGAACCCCATACAGTTGATGACCTGGAACATAGCTGGCTGGAAAGGGATGGTTGATAGTGGACTAATGAGCTTTCTGTCTAGATTTGACATAATAGCCTTTCAAGAAACCTGGCTAACCGAAGTGGATGAACCAGTACAATTGCCAGGCTTTCAGGGATGGGCCTCCCCAGCCCTAAAAACAAAGAACAAAGGGAGATCCTCTGGTGGGCTATGCATTCTTATAAAGGAAGAGTTGCAATGGCAGGGAGAGAAATTATATAACGAAGATAAGTATCCGTTCTTTCTAGCTGTCAAATTTGAATATGACCAGTTTGAGTTAATATTGGTAAATGTGTACATTCCTCCAAGCACATCCCAGCACTATAATTCTGAATATTGGATGGGCTTGGAAGTTTATTTATTTATTTATTAATTTTATTTATATACCGCCCTTCTCCCGAAGGACTCAGGGCGGTGAACAGGGCAAGCATAAAAAATACAGAGATACAAAAGTTAAAAGGGATTAAATATATGCCCAACTAAAAACAGTAAATACAAATATTAAAATAACAATAAAAAAACCCCCATCCCCCATCAGGCCAGGCCGGCTTGTTCAAATAAGAATGTCTTTAGATCGCAACGGAAGGAGCGAAGGTCGGGCGCCATCCGGAGCTCAACCGGTAACCGATTCCATAACTCCGGGGCGCCCACAGAGAAGGACCTCCCCCTGGGGGCCACCAATCGACATTCTCTGATCGGTGGCACCCTGAGGAGGCCCTCTCTGTGGGAACGCAGAGGGCGGAGGGACGTTGATGCCGGCAGCAGGTGTTCCCTAAGGTACTCTGGACCCATGCCATGTAGGGCCTTAAACACCATTACCAGTACCTTGAATCTCACCCAGAAGACAACTGGCAACCAATGCAGCTCACGGAGCAGAGGTGTAACATGGGAGTATCGGGAGACTCCCAACACAACTCTCGCGGCTGCATTCTGTACCAGTTGGAGCCTCTGAGTGGTCCTCAAGGGCAGCCCCATGTAGAGAGCGTTGCAGTAGTCTAGACGAGAGGTCACGAGCGCGTGAGTGACCGTACATAAGTCATCCCGGTCTAGATAGGGCCGCAACTGGCGCACCAGGCGAACCTGGGTGAAGGCCCCCCTAGTCACAGCCACTATGTGGTCTTCCAGAGTGAGCCGTGAATCTAGGAGGACTCCCAAGTTGCGAGCCCTATCTACGGGGGGTAATAGTTCACCCCCCATAGAGAGATGTTAAGTTATCTTAGAAGATATATCTATACTGTACCCTCAGTCCATAGTGGTATTATTAGGAGATCTGAATGCTAGACTGGGTCCCTCTCTGTATGAGCTTGCCCAGAAGAAGGGAATCCCAGGGGAGTTCTTTGATAATCATCCTCAGTGGCTCTCGAGAGACTGTAAAAGTAATGCCGCTGGCCTGCTCCTAGTCTCCTTAATTTTTAAGGGTAATCTCCAAATTTTGGGAGGTAAGGACAAGAATTATGCATACCCTTATACATACCACTCAGCCAATTCAAGTACTGTACTGGATCTCTTTTGTGTGTCTAGAGATAAGGCTGACCTCTTCTCAGAGGTCACAGTACACCTTAGCGACAATAGCGACCATCAGCCTGTAAGTGTGACATTGCAAGGCCGCTCAGATATAAGACCATATAACATGGCTGACAGATGGCTCACCAAAAAGGTAGAGGTGACCCAAAATAAAAGGTTAATTTGGGCCAAAGTTGATACTAAGGCAATATTAGAATGCCTTAAAACAGAGAATGCTACTAAATGGGCTAGAACACGGGTCGGCAACCCGTGGCTCCGGAGCCGCATGCGGCTCTTTGAGCCGTCTCCTGCAGCTCCCAGCCGTCCGGTGCACGCGCACCTCTTCGAACGGGCAGTGGTGCGCGCGCACCTCTCCAAATGGAGAGTGGCACCGCCCGTTTGGAGAGATGCGCGCGCACCTCCCTGAATGGGCGGAGGTGCGCGCGCACCTCCCCAAACCTTTGGAGAGGTGCGTGTGTACCTCCGCGCGAAGGGGCAGCAGCTTCGCTCTTCGAGGAAGCTGCCGCGGCCTGTCTGCAAAGCTGCCGCTTTCGGCAGCTTTGCAGACGGGCCGCGGCAGCTTTCTCGAAGAGCGAAGCCGCTGCCCCTTCCGAGAGGTGCATGCCCACCTCCCCGAAGGGGCGGAGGTGCGCGCGCACCTCCCCAAACTTTTGGAGAGGTGCGTGCGTACCTCCGCGCGAACGGGCAGGGGCGCCGCTCTTTGAGGAAGCTGCCGCGGCCCGTCTGCAAAGCTGCCGAAAGCGGCAGCTTTGCAGACGGGCCGTCGCCGTCAGGCAACCGGGAACGGGTTCCATGTCACTTAAAAAAAGTGGCAACCGCGTGCGTCCGCGCATGCGCAAAAAAACGTTTTTTGCACATGCGCGTGCATGGACACACGCACGTGGCACCCACTTTTTTTAATTTGTGATGGAACCGGTTTTCCTTTTTTAGGTTGCCGACCCCTGGGCTAGAACAATACAGTCATCTACTACTGACTGGATGTCAGCCTTCAATGCATTCTCCAATCTTTGTAACATACTGAAGAAACACCTAACAGCTAAACCTATTACAAAAAGAGCCCAAGTGGGTAGACCTCGCTGGTTTGATCCTGATTGCCAGCGACAGAAAAAGAAATTGAAGGCAGTCATGAGGCTCGCCCAGAGGAATTCTACTGCCCATATACAAGCTAAGATGCTGCACACAAGAAGGGAATATAAAAAAACTATAACATTAAAGAAAAAACGTTTTGCCATTTCAATCTGGTCAGAACTTGAGTTGGCTGCTAGAAGTCATAATTCAGTATTATTTTGGCACTCTGTAGCAGGTATCCTGAAGGAACGGAGATTTGCATTTGACATAGCAATCTCTGCTGCGGACTGGGAGAATTATTATCAGTGCTTGTTTGCCCCCACCGAACCGGTAAAGAAATTATTTTTAAACAGTGATTTGGTAAATCCTACAACTCTCCCCCCCTTGGACACCAGTCTCAGAAAAGGAGATACAGTCCATCATTAAAAGCTTAAAGAGCAATAAAGCCCCAGGCGAGGAATTTTTACCAGCAGAATTATTTAAGAAATTTCCCAACTGGTGGGGCCCTGTATTAGCAGGTCTTTTTACACACATAAATAACACCTGCCATATACCAGATGGGTGGAAGATGGCAATAGTTGTCCCCATATATAAAAAAGGGAATAAAAAGGATCCTAGTAATTATAGGCCCATCAGCCTGATTGACATTGTAGCAAAAATATATGCTAGGTACCTTTTGAACAGAATTGAAACCTGGGTAGAAGAAAACAACATCCTCACAGAAGAACAAGCAGGTTTTAGACAAAACAGATCTACTATTGATAACTGCTTTGTCTTGAACCATCTAATTGCCAAATATACCTATAAGAGGAGACCCCTGTTTGCTGCTTTTATAGACCTTACAGCAGCATTTGATATGGTAAATAGAGACGTACTATGGAGTAAATTGACATCTCTTAAAATAGAACCCAGACTCCTGGCTTTGATTAAAGCCCTTTACACAAGTACCTGTTTGAGGGTGCGGTATGGGGTTAATGGGGCCCTGACTAACAGGATTCACACAAATAAAGGGATAAGGCAAGGGTGTATCCTGGCCCCATTATTATTTAATTTATACATCAATGATTTGCCAGGGTTAATGAAGGATTCCATGGTACACATGCCGATGATCCTAAATACTTACTGTAACAGCTTGCTTTATGCTGATGATATGATTTTATTATCATACTCACAAGTAGGATTACGTAGGCTATTAAGAAGATTCAGCTCTTATTGCCAGGATAACTCCCTAATCATTAGCAAATCTAAATCGAAAATAATGGTGTTTGGAAGAAACCATCAGAGACATAAGTGGCAATTAGATGGTGAACCAATTGAGCAGGTTAATACCTTTGTATATTTGGGAGTAACTTTTGCCAAGACTGGATCTTGGGTCTGCCATCATCAACGGAGTACATTTAGAGCAAAAGCCCGTTTGAATTTATTGCTCAAACTAAAGAACCATAGTTACCCAGGGTCCCTAGCTCCATTACTCAAGGTTTATAAGGCTAAGGTTACGACAATGCTCTTGTATGGAACAGAAATTTGGGGTCTTTACTCAACCACAGTTTTAGAACAAACACAGTCCCAGCGTGTAGATCCAAGAACATCTGCTGCAGCAGCTAGAGCTGAATTGGGAATTCATACAATTCAGGCATTATCTAAAATTAGAGCTTATAACTACTGGTGCAAAGTTAATGAAATGGAGACTGATAGACTCTCCAAATTATGCCTACTAGAGCAAATAAAACTACAATCACAAATCTCCTGGATCACCAAACTAACAAATTTTGTAAGAAGCTGTGGTCTTCCTGTTTCTTGCGTAACAGGAGAACAATCTAAAAAAAGAGTTGCCCAAAGAATTAAGGATATAGAAGCACAAACTGATATAGCTATCCTTAGTAAGGTGGGTAACTTGAAATGGCTGAGTAAATACAAATGTACTTTTCAAGTGGACAGTTATTTGAAGTCACAACTCCCAAAACATCTTAGGGAGATATTTACGAGAGCAAGATTCGAACAGCTTGACACAATGGTCAGATATGGGAGATTTCATGCTATACCGTACAATGAGCGTCTCTGCATTTGCGGAGCGGCAGAGGTAGAGGACCTGGCTCACATCCTATTTGTCTGTTGTCTGTATAAGAGGGTGAGAGACAGGACTTCCGGTGGCTCCGCGGCGACGGAGGGAGCCTTCCCGGGCTGCCCGCGGCTCAGCTGTTGTTTTTTTCGCCCGAAACAGCGCCGATCAGCTGTTCGGGCGAATCCGAAGCCCCCTCCTCGGGAGAAGAGGAGGGGGCGAGCTCCCAGGTAGGGGTAGAGTTCTCCAGGGCCGCCTGAGCTTATGGCTTGGGCGGCTGAAGGATTGAACTCCCCCGTAGCCTGGGCTGCTCCCAGCTGGCCGTCGCCTCTGCTCCTGATTCTTGGAGCAGAGCCAGCCGTCTGCGACCACCCCTGCCTGAAGGAATGACTATGATTTAAAGGAGCAGGCAGAGCGATACAAGAGGAAATGGTAAAGAGGATTACTATGTTTTACTCTCCAGCTTGATGGACTTTTTTGGATTACAAATCTGAAGTGAAAGTGCGTCATATTTGGTAAAAGATGGCGGCTAAACCACCCCCTAAAACTCTTCGGAGTGCTGGAACTTCTCCTGTGCAACAATCATTATTGCAGGCGCTGCATCCTCCTGATGTATTGACATCAAAGGACTTACAAGATGCTCTTGAAAAACATACCCAGGTAATTTTGGAATCAATTAATATTAGATTTGCACAGATGGAGGAGAAATTGGAGAAATTGGAGGAGAGAATGGAGGAGAGGATGGAACAGAAGCTCAAAGCGATGAGGGTAGACATCTTGACTTCAGTGTGTAAAGTGGCTCGGTGTGTGGAAGAATTGGAGGAAAAGCTAGAAGACTTGACTCAAAAGAATGCTATATTAGAAGCAAAAGTATTGGAGAATGAAAATAAAATGGAAAAGGAACTGTGTCTTGCTGAATATTTCCAGATGCAGTTTGCCATTAGAATTAGAGGCTTAAAGGAGAATACTAAGGAAGATCTAAAGCAGCTGGTTTCTGAGGCTTTTGAAATAGTGTTGAAACAGCCAGCATCTGAAATAAAAGGAGGCATGGACAAAGTGTTTCGTGTGAATTCATGGATTGCCAGACAGAGGAAGTTGCCTAGAGATGTGGTGGTATATTTTGCAAAAAGGGAAACTAGAGATGAAGTTATACAAGCTGCTTATGATACTAAAGTTATGATTGCTAATCAAGAAGTTTTGGTCTTAAAAGAAATTCCTCCAAAGATTCTAAGGAGAAGGAAGGATTTTACATTTCTTGTGCAAGAGCTCAAGCAACGAGATATAAGGTTCAGATGGGAGATCCCAGTGGGGTTGATGGTGACGCACGAAGGTAAAAAGTACCGTTTGGTTACTGTGATGCAAGCGCGTGATTTCTACAATAATGTTTTAAATGTAATGCCATTAACACTTTTGGAAGCTGGAAAGGGATCTGGAAAAGGAGTGCATCAAGAGGCCGAAGATGGTCAGATAGAAGACAACGGTGTTGGAGGAGATCAAGATACAACCTCGTTGGATGAATCTATAAAACAGAGGGTGACGCGTGCTGCTGCAAAACGATCTAAGAAGAGAAAGTAGCAGGAATCGCAGAAGTCTTTGGAACTTTTACGATATAGTCAAGTAGTCAAGTAGGGGAGGGGGGAAAAGATTTGGGTGTAGACGCAATATATTTCTATATTTGGTGGTTTTGTGGAAAGGGTGAGCTTTTTTGGATTAAAGTTCAAGTTTTGTTTGCAATCTTTTTTTTTTTCTTTTTTTTTCTTTTTTGTTGTGTTTGGAATAATTATAGATGTGGTACTGGAAGAGGAACGGTCGATTACAGAAGAGTTGACTTTAAAGTTTTTTGATTTGGGATCCTTGGTTAATTTGGAAAATTATTTGTAAGAATGTTATATCATGGAATGGATAAAATGGATGGAGTTTATTTAGGATAAGTATAGGGTTGAGAAGGGTTTTTTTTTTCTTTTTCCTTTTTTTTTGTTTTTAATATATGTTTAATACTATTAAGGTTTGTTCCATTCTATATAAGCTAGAGAGTGTCCTTTTCTTATTCTAGTTTTTTTTTTATATATATATTTAATATTGTTAAGGTTTGTTTTATCCTATATAAGCTAGAGAGTGATGGATTTTAGAATTTATAGTTGTTAGTATATGGTTGCTTAGGTTTGCTTTTTTTTATATATATATACCTTGTATTCAGCTCTGGGAAGTAGGGGGGGGGAGGGGGGGAGGTAGGGGGGGGAGGAGGGAGGGGGGAGGAGGGGAGGTAGGGGGGGAGGAGGGAGGGGGAAGGGGGGTTTTTCAAGGGAAAATTGTATTTTAAAACTTTTCAATAAAAAAAAGAGGGTGAGAGACAGGTATCTTGGTCTATATACCAAATGAATGATCCATTGGGATCCCCATATCAAAATAACTTATCTTATGTCCGGTCAGAACTTGAAAATAACATTTAACGTAGCACAGTATTTAAACAAAATGATCCGGTTAAGATCTGCATATGTGGGACTGATTGGGGTAGATTGTAAGGGCGACTCCGAAATATAATGTTATATTTTATCTATATCTTAAATTTGTATTTTATTACTATTTCATCTTAAATTGTATCTTATTTAATTCCATTTTAAATTGTATTTTATCAAATTCCATTTTGGATTGCTTTTATCAAGTTTTGGTGATGGTTTGTTGCTGGAACTTTGCACTTTGATATGGCCCAAGGGCTAATCAATAAAGTTGTTGTTGTTGTTGTTGTAGAGTATTGTCATGGGTATACTCGGGCTGGTTGGATAAAAGCCCAGGATCTGAATTTCAAAACTATTTTGCCAGAAGGCATGAGTTATCTGCCCACAAGGGGTGCATATTATGGGGAAACAGAGTCATAATTCCCACTTCCCTAAGAGACAAGGTTTTACAGTCATTACATGAAGGCCACCCAGGCATTGTCAGAATGAAAGCGTTAGCTGCGGGTTGCTGTCTTGAGGAATAAGGCACATTCAACTCGTGGTGGAGGTCTCTCGTTCCTGTTTCGGCCTTTGTTCTGCCTGCTGCAGGACGAGCTTGACAGAAGCTACCTTTGGTGGCCTGGCCTTGATAAGGACATTGAGGCACAAATCCATGGTTGTTATACATGCCAGCAATTGAGGCCTGAAATGCCACAGGCTCCAGTTCACAGGTGGCAGAAAATGCACACTCCCTGGTCTAGGATTCACATAGACTATGCTGGGCCCTTTCAGGGACAGCTCTTTCTTATAGTTCTGGATAGCCACTCCAAATGGCTGGAAGTAATTCCAGTTCCTAACATGACTGCTGCTAGGACCATCCAGGTGCTGAGAAAACTGTTTGCTACACATGGGCTGCCAGATGTCTTAGTTTCTGACAATGGGGCCCAATTCACTGCTGCTGAATTTCAGGCCTTCCTTAGAGCTAATCTCATCAGACATGCAACGTCTGCGCCTTTTCATCCGTCTTCTAATGGTCAAGCTGAACACATGGTGAGGACAACAAAGGAATCTCTCAAGTGCATTGTCACAGGTGACTGGCATCACAGATTGGCAGATTTTCTACTCTGCCAGCATTCCACACCCTGCACTGCTACAGGCAAAAGTCCTGCAGAACTACGTTGGGAGAGGCGTTTGATTACTAAACTGGACAGGTTGCATCCAGATAGAGTGGCAGCAGAAGCCTCTAGACCAAAACCCCCAAGGGGGCTACACACGGGCGATTGGGTTTGGGCCAGAAACTATGGTCATGGGAATCTGTGGGTTCCTGGTCAAAATACCAAAGCATCCGGACCCCTGTCTTATGAAGTGGGGTTGGAGGGAGGGCGAGTTGTCAGACGACACATTGATCAGCTCAGGAAACGGTTTCCAGAATGGCCACTAAGTGAGGACTGCATCATAAGTCCCTCCCAAGGTCCTCAAACTTGCGGCCAAGCCAGTCCTCAGATGGACTCTCAGGACTTTTCCTTCATAACTGAGGTGGAACCAGAGGGAGAAGTGGGGAGTCCTGGAATGCAACATGGATCCCCTGAAGGAGCAAGTCATCCGAACTTCAGCAACCACTGCACCTACTCTGCTGATCAGTCTGACTCTGGGGTGGGCCAACCTGGAGAGGCCAGCCAGAGAGCATCTAATCCCCTTGACTCAGGAGCACAAAGGGACACAAGTCTACCCAGCCCACTGGGTAAGCTGGTAGACCATAAAGTGATGGGGACTCCGAGACGTTCCACTAGGGCACACAAGCCTTCTTCATATCTTGCTGACTACGTTGTAAAACAAAGAGCTATAATATTGTGTATTGCTGTATGCCACTATACTACAGAAACTAGTGCTATGTTGTAACTGTCTAAGTATGCTAGCCATGAAGCCTATTCATTCAGACATTGTTTAATCACGTTGTAACCTATTGGTTTTTTTTGTTCTATTACTTTTATTTTAGTGAGTTTTGATAATGGGTCTTGATAATTGCATTAAGGCTAACTTATATTAATATTGTCTGATCTAAGAGGGGTGGGGTGTTATGTACTGGGCTCATAAGTAATACCACGTGGGTTGCTGGAGCAGCTAACGGCTCTCCAGCAACCCAGACTACAAGTCTCCAGCGCTACAATTGGCTATCCCTAGGCGGCAATGGTTGTTTCAAACCTATTGGCTGCCACCTAGGGGCGAGACTATATATTGCGGCTAGTTGCAGCCATTTGCTCAGTACAGATTCTGCATGAAATAAAATATGAGTTTTCCTGTACTCAAGCTACCTCGTCTTCATTCCTGTGCCAAAGAACCCGCCATGTAACACCCCCCCATGAGCAACATCAAGGTGGCCATGCCCACTCCAGCCATGCTACCCAGTCTGCCGTGACAACTGCAGCCATGCCCACCCAGTAGGCCACACCCCCATGCCCCCCCTGAGGGCACCACAATGCTGAGACGGCCCTGGCACTTTGTGATAAATAAGTGAGTTTTGGGTTGTGGTTTGGGCACTTGGTCTCTAAAAGGTTCGCCATCACTGTATTAAGGGGTTGAGAAAAGGGACTTCTGGTTGTGCACCCATAGCCCATGGCCGCACAAAAGCGGACCTCCTCTCCCCATGGCTAGTTTCATCCTGCCAGGGGGACTGTAGATGGGTCCAAAGTTTCCCCAAAGAGATGACCGTGAAGGAGGGGTGCCCTGTTGATCACGAAGCGATAGCAATTGCTTCATTTGATCCAGGGGAAGCCCTCTGAACCCGACAGGAGAAAGGCTAGTGTGAGATCAGTGTCTAGCCCAAGTTACTTGCAGCCAAAGTCCCAGAGCATGAACCTGAACATCGGTGAACAGAGTGCTTGGAATTGGTGAGAGTACTGATCTTCTTTCTTCTATCTAATTGAATCCTTGAAAAGATTCCCAAAGCAAGAAAACCTCCAGAATTGAAGGGAGGGGGCTGTATCCCCATTCTCTTATAGATGGAAGCAGCAAATTAATATTAAAGGAGGAAAGAGATATACTAAAATTTAAAATAGTACAGTCTGGACAAATCTAGGAACTAAAAAACTGTCAAGATTATACCCTAAAGAATTTTTCGTGGAATTATAAAAATATATAACAAAAACAACTTTTTGATTGAAAAAAAACTGAAAAAAGAAATAACTGCTGACATCTAGTGGAGAATCAGAGAATAGAATATTAACAATAAGGACTCAGAAATTGGCAAAATGCCTAGAAGCAAAGAAAAGCTGTTCCTTTGAATTGCAAATAACTTTGAAGACAGCTGGGAACAAAGGAAGAGCCAGCTGTAAGATTAAAAAGTGTCTGAAAGAAAAAAAAACACACCTGGACTGTTGCTTAAATCTAAGAACTGTTTATGGAAAAGAAAAACCTTGGCTTTTGAGCTAATCTTTTAGAGGAGATTCTACAGCAGGCATGTCAAACTGCCGGCCCGTGGGCTGGATGCATCATACTGAAACCACACCCACCCCATTGCCGGCAATGGGAATGTGAGGTGGACTCACAATGAATCATTAAAGGAGCTCCCAAGCAAAGGCAGAACGCAGAGATGCAATCATATTAGTTTTATTCAAGATAGATCAAAGAGAAAGAAATACTTGGCATGAAAGCATTCATGCCTGCATGTGAGAGAGAAATAAAATAAAACAAAACAAGCTAGGATTACATGACTAAAATAGAGGTTAGGAGTAGAGATAGAACTGGAGACTGGAAAATGGAGAACGAAGAGCAGCCCCTCGTGCAGAGGTATTTATGGGGGGTCTTGGCCCCTCCTTGACCATAAAACTCTCTCGCCAATGGGGCTGTGGGTCTGGGACCCTTGGCTCATCAGTGGAAGCAAAGAAACCTCTTTGCCTCCATCTGATGACCCTTTTGGGGAACTGCCAATGGCTGGCACTAAACATCTAACAATTCCCCTTCTTGCCAGCCAATGACAGGGACCAGTGAATGTATGTAAGGGGCGAGCAGGTGTCATAGACATGTATGAAAACATTCAGAAGGCCAAACACAAACGCTTACACAGAAGGTTGTGCCGGTCAATGGGAACAGGCTTGGTAAACAGATCAGCTATCTGGTCAGCTGTATTACAGTGCTCAACATGTATAAAACCCTTTTTGGTAAGCTGCCTGACATTTTTGTAGCATATGTCTATATGGCGAGATCTAGATCCTACTGCATAAGCCTCCGAGATTGCAATGGCAGCTGTGTTGTCCTCTAGAATTTGGATGGGCAGAGGGGGAGATGCCCAGATGCTTGTTATCAGCTCATTGAACCAAGTCAAATCATTGGCCGTGTCTGACAGACTAGCAAATTCAGCCTCGGCCGTGGAGCAAGAAATAAATTTTTGCTGCCTAACATGCCAATGTATTGGGCAGCCATTTAGCAATATGAGGAAACCAGAAGTGCTCCGTCTAGTTTTGGTGTCTCCAGCCCAGTCTGCGTCTGAGTAAGCGGAGAGCTGGGCCGTCTTCCCCTTCTCTGGTTCTAGCATAAGGAGGGCATCAGCTGTGCCCTTTAGGTATCTAAGCACCCTTTTAACAGCAGTCCAGTGGAATTTCTTTGGGTGTTCCACATGCCTGGACAATAGATTCACAGCTAAAGCTATGTCAGGTCTGCTCCAATTGCTGATGTATAGCAAGGAGCCAATCACAGATCTGTAAAGCGTGTTATCTGTGAACTCAGGACCGTCCTTATGGGTGTGGTTGTAAAAGTCGCTTTGCATTGGGCTATGCGTAGGATTAGATTCTGTCATTTTGCATTTGGCCAGTAATTCCTCTATCTTTTCTTTTTGAGATAGAGCAAACCCCCCTTTAGTGGCCAAAATATGCACACCCAAGTATTTGTCAACCCGCCCCAAAGACTTCAGAGTAAACTTTTCTTCCAGGGCCTTGGCAAATTCATCACACCTTTCCTTGTTAGGCCCTACATATAATAGGTCATCCACATAAACTAACACCCGTTCTGTGGTACCTTTGGAATTGCGTGTGAAAACACATTGATCTGCATGAGATTCTGAGAAACCAACTCGTTCTAAACTCTTTCTAAGACAGTCATACCATAATTTCCCTGACTGCTTAAGACCATATAACCCTTTGTGAAGCAACCATGTATTTCCCCCTTCTTGCTGGTAGCCAGGAGGAGCCTTCACGTAGATCTGCCGGTCCAAGTTGGCGTGGAGGTAAGCCATCTGGATGTCAAATTGGAAGACTTCTTCTCCCAGAGCGGCTGCAGTCACGAGGGCGGCCTTGACGCTCTCTGCCCGGACGGTTGGAGAGTAAGTCTCCGAGTAGTCCTCCATATAACGTTGAGCGAAGCCCTGGGCTACCAAACGGGCCTTGTATAGGTAGAGGCCATTGGCAAGTGGTTTGGCCTTGTAAACCCACCTTGTGCCAATGACTTTCCTCTCCTTTGGAGGTTGCTGGGGGGGTGAAGACCTTGAGTTGTTTTAAGCTCTGCATTTCCTTCTCCATCGCGAGCTGCCATCTCTCCTGCTCCTCGATGGGCAGCTCCTGGATGTCAGAGAAGGATTTTGGGGTGACCACAACGCTGTTGACAGACGCGATGTGGCCAATGTCAATTCTCTTTGGCGGGACCCCCTTGTTGGACCGCTTTGACCTCCTTACCTTCTGCCACTCACCGCTCTTTTCTTCCGCGGGTCTCTGAGGTGTCGCTGGGGGTGAAGACGGCGTGTCTTCCTCCATGGGACTGGACGCATCTTCGTCTTGTTCCTCACTTTCGTCGGTGGCAGGGTACGAGGTCGCCTCTGGTGATGTCGCGGTCGGGGTGTCCTTGCTGGGTCGGTTGGCATATGGGCTCAGATCATTTGAGTGGATCTGAGTCCAATTGGAGTCCTCTTCGAAAGAGGCAGATTGGGAAGTCACAGGCCTGCCCCCTTCTCCCAGGAAACGATAGGCCTTGGAGCCAGGAGCATAGCCCAAGAACCTTAGTCTCTGGGAAACAGATCTCCCCTTCTTCCGCAGCTGCTTGGGGATGTGTACCCATGCATAGGAGCCAAACACACGCAAATGTGCCAGATTTGGTTTCCTACCGTGAACCAGGAAATATGGGGTCTGGTTCACGACACTGCTCCAGGTGCGGTTTAAAGTGTAATTGGCATAATGAATTGCCTCCCCCCAGTATGATTCTGCGACACCCGCGTCTGCAATCAGACTACGCATCATGGTCTGCAGGATTCCATTCCTTTTCTCAGCTACACCATTCTGCGAAGGGGTGAATGGTGCAGTTAGGAAATGGCGGATGCCCTTACGCCTTACCCAGTCCTGGAACTTCTGAGACATGAACTCAGCCCCACGATCGCTCTGCAATTGTGCGATCTTGGTCTTGTACTGGGTCTCTACGAAGTTGTACAGCGACTTTATGGCGTCAAAGGCTTCAGATTTTTCTGTGAGGGTATATACATGACCGTAACGTGAAAAATCATCAACAGCAGTGAGAAAATATCTTTTCTTTCCTAGGGAAGGTTTGTTTTCTTGCAAATGGCACAGTCCAGAAACACGTCACAGTCCTTGAGCTGGACTCCCTCAGCAAATTCTCCCATCTTTTTAACTACAGGGAAGCTTGCATGACCCAGCCTTCTGTGCAATAAGTGGGCGCACTTATCGTGAATTGGCTTTCCCATTGACACTCTCTTGGCTCTGGTTGCTTTGAGTGGTACTGTAGGTGCCTGCTGAGATTCAGGCTCCTTGCCCACACTGCCCTTGGAAAGCCTTGGGGCAGGCTGTGGTGGCTTGGGAGAAAAATATGGTAAGCCATTTATTATGGTAATATTTCCAATGACCTTCTGGTCCCGGGTGACATGACCTCCCCCCTTGCGAAATAAGACTTCCACTTTGTCATCGTCACACAATTTGGTGATGCTCAAAAGGTTGTTGGCTATGGAAGGGGCGTGCAAGACACCCTCTACTTTTCCAAGCCCAGGTACAGAAACGAAACCCTCCCCAACAACTGAAGCAGTATCACCGTTTGCAACCTTGACAGATGAGTTAATTTTCTTTAACCTTTTAAAACCTTGACTCATATTAGTAATGTGAGAAGAAGCTCCAGAGTCCAGTAACCATAAGTCAGTGGAGCTATCAGCCTTTGTTGTGGGGGTGAGGGAACAAGTATGCAGTGAATTTCCCTTGCCCCTGCCACGCCCCCTTCCTCCCCCTTTGCTTCTTACTTGATTGGGACCACGTTTAGGGGCTTGATGTTGATGGGGGCAGTCTTTCTTGAGGTGCTCCTCAGAGCCACAGATGAAACATTTAAGCAGAGCATTAATTTGCTCTGAGTTGTGGCGCCCCCTTCTGGCTTGCTGAGTGGTGACTCTAGCGTATTCTCCAGCATCTCTCCTTCTCCGATCTTCTTCGATCAGTCTCCCTGTGAGGTAGGACAGATTTATGTCTTCCCTCTTGACCGCTTCAAGTGAAACAATGAAATTGCTCCAACTCCTGTCTAAAGAAGTAAAAATTATGGAGAGCATGCTCACATCAGACACAGGAAAATCTCTGGAAATCAATTCTGCCCTGAGTGCCTTTAATTTTGCAAGATGTTCAGGCATGCTGGCACCAAATTTCAGTTTGGTTGTATAAAGCTCAGTTGTATATCTGGTGATGGAACCAATGGTATCGCTGTTGAATAGTTTGAACAACAGTGTTCTGAACCAGCCTGCTACCGGCCTTGCAATAAGGCAAACCCCTGTTCAAACAGTAGAGACTGGAGAGCGTCTGAGGCTGCAAAGCGTCTGCCAAGATTTATTACACAAACAAGAAACAAAAACACTGGAACTTGAATCCTCAAACGGAAGGGTTGCTTTCAGCAACCAGCCCTTCCCCAAACACTCCTTTTATTTAGAGTTCAGGGCGTGGCCTCCCTGTGCCTCCTCCCGAGGAGTCCCACAGCCTTTCTCTGTTTGTTCCTGCTCGACTGCCTCCTGCGTCGGGCGTCCTTGAACAGGGCCAGCTGTGGGTCATCATCCTCCGCACTATCGGGCTCACGCAGCTGAGAAGAGGGCCCCGGCTGGGGGCTCTGCGAAGCCTCCAAGCCATCATCAACCAGTTCGTCTTCCACATTCTCCTCCTCCCCCTCATCTGAGTCATCCGAGACATCTGAGCCGGCTGCCGGACCCACAGGCTGGCCCTGAGTCACAACAAACAGTTTCCAGACCTCAGCAGCTCTGAGACCAGCTGGAATGCTAGGGAACAAGTTATTGTCCAGAGAACTGAGTAGAGCAGAATAAGCCTGCAGGTGTTGCAGCTCTTCTTGACGTCCCCATGGGGGAGGGGGTGGTTTTCGAACCATTTGTAGAATCCCATTCTTTAAGAGATATAGCTGTATATCTTTACTCCAACTGCTGTAATTTTCTCCACCCAGTTGCAGCTTTTTAAAATCTCTAGGGAGGTCTGTAGCTAGGAACTCAGACCCATATTCAAAGAATTCTGAGATGTCCATTGATGTAAAAGGAAGCGGAAAAATGCTTACTCCTGAAGCCGTTTCTTCAGTGAAAGGGGACACTCTTTTTTCTTGTTGCTTATTTAGTAATTCCATATGGGCGTGCCCGGAAACCATGTGATCTGGGGAAGGGCGTTGTTCAGGGTTTCTCCCTTCTTCCCATGAGGCATTGGGGGGGCGGAGCCCAGATTTGCCGGCCGGCATCTCTTTCTTGTTGCTGCAAGCACATGGATTTTCATCATCGCCCTGAGGAGCCCATTGCTGGTCCTGAAGACCTGAAGAGAAGGTGGGAGGCCGCGGGGGTTGATTGTTAGGAGGCTGCAGGCTGGATTCCCCCTGGCAGTTGGGCTCTGGGGAGAGGATGGGAGGCCTTGGAGGGGGGGTGGGCACCCCCGATGTCTGTTTGGCCGCTGTCTTGCTAGCCTCAAAGGCAGTGGCCAGAGCTTGCATGGCTGTCTGGAGAGCCGTTGTAACAGTTTTGGCTGGACAGACATCATTGCTATCATAGCATTTTAGGCTTTGTGGTGGGGAAAACTCAGGATTTTGCATGCTGCCTTGCTCGGATGCCAGGAATTGCATGTCATTCAGGCTGGATGCCAGGGACTGCAGGCTATTTTGGTTGGAAGCCAGGGATTGCTGGCTTTCCAGACTTAAAAAAATCAAGTCTTTGTTAGATTTAGTGGGGGCCGCCATCTTGTTTCCTGTTCCAGACCACGTGGGTGGAGCCATCTTGTTTCCGCTTGCCCCAGGAAGCTGTAGCTCACAGCTGGGGGGGCGGGTTCGCGCCAAAAGCCTTGGGGTCCCGGGGTCACTAAGGGAGGCGGCCGCCATATTTGGGGGCCTCGTGGTCTCTAGGGAGAGGCTCACCAGGGGTTGTAAGGCTTTCTGAGCTGTTCCCTGGGCTTCCCCTCCCTCCTCCTGCATTGCAAGGATCTCTTTAAGCAGCTCTTCACGCTCCTGTGCAGTCAGTTTACTCACGTGGCGTTTGGTCTCAGCCAGGTCCGTCTCTGCAGCATCTGAGCAGCCTTGGACAGTCTGTAATCCTTCTATGCTCTCCTCTGTGGCGTTCAGTTGTAGAGAGGCATGTGAAGGGGTCCTAGACGCTCTGCTGGATCCTCTGACGGGATGAAGGCCATTTGTGCTTTCATCTGCAGCTGAGGTTGCTTCAGGGACTGAAGTCTTGGATGTAGGCAGGGAGGCTGTCTTCGATCGATGACTCCTGGTCACGATAGTAGAAGTCCTGCCATCTGTTATAAATGGATTGGTGCCGGGCCTTTCAGACATCTCGTTGGCTAGTTCCTGGCTGGCTTGGAAGCTTTCCTTTAAACCATGCTCTGACTACCAACTTGTGAGGTGGACTCACAATGAATCGTTAAAGGAGCTCCCAAGCAAAGGCAGAACGCAGAGATGCAATCATATTAGTTTTATTCAAGATAGATCAAAGAGAAAGAAATACTTGGCATGAAAGCATTCATGCCTGCATGTGAGAGAGAAATAAAATAAAACAAAACAAGCTAGGATTACATGACTAAAATAGAGGTTAGGAGTAGAGATAGAACTGGAGACTGGAAAATGGAGAACGAAGAGCAGCCCCTCGTGCAGAGGTATTTATGGGGGGTCTTGGCCCCTCCTTGACCATAAAACTCTCTCGCCAATGGGGCTGTGGGTCTGGGACCCTTGGCTCATCAGTGGAAGCAAAGAAACCTCTTTGCCTCCATCTGATGACCCTTTTGGGGAACTGCCAATGGCTGGCACTAAACATCTAACAGGGAAAAAGTTGCAAAACATCATGCAACATCATGTGACGTCGTGAGTTTGACCTGCATGTTCTACGGGAAGGATTTAACAGTGGCATAGCGTGGGGGGTGCAGGGGGGCCCGGCCGCACCAGGCGCAACATCTGGGGGGGCGCATTAGATGCATTTTACTTTAATTACATCAGTATTTTCATAACAAACAATACATGTGCTTAGGGGGTAAGGGTTTCTTTAACTAATCTAGTGGAAGAGACTCGAGTGCTAAAATCCACGGGTTAGGGGGCGCAAATTACTTGCCTTGCCCCGGGTGCTGACAACCCACGCTACGCCACTGGGATTTAAAGTGGCTTAACACACTGAACTGTAATTTTGACTGACTGATAAATTGACTTTTGAATTAAAACATTGAGAAAAGATTATTTGAAGGGGGGAGACAACATGGATATCACATACGTATCAAAAAATGATAGGACACCATATTCAATATTTTCTCCTGAAGGACAGCCTGGAAAATTAAGATTGAAGCAATACTTCAAGGCAAGATAAATACTTTCCAGGAGGAAATATGTGTAATCTTAGGACAAATACAAATGACAATAGACTCAAACCATGAGGAAATTCTAAACAACTTTGATGATTTAAATAAGCATATTTCCAATATAAATCTACAATTAAAAAACACCCAGGAAATAACAACAAATGAACAAATAAATCAGATAACAGATTACAAATTAGAAAAGTATGATGAAATCAATGAAATAACAAAGGAAAAGAATTACAATTTAACACAAACAGGAAAAAATCTATAAGGTTCTGATACAATAAGAAAAATGGAATGGACTATAGAATTATCAGCAGAACCATCAAAGTTTGGGAGACAGAAAGTATTCATCTTACTTACTTCATCTTTTGTACTCCCAACAACATTTGTAAAAATACAGGAACCACTGGGTAAGCAGATTACATCAACTTTGAAAACTGCTCCGCAAAAGAAGACAACCAGAGACATATAGAACAGGTTTGACTCGCCCTACCGGATGGACTATTATATGAATAAACATTTGTTTGAATATGGCTAAAAGAACAGAGAATTTTGAACATAAAGGGGCCTTATAACAAGAAGAATAAGAGATTTAAGTAATATAGTATGTTCTATAATATATGAAATGTAAAAATAGGTTGATGTAACTTTTATTAATGTAAGTGAAATATAAACTGATTAAAAAGGATGCTATATCTAGATATTATAAGATAGATAAAAAGTATTGTATTTTTATAATGCATGACATAAAATATTGGGATGATGTACCTAAATGGGAAAATTTGGGCAGTTATTTGACTAATATAAAGAAATTATGACTGATTGGATTGAATATAAGGGAAATTAAGCATAAACAAAAATTATAAAAATAGGATGCATGCTGAACTAGTGAGAGGATGGTTATGAGAATAATATAAGCTAAAAAATGTTATACAGAGAGATTATTATTATTTCTATAAATATAAAAAATGCCTATATCTAATCATTTATATATTGAAAATATTAAGAATTATATTTTGGCTAAGGTTGAAGAAGGAAAATACAAATGGGAGAAGGGAAGATCAAAGAAATATACCATTAATTAATATATTAATTATGGGATTATCAAATTTAATCATTATTGATTGTTAATTATTATTTTCCTTTTTTCTTGTTAAAATATAAAGCAAGACAACACACTGTACACCAGGCACTGGAGATTGTTATAGTTAAAAACCAATAAAATATTTATAGGAAAAAAGGGGGTTGAGAAAAGGATCAAGGAAGCCATTTATGAATGGACATGATGAGATTCTGAAAAACAAAGTGATGAAGAATTTAAAGGACAAAAGTCATTATATGATTTAGTGTACAAATGTGCTGAAAAGCAAGACTAATTTGCATGGACAGAACAGCATGGAGAAGTACTGTATAAGGAATGACATTAATGTAATTTAGCAATGTTTCCTTTTTTTTAGCGTCCCACCTTTGATTCATTTAATTATTTCTTACTAAGTTTTTGTGCTCCACGTAACATTGCTTTTTCCAAAAGGGAGAAGTGTGAGGGGTATGTACACCTGATTAGGTTGATAATGTCAAGGATCATTTGTCTAACAACCAATTTTTTTACCGTAAGTCACTGTGCTTTTAAATTCTAGAGAAAAGCAGAATAGAGCCATTTTTTCTCAAATCCAAGGGTGCCATGTCCTGCCCACCAAAAATTAAATTTTCATGTCGTACAATACAGCAGCTAAACACCCCGTTGTCCTGTCAAGTGATCTCTCAGACATAAAATCTGTGCCTGGCGGTGATAAATTATCTGAGAAATAGCTGGAGTGAACAGGTACCGGTAGTTCCTATCATGCACAGACTTTCTCACATGGGCATGGGGAGGAAAGTTGAAATGGACTCAATTGTTGTAAGAGAAGAAAAGATCACCTGTTTTCATTTAGGCTGCTTTAGCTGCTGAAGAATTGCCTATCTGAGGATGGACTGATATTGCTGTAGAAATATAGACAAAGTTGGACCAAACTTTGAGAGACCATGTCCACCAATTACTGGTGTCCCAAGGAAGAAGAGGACTTGGAGCAAAATTTGCTGCCAACTATGAGAAATTGCCAGCTAAGCTTATCCAAAACTCTTGATTATACATACATAGCTACAGCTTAAATTAGGCACACAGCCAACCTATCTGAAGCCCTTGATATATTAAGATATTCTTATATATCAAACTACATGTGCCTAACTTATCTGAAGCTCTTGATTAATTTTATATAGCTTAGGCCAGGGGTGTCAAATTCACAACATCACACAAGATGTTATGACATATCGTGACTTTTTTCCCATTGCTGGCAATGGGGTGGGCATGATTTCACCATGACGTATCCGGCCCCCTTGGCTTAGGCATACACTGATACATTATAAGCAGGGAAACAGGTAATCACTCAATAGCAAAGTCATGGAATAATTTATTAATTTTACCGTATTTTAATCTTTTCAATGGCAGAAACAAGAAAATGGAGGTCACTGAAGATCTTCATACGTACTCGCCCAACCGGCTCAAAAAGTCAAATTCTCAGGGAAACTGAAGCCTTTTCGCTACTGTAACATTTCAAATAGAAAATTTGAACCAGTGCTAAAAGTGGTACCGAACCATTTTGTTTAAGTACTGTGCTACGTTAAATGTTATTTTCAAGTTCTGGCCGGACATAAGGTAAGTTGTTTTAATATGGGGATCCCAATGGTTTGGTATATAGACCAAGATACCTGTCTCTCACCCTCTTATACAGGCAACAGTCAAATAGGATGTAAGCCGGGTCTTCTACCTCTGCCGCTCCGCAAATGCAGACACGCTCATTGTAGGGTATAGCATGAAATCTCCCATATCTGACCATTGTGTCAAGCTGTTCAAATCTCACTCGCATAAATATCTCCCTAAGATGCTTTGGCAGTTGTAACTTCAAATAACTGTCTACTTGAAAAGTACGTTTGTATTTACTCAGCCATTTCAAGTTACCCACCTTATCAAGGATAGCTACCGTATTTTTCGGACCATAAGACACACCTGACCATAAGACGCACCTAGTTTTTAGAGCAGGAAAACAAGGAAAAAAATATTCTGAACCAAATAGTACCGGTATACTAAAACAGGGCTTTTCAACCTTTTCATCCATTGTACCACTTTTAGGACAAGGCAATGTCCGAGTACCACCAGTCACCCAGCAAGGTGTCAAAACCTGACCCCCCCCAAAAAAAAGGAAAAAAAATGATAAAGTACAGGTAGTCCTCGACTTACAATGATTCACTTAGTGACTGTTCAAAGTTACGATGGCACTGAAAAAAGTGACTTATGACCATTTTTCACACTTATGACCGTTGCAGCATCCCCAGGGTCATGTGATTTACATTCGGATGCTTGGCAATCGATTCATATTTATGATGGTCACATTGTTCCAGGGTCATGTGATCGCCTTTTGCAACCTTCTGACAAGCAAAGTTAGTGGGGAAACCAGATTCACTTAACAATCATTTTACTAATTTAATTTCTCTCTCTTCTTCTCTTTCTCCCCTCCCTCCCCCTCCCTCTTTCTTTCTCTTTCCTCTCTCTCTTTCTCCCTTTCTCTCCCTCTCCCTCTTTCTCTCCCTATTTTTCTCTTTCCCTCTATTTCTCCCTCTTTCTCTCTCTCCCTCTATTTCCCTCCCTTTCTTTCTCCTCTCTCTCCCTCTTTCTCTCCCTATTTTTCTTTCCCTCTATTTCTCCCTCTTTCTCTCTCTCTCTATTTCCCTCCCTCTTTCTTTCTCGTCTATCTCCCTCTTTCTCTCTCTCCCTCTTTCCCTCTCCCTCTTTCTCTCTCTCTCTCTATTTCTCTCCCTTTCTTTCTCCTTCTCTCTCTCTCCCTCTTTCTCTCCCTCCCTATTTTTCTCCTTCTCTCTCCCTCTTCCTCTCTCTCTCTCTCTCTCTTTCTCTCTCTCCCTCCCTCTCCCATTGTCCCTTCCTTCCTTCCTTCCTTCCTTCCTTCCTTCCTTCCTTCCTTCCTTCCCTCCCTCTTTGTCCTTCCCTCTCTGTGTTAGAGCAGTACCCGCGGAGGCGGCCCTGCAGCCCGGCTTTCTTCTTGCAGAAAGCAAGCTGAAACGGAGCGACAGAGATGGCCAGGAACGCAAATCAGCCAATCTCACGCTCCTGCAATTTCCCTCGCTTGGTTTCAGCTTCCCTTGATACAAGAGAAAGCAGGCTGAAACGGAGCGAGGGAGATTGCAGCAGTGCGAGATTCGCGTTCCTGGCAATCTCCCTCGCTCCGTTTCAGCCTGCTTTCTCTTGTAGCAAGGGAAGCTGAAAGCGAGCGAGGGAGATTGCAGGAGTGCGAGATCGGCATTTCTCAGCACGTGCCGATTCGTGCTCCTGGCAATCTCCCTTGCTTTCCACTTGCAGAGGTTAGGGCTGGCCATACGGATCACCTTCGGACCATAAGATGCACCCTCGTTTTCCCCCCCACTTTTGGGGGGGGAAAAGTGCATCTTATGGTCCGAAAAATACAGTATATCGTTTTGTGCTTCTATATCCTTAACTCTTTGGGCAACTCTTTTTTTGGATTGTTCTCCTGTTACACAAGAGACAGGAAGGCCACAGCTTCTTACAAAATTTGTTTGTTTGGTGATCCAGGAGATTTGTGATTGTAGTTTTATTTGCTCTAGTAGGCATAACTTGGGGAGTCTATCAGTCTCCATTTCATTAACTTTGCACCAGTAGTTATAATCTCTAATTTAAGAGATTTGTATGAATTGTATGAATTCCCAATTCAGCTCTAACTGCTGCAGCAGATGTTCTTGGATCTACACCCAAAATACATCTCAAATGCTGGGACTGTGTTTGTTCTAGGACTGTGGTTGAGTAAAGACCCCAAATTCTGACTCAAATAATTCATGACCCGACCCATAATGGAGGGCACACATTCGACCTGGTTTTTATCTCTGGGCAGTGGATTAATGATCTGGGTAGGGGGAATTTAACTATCCAACCCCTGTCATGGTCCGATCATTTTCTTCTCCGGCTAGACTTTCAGTACGCCACCCCCCACCACTGGGAGGCAGAACCGACCAGGTGGTTCTGCCCCAGGCACCTGATGGACCCTGAGAGGTTCCAGACAGAGCTTGGGACATTTCCTGCTTCCCTTGCCCACGACTCTGCCGAGGCCCTAGTGGTAGCCTGGGATAGGGCTGCTGCTGGGGCCTTGGATCGAGTTGTGCCTTTGCAGCCTCTGACCCAGCGCAGATTCCGGGTGGCCCCTTGGTTTACCAAGGGACTCTGAGAGATGAAGCACTGGAAAAGACACCTAGATTGCTGTTGGAGGTCCAGCAGATCCAAATCTGATTGAACACGGCTAAGAACTTATCTTAAGTCTTACCTAGTGGCAATGGAAGCAGCAAAGTGTGCTTACTTTTCCACTCTCATTGCGTCCGCCCAGCCGCCCTGTTTAGAGTGACCCGCTCACTGCTCAACCAGCGACCGAGGGATGACCCCTTGCAGGGTAGGGCTGAGGAATTTGTACAGTATCTGCAGGACAAAATCGCTCAGATCCAGACTGGTTTGGACTCCAACTGGGCGGAATCCGGCGGAGTGGAGAGGACAGGTCTTGGTTATACCATTTGGGGTGAGTTTGACCCTGTGTCTTTGGATGATGTGGACAGGATCATGCGTAGACTGAGCACTACAACTTGTTTACTGGACCCATGTCCCTCCTGGTTGGTTTTGGCCGCCGGGGAGGTGACAGGGGGCTGGCTCCAGGCAGTTGTCAATGCTTCATTGATGGAGGGTGTCTTCCCCTCTGCCTTAAAAGAGGCAGTGGTGAGGCCCCTTCTCAAGAAGCCTGCTCTGGACCCGGCCTCCTTGAATAACTATCATCCTGTCTCCAACCTTCGCTTTGTAGCAAAGGTTGTTGAGAGTGTTGTGGCGCGTCAGCTTCCGCAATTCCTGGATAAAGCGGACTATCTGGACCCATACCAGTCCGGTTTCAGACCTGGTTACAGCACGGAAACGGCATTGGTCGCACTGGTAGATGATCTCTGGCAGGCCTGGGACAGGGGTTGCTCCTCTGTCCTGGTCCTACTTGACCTCTTAGCGGCTTTTGATACCATCGACCATGGTATCCTGCTGCGACGGCTCGAGGGGTTGGGAGTGGGAAGCACTGTTTTATGGTGGTTCTCCTCCTACCTCTTGGGCCGTTCACAGTTCGTAGTGGCAGGGGGGCAGAGATCTACCCTGAGGCCCCTTTCTTGTGGGGTACCTCAGGGGTCGGTTCTCCCCCCCCCTTTTTAACATCTATATGAAGCCGCTGGGTGAGATCATCCGTGGCTTTGGGGTGAGGTATCACCAATATGCCGATGATACCCAGTTGTTTATCTCCACCCCGAGCCAACCCAGTCATGACCTTGACATGATGTCCCGGTGCCTGGAGGTGGTGCGGGTCTGGATGGGAAGGAACAGGCTCAGGCTGAACCCCTCCAAGACCGAGTGGCTGTGGATACTGGCATCTCGTATTGTCCAACATGTTCCATCTCTTTTGATGGGGGGGGGGAGCTATTTCCCTCCTCAGAAAGGGCCCGCAACTTGGGTGTCCTCCTGGATTCACGGCTTAATTTGGAGAATCATCTAACTGCTGTGACCAGGGGGGCCTTTGCACAGGTTCGCCTGGTGAGTCAGTTGTGCCCCTTTTTGGACCGAGATGCCCTATGCACAGTCACCCATGCCCTTGTCACTTCTCGCCTGGATTACTGCAATGCTCTCTACATGGGGCTGCCCTTGAGGTGCACCCAGAGGCTTCAACTGGTGCAAAATGCGCAGGTGCTTATGGGAGTATCTCGTTACTCCCATGTTACACCACTCCTTCCAGTTGCCCTCCGGGTGCGATTCAAGGTGCTGGTAATTACCTTTAAAGCCCTACATGGCTTAGGCCCAGGGTACTTGCGAGACCACCTGCTGCCAATGTCAACCTCCCATCGCTCGGTTCGCTCCCACAGAGTCGGCCTCCTCAGGGTGCCGTCGGCTGGGCAATGCAGGCTGGCGACCACCAGGGAGAGAGCCTTCTCTGTGGGCGCGTCGACCCTCTGGAATGAACTGCCTCCGGAGCTGCGGACAGCCCCTGACCTTCGATCCGATCTGAAAAGATCAGAAAGATCGGTCTTGAGAGCTGCAAGTGTGGGTGTTCTCTGGAGGAGCAAAGCAGGAAGGAGGGGAAATCATGATACGTGTTTGATGGTACCATCATGCAAATATTGTGGTTTATATCCCTGTGCAACATATTGAGAAACAAGTACATAATGACTGCTATTGCATCATGTGTCATTGCACAAATAGTATTTTGACATCACTGAAGTTTGCTGCAACTCCTGCTGTCTACTGAAGGCCTATTCTTCTATCTAAGATCTGGTTCTCATTCACCACCAAACAAACTGATTTAAAATAGAATACAATAACAGAGTTGGAAGGGACCTTGGAGGTCTTCTAGTCCAACCCCTACTCAGGCAGGAAACACTACACTATTTCGGACAAATGGTTGTCCAATCTCTTCTTTAAAACTTCTAGTGTTGGAGCATCCACAACTTCTGGAGGCAAGTTGTTTCACAGATTAATTGTTCTAACAGGAAATTTCTCCTTAGTTCTATGTTGCTTCTCTCTTTGGTCAGTTTCCAACCATTGTTTTTTGTCTTGCCCTCAGGTCCTTTGGAGAATAGCTTAACTCCCTCTTCTTTGTGGCAACACCTGAGATATTGGAACACTGCTATCATGTCACTCCTAGTCCTTCTCTTCATTAAACTAGACATACCCAATTCCAGCAGCCGTTCCCTATATGTTTTAGCCTCCAGTTCCCTGATAATCTTTGTTGCTCTTCTCTGCACTCTTTCTAGAGTCTCAACATCTTTTTTACATTGTGGTGACCAAAACTGGATGCAGTATTCCAAGTATGGCCTTACCAAGGCATTATAAAGTGGTATTAACACTTCACATGATCTTGATTCTACCCCTCTGTTAATGCACCCTAGCACTGTCTTGGCTTTTTTGGCAGCTGCAGCACACTGCTGGCTCATATTTAAGTGATTGTCCACTAGGACTCCAAGATCTCTCTCACAAGATCCCTCTTACTACTATTGACCGAGGTACCTCTGGAATGAACAGCCCCTGACCTTCGATCCTTTCGCCGTGACCTGAAGACATGGTTGTTCCAACAAGCGGGCCTGGACTGATCATGGTTTTTAAATTTGGTTTTTATCGGTTTAAATTGTCCTTTATTTCCTTATTTATTGTTTAATTCTTTTTTAATCTTTGTATTCTATGTTTTTTAATTTTTTATTGTTGTGAGCCACCCTGAGTCCTTAGGGAGAAGGGTGGCATATAAATTTAATTAATAATAATAATAATAATAATAATAATAATAATAATAATAATAATAATAATAATAATAATAATAATAATATTTATTATTATTATTATTATTATTATTATTATTATTATTATTATTATTATTATTATTATTATTATTATTATTATTATTATTATTTCTGCTCCATACAAGAGCATTGTGGTAACCTTAGCTTTATAAACCTTGATTAATGGGGCTAGGACCCTGGGTAACTATGGTTCTTTAGTTTGAGCAGTAAATTCAAACGGGCTTTTGCTCTAAATGTACTCTGTTGATGATGGCAGACCCAAGATCCAGTCTTGGGAAAAGTTACGCCCAAATATACAAAGGTGTTAACCTGTTCAATTGGTTCACCATCTAATTGCCACTTATGTCTCTGATGGTTTCTTCCAAACACCATTATTTTTGATTTAGATTTGCTAATGATTAGGGAGTTATCCTGGCAATAAGAGCTGAATCTTCTTAATAACCTACGTAATCCTACTTGTGAATATTTATTTATTTTTATTTTAATTCCATTTATATCCCGCCCTTCTCCGAAGACTCAGGGCGGCTTACAAGCTTAGCAGTATCATATCATATCATCAGCATAATGTTGCAGAATCAAGAGACTCAGACCCCGGAATCAAAAGAAGTTTGGTTTATTTTGCGCAAAAGGTTCAGAACAAAAAGCAATGTCAATGTCTGGTAAGCTGTAACTGAACTTTGTGCTGGCCTACGAGGTGTGACCTACAGTTGAACTTGTGGTTTGGCATTCTCCATTTCCTTGTTCCTCTTCTAACTAACACACGCATTTTCTTCATGCCTCACTTTTATGACATGCAGCATTTTGATGTATTTTTTGTATTTTTCTTTATGGCCTGCCTCAATAAAGCATAAAGCAAACTGATACAGTATTGTTTTAGTGAAAAGCCAACCAGTCATTCCTTGTTTGTCCTTCTATGCTTTCAAGGATGAGTTGATTTAGGATCAGATTTTAAGTTACATCTTGATTCCCAACCACAACATATACAGGTAGGTCCTCGACTTATGAATGAAATGGAGTCTGCCAATTACATTCATAACCCGAGGATTCGTTGGAGTGAATCACATAAAATGAACGTGAAAACTCCCTGCTTTCGCCCACACATCGAATCCGCAGGTCGTTAAGTGCACGTAAGTTATCTCGGGATGGGGAAGGCCTAGAGATGGAACAGGCCACCGCTTAAGACCACCCAAGGCCTTCCCTGACCCACCGAGATAGCTCATGCTCCCCACCATTGCTTCCCCCCATACATCCTGCCGCGCCGGGTCACTAGCCTTGTGAAGATCTAGTGAGCTATCTCCTCTCCAGCCTTTCTGCCACACAAGATCATGGCTAGAAGCTTCCAATCTCGGCATGCAAAACATCTGCATGTCGACGGGAGGCTTTGGGGCAACACAACTGCGCTCGTCTCAAAGCGTCCCTTCAGCTTGCAAACATTTCAGCAAGCCTTTGCAGAAAGCTTTTGCTAGCAAAAACGGAACCCAGGAGGGACAGCAGCAAAGATGACCAGAGCCTACAGGGACACAATCTCCCTGCAGGCTTTGGCAAGGAAATCCTCGAGTTATGACAGCTCACTTAGCAACTGTTCGAAGTTGTGACCTATCCCCCAATTACTTATGACACAGTCCCAAGATTAAGAATGTTGCAGCACTACAGCAGTCCTTCACCCTTACGAACGACCGCAGAGGCACTGCAACATTCGTCCTGCCTATTTCCCACCACCACCACGGCTGGGTCTTTGATAGGTACTGGGCCTGGGGAGACTCATTTACCTTGCAAAGATCTAGCGAGCTGTCTCCTCTCTTCCTTTATCTGTTTCGTTTATTCAGGCCTTTGGTGCATTCACAGAGAACAGAGGCCTAAAGTATCACAAGATCAATAGCGCGAGATCTCATGCTACTGATCTCACGCAATCTCTCACTACTTTAGGCCTCTGCTCTCTGTGAATTGAGGCCTGGATAAGATCTGTGGCAAAAGGCTTTGCAAATGGAGTCCTTCCCTCCGTTTGCCGTTTCCTTGCTGAAGCCTGCAGTTTTTAAGAAGAGACTGGCCAGCCACTTGTGTGAAATGGTATAGGGTTTCCTGCCTGAGCAGGGGATCAAACTAGATGACCACCAAGGTCTTTCATTTCTACATTTAATAATAATAGTAATAATAATAGTAATAGTAATAGTAATAGTAGTAATAGTAATAGTAATAGTAGTAATAGTAATAGTAGTAATAGTAATAGTAATAATAATAATAATAATAATAATAATAATAATAATAATAATAATAATAATAAGAAGAAGAAGAAGAAGAAGAAGAAGAAGAAGAAGAAGAAGAGGAAGAAGAAGAAGAAGAAGAAGAAGAAGAAGAAGAAGAAGAAGAAGAAGAAGAAGAAGAAGAAGAAGAAGAAGAAGATGGAAGGGACCTTGGAGGTCAACTAGTCCAACCCCCTGCTCAGGCAGGAAACCCTACACCATTTCAGACAAATGGCTGGCCAGTCTCTTGTTAAAACTTCCAGTGTTGGAGCATTCACCACTTCTGGAGGTAGGTTGTTCCACTGGTTAGTTGTTCTAGCTGTCAGGAAGTTTCTCCTTAGTTCTAGGTTGCTTCTCTCCTTGGCTAGTTTCCATCCGTGGCTTCTTGTCCTGCTTTCAGGCACTTTGGAGAATAGCTTGACTCCCTCTTCTTTGGGGCAGCCCCTGAGAGATTGGGAGACTGCTATCATGTCCCCCCTCACCCTTCTCTTCATTAAACTACACATACCCAATTCCAGCAACCGTTCCCTATGTTTTAGCCTCCAGTCCCCCAATCATCTTTGTTGCTCTTCTCTGTACTCTTTCTAGAGTCTCGACATCTTTTTTACATCGTGGTGACCAAAACTGGATGCAGTATTCCAGGTGTGGCCTTACCAAGGCATTGTAAAGTGGTATTAGCAGTGCTTTTTTTTTCTAAAAAAAAAAGGTGCCAGAACTCTCAACTTGGCGGGTGCAGGAGGCAGGGGGGTGGGGTGGGCGGTGCTGCTGCAGTCACAGGTGCGAAGGGTGTTGGCGGCGGGCTCCCCTCCCTGGGGCCGGAGCCAGCACGGCTGGTGCTGTGGGAGCAGCAGAGCCCACTCTATATGGCCATGTGGATTGCATACAAATATTATATAATTGATAAATAAAGGTAGAACATATGTTAAATATACATCAAATGATAATATGCTTCCCTACAAAGTCAATTCTTGCTCAATAACAGACCAAGGAGTTAACTCGGAAAGGCAAGAGGAAAATCTAGAAGAGGTCTGTGCAGCTCTTCAACATCTTCATCAATGATTTGGATGAGGGGATAGATGGGGAACTCATCAAATTTGCAGACAACACCAAGCTGGCAGGACAACACCAAGCCAGTACTCCAGAAGATAGGCTTAAGATACAGGAGGATCTGGACAGACTTGAACACTGGGCACTATCTAACAAAATGAAATTCAATTGTGAAAAAAGTAAGGTTCTACATGTCACTGCCGTTTTTAAAATTTTGTCAGCAGCTCGTTTCTGTCTGTACATTTTTCCTCCGCTCTCTGCACCTGCATTATTATCTTATCATGTAACCATAGTGAATCTCATATGTCCAGTTATGTTATAGTTTTAGACTGTTTTGTGCACATGCCTAGAAAAAGTTTCTCACAGTTACTTCTTACTTTTCTCTTCTGCCTGATGAGAAAATGTAGTCAGTTTAGGTCTTTTGTTTTCTCATTAAAGTTTTACAATAGAATATGCCTCGGATTTTCTTTCTTTGATATTCACCATGCAAATGAACCACGGTCCATCCTCCTCTGGTCGGAATGTTAATTATTCCGCGACACTACATTTAGGCAGGAAAAATCAAATGCACAGGTATAGTATAGGTGGTACCTTGCTCGATAGTAGTAACTGTGAGAGAGATCTCGGAGTCCTAGTGGACAATCACCTAAATATGAGCCAGCAGTGTGCTGCAGCTGCCAAAAAAGCCAACACAGTGCTAGGCTGCATTAACAGAGGGATAGAATCAAGATCACGTGAAGTACTAATACCACTTTACAATGCCTTGGTAAGGCCACACCTGGAATACTGCATCCAGTTTTGGTCACCACGATGTAAAAAAGATGTCACCACGATGTAAAAAAGATGTCAAGCCTCTAGAAAGAGTACAGAGAAGAGCAACAAAGATGATCGGGGGACTGGAAGCTAAAACATATCGGGAACGGTTGCTGGAATTGGGTATGTCTAGTTTAATGAAGAGAAGGGTGAGGCGTGACATGATAGCAGTGTTCCAATATCTCAGGGGCCGCCACAAAGAAGAGGGAGCCAAGCTATTCTCCAAAGCACCTGAAAGCAGGACAAGAAGCAACAGATGGAAACTAGTCAAGGAGAGAAGCAACCTAGAACTAAGGAGAAATTTCCTGACAGTTAGAACAACTAACTAGTGGAACAACCTGCCTCCAGAAGTGGTGAATGCTCCAACACTGGAAGTTTTTAAGAAAAGACTGGCCAGCCATTTGTCTGAAATGGTATAGGGTTTCCTGCCTGAGCAGGGGGTTGGACCAGATGACCTCCAAGTTCCCTTCCAACTTCTTCTTCTTCTTCTTCTTCTTCTTCTTCTTCTTCTTCTTCTTATTATTATTATTATTATTATTATTATTATTATTATTATTATTATTATTATTATTATTATTATTATTATTATTATTATTATTATTATTATTTATTATTATTTATTATTATTATTTATTATTATTTATTATTATTATTATTATTATTATTATTATTATTATTATTATTATTATTATTATTATTATTATTATTATTATCTTGTAGAAAGGAAAGGCCCACACTGATAAATTAAAAATCTTTGTGGTCTGCAAAGGAATGCTGGTGGGCTAATCAATGATTTGGTGACTAGAGGAGCATCTACAGTGTTGGAGCTTGTGGTCATGGTAAGCCATGGAGGCACTAGGCAACATGCCTTTCAGGGCAGTGGTGGTGATTTTATTACTTAAAAAAAAGTCTGTACTCTGTTCAAGGGTGCTTGGTAGGCTGCATGTACAGGCCTGGTCTAGAATTTATTTTGGAGCATTCAACTATCTAGAGCAGGCATGTCAAACTCATTTTTTTTTGAGGCAACTTTTTATAAAAGAATTGCCATTAATTTGTTTTAATAAAATAATTTAAATCAATTTTTCACTTGATTTCAAATTAAATGAATGAGATTTTTTTTAGTACAATTGCCAAATGCAATAAACTGGTTTTAGGTATATGTTACTGGAAGGAAAAAGCAATCCCTGTTGCGTTACTGATCCCAGAGAAACATTTGCATGTATGCAGGTATCCTTAGGGTGCCATAGTTATGGATGAGAAATATTGGTTGCAAAGTTGGCATTTCTGGATGTAATACAGATATTTTGGACTTATTTTTGTTTCTTTGCATGTTTCATAATTTTTAAAAAGGCATATGCTACTGACTACGCTTATGCACATATGTAACATGATCACTGCTTGTCCAAAATTTTACTATACAGATAATACCCCCAGAAATTATTTTAGCCTTTTTAATAAATGTTGTTATTGATGTTAAACTCACCAGGGAAAACATCATATATTGTTATGTATATACTAGGTTAATTATTTAAAGACTGAAGTGCAACATAACTAGATTCTAAATAATCTATTTTTCAAAACACACAACAGTCCAAACAGTAAAAGTAAAGTCCAAATTAAGAATATTTCATTCTTAAGAATTGTTTAGATTCAAAATAGTTTAAGAGTGTACAAAAGATACTATTTTTTCTAGAATCAGCTAAATTAGACATATTACATTGAGAAAAATGTTTCTCATTTCTTTCCTGTTACCTTTGATTTCATTGCAGAGATGTTAACATAAGAAATAGATTATTTTATTTTATTTTATTTTTTTATTTTAATTCCATTTATATCCCGCCCTTCTCCGAAGATTCAGGGCGGCTTACAAGCTTAGCAGTATCTTGTTATCTAATTTTACCTTCCAAAAGACAGAAGCAGATGAAAAATGTGAGGTTCTTTCCTGTTGGCTTTTCTGAATTAGCTGTTTTAGATTCTAAAAGTTTAGTTCCTAAAGAAGTAATCCTGTAAATAATTTTAATGTCCTCCTGTAGTGCAGGCTCTTTTATGACTCAAGGACTTCAACTCCCAGAATTCCTGAGCCAGCATGGCTCAGCTTGGAAGCCTCTCCCTTTCCCCTCAGCATGGCTGGCTCAGGGTTTCTGGGAGTTGAAGTCCACGAGTCATAAAAAAGAGCCAAGATTGCTAGCCCTGCAATAGGCTTAGGAAAACCAATAAGGGAGCTGGGTTGTTTGTTTGTTTGTTTTTGCAAAAAAAGGTTCCAGAACGCCGTTCTGAGCGTTCTATGAGAAAAAAAGTCCTGGGTATTAGTACTTCACGTGATCTTGATTCTATCCCTCTGTTAATGCAGCCTAGCACTGTGTTGGCTTTTTTGGCAGCTGCAGCACACTGCTGGCTCATATTGAAGTGATTGTCCACTAGGACTCCCAGATCTCTCTCACAGTTACTACTATTGAGCAAGGTACCACCTATACTATACCTGTGCATTTGATTTTTCCTGCCTAAATGTAGAACCTTACTTTTTCACAATTGAATTTCATTTTGTTAGATAGTGCCCAGTGTTTGAGTCTTTCCAGATCCTCCTGTATCTTAAGCCTATCTTCTGGAGTATTGGCTATTCCTGCCAGCTTGGTGTTGTCTGCAAATTTGATGAGTTCCCCATCTATCCCCTCATCCAAATCATTGATGAAGATGTTGAAGAGCACTGGGCCCAGAACAGAGCCCTGGGGCACCCCACTACACACTTCCTTCCATGTAGATGCAGTTCCATTGAGGACCACACGCTGAGTACGGCCTGTCAGCCAGCTACAAATCCATCTGGTGGTGATGCAGCCACATTTATGCAGCCACAGAAGAACTCGAGTGGCGCAACAGGTATCGGGGCGTGGGAGGCCTGGCTGCAGCGGTCCTGAGGTATGTGGGTGCCCTGCCCTCGTTTTACTTTTACACGTGTGTCAGGTATTACTTAATATTTTTTCATTAATATTTTAAAACTCTTATAAACTAGTTTTGTGTACCTCTTTTATTGTTCTTATTTAAGTATTAAATGCATGAAACAATAAACTACCTTTTGTTATATCATTTTTTTAATACTTAAAATGGTCATTAGGGCAGAGAACCAGTTATTAAATTATTTGAATCGCACCACTGATAATTCTTCCTTTCATTACCCAATGTTTTTGCATTGCTAGTGTCTGTGGCTATGACTGAGCTATGCAATAACTAATTAACCAGTGATTCATCTTTAATTTTCCCCAGCTTCGTACCAACATGTTTCATCACTCAGGTTTCAGGAAAGAGCTTCAGTTTACTCTATGAACTTCCACTTTCCCACTACCATTGGAACATCTTGCTGAAGGAAAATAAGCCGTAACTCAAAGCAGCAAGATAATTCAGACATTTTCATAGTTTCCCATGACACAGTAAATTTTGATCAGCAATCTTGGTCGGAATCACTTTTTGGAAAGAACTCTACCATGAAGGGAATATTTGCAAGTGATGATTTATCCAACTGCTTGTTAATAATAGATAATAAATCTCTTTCTTTTTTACTTCCATACTTTTGGCATTCTTTCCATAGCTTGTCCATGGTTGGACTAGTGAGATTATACACACAGACACACACACACACACACACATATACATATATAAGATGGCATCCTCCATCTTAGTATTGCTTTCTTCAGCTTCTGTTGCTTGTCGAATTGTAGGTTTTGTAGTTGAAATCAAAGTTTGGGCTTCAAGGCTCTCAGTAGATTGTACTTGTACTTTAAAGTCCCCTGTTTTGTTTTTAAATTCCTCATCCTCTGTTTGTTTTATTTATTTATTTATTTAGTTTTCTATACCGCCCTATTCCCGAAGGACTCAGGGCGGTTTACAAGGCAATATTTAAAAGACAATATAAATTAAGATAAAATTAAATTAATAATAGCCCAACAATAAAACAATGTTAAAACTTAAAACTAAAAACCCCCTCAGTCCAGGCCAGATAGATCGAAAAGCCAGGTTTTCAGGTCCCGGCGAAACGAGCACAGGTTTATCAGTTCATCAATTGAAGTAAGAGACTCATTTGGTGAGTTTGTGCTATCAAATTTGTCTTTGAGTCTGGCTTTTATTTCTGCAGTCATTGCCAGAATTGTATCAAGTATGAGTTTATAGTCAAGTGGTGGGATATATTCTTCCATTTCTTTAATATTTTACAGATAAGCCTTTAGTGGAGGCTATTTTAATAAAAGTCAATAAATGTCCACCTCCACTGTTCCTAAAGGTTGTTTTCAGTGCCAGGTGTTCCCAATTTTTATCTTTAAAGATAATGTCAAGGACAAATCTGTTAAAGCCAGGTCTCAGAGTAAAAAAAAAGGTTTACTTGCTATACCAGGTTTCGCCACAAGATGTCCTCAATAGCATGTACAATCCTTTTGCAGAGTAATATAAGTCTTTTATCCAATTAATTCATTTTTAGTAGTAAATAGGGTAGAGGACAGGAAGGCCTGGAAGAACGTTGTCCATGGGGTCACAATGGGTTGGACACGACTTCGCAATTAACAACAAAAACAAGGGTAGTAGGTCCCCGTAAAAATAGACAATAAAAACTTTTTAGTGGCCCAAAAATTTCAGAGGTACGGATAGAGTTGCTTAGTTATTTAGCTTAGTCATTTGATTTCTTTTGAGGCTTTAAGGTTGTAAATCCCCAAGCAAGCAGTTGCCGAATTTTCAAGAAGGGGGGAAAAGATTTTCAAGAAAATCCCACAGGAAAGTAATTAGGGAAGTAAGAAGGGTAAGGTCTCACCCAAATCCTCCAGATTGCTTCGTTGTGCTTGATAGTGATTTTGGCTTTCATCAGGGAACGGGCCACAGGAGTAACTCCAAACGGAGGGCTGCCGCCTTTCCGTGATCACAGAGAGATAGCCTCCTCACAGTGGTCGCTCCTCCAGGGCGACTTTTAACCCTTTGCAGGGTCCTCTGAGGAAGTAAGACAGGACGGCAGGGGAGAGCTTCTCCAAGAATGTCCGCCGGCGCCGCACACACAAACTAAAAGCCATGTTTGGTCTTTCTAAACCATGAGGTACACCCATCCATAAGTATCCCAAGAAATTCCTTGGGGCCACTTGACAAATTCTTATGTGTGCCTCCTGCTTATTTCTGCTCCCAGGATTTGTGTGTGTGTGTGTGTGTGTGTGTGCGTGCGCACATATACTGTATGTGTGCTTCCCTTTTCTCTCGGCTCTTCAGTATAGAGAAGGAATTCTGAGTGATGCAAAGACAGGTGTATAACTCAGGGTTGGTAGATTATGCAAGTGGATTTAATTATCTCTATATACAGTTTAAATCTGTATGTCTGTTCATAAATGGTCAGACTATCACGATGTTTCTGTGCACATCTCTGACTGCGTTTATCTATAAAAATAAGGAGCAACAAATGTAGGAATGCATGTGTGAACATATACTGTGTGTGAAAGCATGCAAACATACATGTAAATGACTGGATGTTTGTGGGAAAGCCAAAATACTGGGCTACAATTTTCTTAAAAGCTGCTTACTGAATAAATTGCTATTAGCAGAACTCAATTGAACATGCTATAAACCATGAATGCTTCACACAACCCACCAAGCCAAAATCAAACAACCATATTATGGTTTATCACAATGAACAGTTAGTGCAAAATATGATGGGGATGGCAATAGTCCTAAGTGCATTTTGAGGCAGCCTATCGCTCAAATATTACCCCGAGAAAGACTGCAGCCCTTAGATTGAAAATGGTTTCTCAGGTCTAATTTAGACCGTAGGCATTTCCCCACTGAGGTAGCATTGCTGTCCCCAATGCCAATCCCTCCACTGCGTCTGTGTCAAGTCACAGCCAAATCTTGTTGTTCTGATTTGAGAATGAGCCAAAGATGGTTTCTCCCTTTGATGATGCTACTGCTCCCTTTTTACCACATCATCAGACAGTGAGGGAAATATCCATCAACAGGGCTCTGCAAATTGGATGGATTGACCTCGCTTCAGGACTTCATTTGGGTTTGTTTGGGCTAGTTTATATATCCTTCCTCTGACAGTCCATCTAGAGATTTATTTCCCTGGTTGAAATAAGGAAAATAAGAGAAGCATATGGAAAATCACAACGGATCCTAAGAGAAAGAAAGAAGAACCAACCCTCTATGAGTGTGGAACACGTTAGATCCTGTAGACCAGGGCTTTTCAACCTTTTCACCCATTGTACTACTTTTACGGTGTGGCAACATCCGAGTACCACCATTCGCCTAGCAAGGTGTCAAGAACTTGATGACCAAAAAAAAAAGTACAGGTAATCCTTGACTTACAACAGTTCACTTAGTGACTGTTTGAAGTTAGAATGACACTGAAAGAAGTGCCCCCCAAGCCACAGCCAAGCAAGACACCTGCCTGCCCACCCGGCGGCGCTCTTCCTCCTGTCTGAGGTTTTCATTATTGTGAGCATTTCTATTGAGGATTGGCAGCGGGGGTGGAGTGGGGAGGGGTGTTTGGTTTTTATTCACCCCCCCCCTCTGCTGGGTGGTTGCAACAGGTTTTCGTCACTTCACATGACCCTGGGACACTGTGACCGTCATAAATATGAATCAGTTGCCAAGCATCTGAATGTAAATCACAAGACCCTGGAGATGCTGCAACATTCCAGCTGATCGGCGCTTCTTCTGGGCCCAGCAGAAACACCAGGATCAGCGCTGAGCTCCAGCTGGAGCCTGGCGCTGATCCTGGCGCTTCCGCTGAGCCCTGACAGCCCTGTAGCTGCAGCCATCTCTCGCTCAGGCTTGTGCGGTGCTGTCACCAGTTCAGCTCATTCCCCTTCCCCACTACCACTTTTCTAGGATGGTCATGTACCACGTGCCAGGTGCCAATGTACCACAGGTGGTCCCCGTACCACTGGTTGAAAAGTGCTGGGCTAGTTATCAAAGGGGAAGAAGTGTGCACATACTTCTCAAAATCACTAAAATACATCTCTTGCCACACCCATAGCAGCCACCTGATCTCAACCCTAAGAAGATGGAAGACAAAGTGTTACACATTTTACACATCTTGAAGCCATGGTGAGAAACTGTTAGTGTTGGGGGAGAAAGTCTGCTTTTATTCCAATACATGTATTTATTATATAGTTATTTAGCAATGACTTGAGGCTGTTTCCTCAACAGGTTGGGCATGTGATGAAGATTACAACACATGACTGTGGAGAAAAATGGGGGTAATCAGGGTATGATGGAGGCTTAGGCTCTGCCCAGGAACTGATTTCCCCTCCCAATTATTTATTTTATTTATTAAATTTCCACACCACCCATCTCACCTAAATGACCTTCACACTGATGTTAGAAGAATAGATGCTGAGCTCTAGCCAGAGTACCCTTGTTGTTGAACTTTGCTAAGATCAGAGAGGACAGTCCAACTGCTTCTTCTGAAGAATTACAAGACGAGATGCTAGCAATGCCATTTGAGCTCGAACAACAGTGTCAAGGGCTAACTGGGAATAGATTCCAGGTAGTATTCATGCTCCCTCCTTTTCAGCACTACCAGTAATACAGAAGCAGCCTGGCAAATCCACGAAAAGCAAGAAATGGTGTTGTCAGTCCCAGAGGCCTTGAGTTGGAAAGACAAAGTCTGTCACCTGACTGGTTAGTCAGTTCCTGTAAACCATAGGCATTCCATTCAGGCATATCTGCATTCAATCCCTAAGCAATTAACCTATTTGGGAAATGTCTCAAATCTTATCTTATTTCTCCTATCACCACATCCTTCCAGCAAAACCTCCAGCAGATATCCTCTGACGAAAGATTTCACTTTTTGTGGTAACATCTCCATTTTCCAAGCTTGGCCTCAACAATTAATTTTACCCATGATTACAGTTTCCATGTTCCTTGTCCTTGGTCTAAAATTGTTTTGCCGCTCTATACGGGTACTTGATCCGATACTGATTCTACCCTTGTATTCTGTTTATTCATCAATGATCTTTTTCTTACCCGATTTAACTCAAACTTTGTATCAAAGTTCATCTGCACATTCTTTTCTGTGCTATTGATTCTTACTGTCAAGCAAGAACATTCAGATTCTGGCATCCATCCATGAGGGCCAATGCTTTGTTCTCAGTATTATAGACTTTTTAGAAGGAAACAATGCCTGAATGTTCTTTTATCTGTCTTATTAATCAGAACCATGAAACTTACTTTGCATGGGAGCTCATGCGATGGCTTACAAATAAATATTGGTTAATGGAAGCCAATTACAGTCTGTCCATTTAGGATATAAAGGAACATTTCAGGTTTCATGCAAAAGAAGTTTGTACGTAAGTCTACAACCAATCCTGTAACATATTGTACCAAGCTATGGTTTATTAACTATTCCATCTAAGCTAGGGGTTCCCAACTGGGGGTGCAAGACAATATTCCAGGGGGTGCAAAAACTTGGGTTTAGAAGTTTCAAAATTATAGTGTATATGCATAACCAGGTATTACTTTTGTAAGGAGAGCGAGAATATATCAGAAGCATTAATAATAATAATAATAATAATAATAATAATAATAATAATAATAATAATAATAATAATAATAATAATAATAATAATAATATATGAAGTTGGAAGGGACCTTGGTGGTCATCTAGTCCAACCCCCTGCTCAGGCAGGAAACCCTATACCATTTCAGGCAAATGGCTGTCCAGTCTCTTCTTAAAAACCTCCAGTGTTGGAGCATTCACCACCTCTGGAGGCAGGTTGTTCCACTGGTTAATTGTTCTAACTGTCAGGAAGTTTCTCCTTAGTTCTAGGTTGCTTCTCTCCTTGACTAGTTTCCATCCGTTGCTTCTTGTCCTGCTTTCAGGTGCTTTGGAGAATAGCTTGACTCCCTTTTCTTTGTGGTAGCCCCTGAGATATTGGAACACTGCTATCATGTCACCCCTCACCCTTCTCTTCCTTAAACTACACATACCCAATTCCAGCAACCGTTCCCTATATGTTTTAGCCTCCAGCTCCCTAATCATCTTGGTTGCTCTTCTCTGTACCTTTTCTAGAGTCTCGACATCTTTTTTACATCGTGGTGACCAAAACTGGATGCAGTATTCCAGGTGTGGCCTTACCAAAGCATTGTAAAGTGGTATTAGTACTTCACTTGATCTTGATTCTATCCCTCTGTTAATGCAGCCTAGCACTGTGTTGGCTTTTTTGGCAGCTGCAGCACACTGCTGGCTCATATTGAAGTGATTGTCTACTAAGACTCCGAGATCCCTCTCACAGTTACTACTATTGAGCAAGGTACCACCTATACTATACCTATGCATTTGATTTTTCCTGCCTAAATGTAGAACCTTACTTTTTTCACCATTGAATTTCATTTTGTTAGATAGTGCCCAGTGTTCGAGTCTGTCCAGATCCTTCTGTATCTTAAGCCTATCTTCTGGAGTATTGGCTATTCCTGCCAGCTTGGTGTCATCTGCAAATTTGATGAGTTCCCCATCTATCCCCTCATCCAAATCATTAATGAAGATATTGAAGAGCACTGGGCCCAGAACAGAGCCCTGGGGCACCCCACTACACACTTCTAGAGATCTGGGGTATAGAAAAATGTTGAGAACCACTGGTCTAACCAGAGTACATCAAGTTCTTTCCAATTGTACATTTATTACAGCCACTGTTAACATAATGTACTATAAAGATATATTTATCACAAGGGCTTCCATTTGGAATAAATTTAATACAAAGCCAGATCTGATAAATAATTAATATTAAGCCTTTTGGAGAGGGCATTCTGCTCAGATCACTTGCTTTTAAATAAATGTTTTAATAAAATTTAAAAACATTTTTTTCTTTATCTGCTTGTTTAAAATGAAATCACCTTAGATTTCCAGAAGATAATAATCTTTAAACACTCAGAGGATATTTTTGCATAAATAAGCTTAGATTTGCATTTTACAAAATCAACTCACTAGCAACCCCACTATCAAGCAAATTGATGGAACTCATGCACCTTACAAAAAAAAAACACAATGCATTTTAAAAGGATTCTGGCCATTGAATTAATAAACTATTGATCAATCATTATGTGCACCTATTTTAATCCTCTTTTAATTAGTTGAAATCTACTATCATATCTCTTTTTAAGAGATATTTAAAAAGTTTGCTTCCCTTCATTATTGCTATGAAAATACAGAACGAGCATACTGTAGCTATGTCTATGGTTACCTAGATTAACAGTAGAATTAACCCTGAAATATGCAAATTTATATCTTTTTCTATAATTAGTCAAAATACTGTCCCATGTTTATTGTTCTGTGTTTTGTAAAAGATTTATAAGATTACACTGTTGCAAAGATGGTACCTTACTTGCCTAAGAATCACTAGTAGTCAGGTAATTTTCTATAAGCCAAACTCAGTTTTTTGGACATTCAGGGTACAACAATCATTGTCTCTCTAGAACAGTGATGGCGAACCTTTTAGAGACCGAGTGACCAAACTGCAACCAAAACCCACTTATGTATCGTCGGGTGCCAGGTGGGCGTGGTCCATTGGGTGGGCGTGGCCCATTGGGTGGGTGTGGCCCATTGGGTGGGTGTGGCTGCAGTAGTAACGGCAGACTGGGTGGGACTAAAAGTTCAATCAATTCCAACTTTGCGAGATCTTTCTTTTCCCGTGAGAAGTTGAAATTGCCATCACGGCTCTAGAAAGTCAAACAGCACTCTGGAGCTAGTAGTAAAGGAAATGAAGTTAAGGCTTGGTTAGAAAGGGTCTTTTATTACTAACATAAGACACTCTTAGTAGAAAGGTAATCAGTTATTTGCAGAATTTAACAATCCGTCCAGAATCTATCAATCAAA